>NC_136522.1:42941679-43349179 GCF_053919585.1 Euprymna scolopes
ACATATCATGGAGGCTCTACGTACCACACCGCCCCTAATTTACTTACAAAAGAAGACCAGTTCACATACAAGCCAGTGAAAGTCGGCTTCCTCTAAATGGTAGTGAAAAAGCCCCTTCTTCATCGTTCAAAAGAACATCCAAGAAGGGAACAAAGTTTTCCTTTTCACTTTCCATAACAAACTTCGGAGCTCCATGTAAAGAGTTCAACCTATTGAAAAATGCTGACGCATCACTTTGCACTATAACAGTCTAAATCGCGTTACGAAAACTTCTTTATACCTACAAAAGGGGACGACAAAAACGTTATTTTTTTTTACATAGGCATCACAACTTATCAAGGTCCAGAGACCACTCGAGGATAAGGGTTAAGAGTGTACAGTAGTCGATTGGACAATATAGTAATCGTTAGTAATGGAAATTTGGTAAATTTGTTAACAAGTGGAACGGCTCATCAAGAACTTGTACTTAAGGACAATCAGATTGTAGTCAGCTGGAAAGCAGGAAAACGGAAGACAGTTCCACAGGCATGCACTTCTAAGAAAGAAGCTTTGTTCATGGGATGTACGTGTAGGTTTAGGCACATATAAAGAGTGGGGGGAATTGTTGATACTGTTTACAGCTAGACGAGTGTTTCTTGCGAAAGTTTGGCGAGTGGGACCATAGATTGAAGCTCAGTCGAGCACTTGCCATGAAAATAACGATAAAGCAGAGACAAACTCGCAACATCTCTTCTGTGAGATAGAGATTGCAGGGAAGAGAAAAGGACATCTATCAAAGCAAGACAAGTCCTTTCTAGCAGCTCCTGCCCTGATGTGGCAACAGTACTCCATCCTTGGACGTACCTGGCTCTTATATAGATAAAGGATTGCATCAGCAGTGGATATCTATTGGATCGATAGAAGGATCCCACCATTATTCCAGCGGCCTTGGCAACAGATTTGATGCACGTGTTCCATTTCAGAGCAGGAGCTTGTCAAAACATGAGGCCTCCCCAAGACGACAGACATTTATTTCAATTGATGCCAGATGGGGATCAGAACGTTGATGATGAAAAGATAGAAGTTTGGTTTTTAATGCATTAAAAGTAACAAGCCCCCCTTTCCCCATTGTACTACGTGCTCAAGATCAGAGGAGAGATAATCAGAGAGAACTTGGTCGTTTACTTGTGCTACCATAGATAGTAGTGTCATCGGTAAAAATGCTTACGAATGATGTAATGATGTGATTTGAAGATCATTAATGTAGATCTGGAAAAGAGCTGGACACACAATGGACTCCTGAGGGACTCTAGCATTAATACTGTGGCTTCTGATTTTTGCCCATCAACTTAAATGCACGGCATACTGTTGAGATTTTCCAGGGCGATGAGAAGCAATTCTCCTTAAGACAACGTTTAAACAGTTTTGTAAGTATAGGCGCTAATTCTGGTTGTAGTTTTTTGAGTACTATAATTGGAATACCGTCAGGACCGGTTGTTTTACTGGAATCAAGGTTTTTGATTAGCTTGGCAACATCACGTATTTGTATATCACATAGTGTGTTTTCTGATACAGAAGAAATATTGGGGGTTGGCGGCATTGGTTGACAAGGGTTGAATTAGCTGCAAAGTTCTTGGCTTTGTCTAATACTGACAAGATTACCTCAGGTCCTTTAATGATAGTTGGGATAAAGCACACGTTTCTGTTCAGGATTCTGTTTACTATTTGCCAAAACTGGTGGGAACCAAGCTACTGCTCAGCTACTTTGGACTTGAGGAACTGAGCATACAACTCTCTTGCGTTCTTTATTACTGTCTTACAATGGTTTCTGGCAGTCCTGAAAGCAGCTTTAGTCTCAATAATTCTATTACGTTGGAAGCAATGAAAAAAGTGATTTCTGTGCGCAATGGCAACAACACATTCTGGAGAGAACCATGGTTGGCTGTTAGGTTTTTGCAGGAAGTTTTTCGGTAGTATGAAACGGTCTATACCTACGATTAACTATTCCGTCAGGTCTTATACCATAGAGGATACACCCTTTTTAAACATGGAACGCAGACGTAGATCTGATATACATGTACGGAAGCTATCCCAGTCAACCATAGTGTATCGGTATACTGTACGATGAAGAGGTACGTCTGAGGACTTATTACATTTCATTTTTATCTTAATTGATACAACGGAGTGGTTGGAAGATTCAAAAAGAGACAGAAGGGAAACTGAACATAGTTCAGAACAAGTTGTGAGAAAAAGGTCTAGGAGACTCGTATACTGGCCGTCAGTGTCGGGCACACGGGTAGGTTCGTGAGAAATCTGAGTGAGGTCATAAGCAATGGAGAAATCATGATAGAATCTCCCCTCATCATCGATCTTGTATGAGTGGGTTAACCATTCCACATTGTGAACATTGAAGTCTCCACATACGTGAATGTTAGCTGAAGGATAAGCAGATAGGACGTGGTCAATTGTCTCAGATATAATTTTAAAGATAGTAACTTCGCCGTTGTGGGGGCGATAGAGAGTAAATATAAACACAGTAGTGTCAGCAAGTGTAACTCGGAAGCACATATAGGGTAAGTTAGGATCTTCTCTGGAGATGTCCTTACCACATGGAAAGCCATCTTTTATATAGGCACATATTCCATGCCCATGGTGATCTTAGGGTCATATGTATATCTCTTTGGGGAACATACCCTTTTTCCTTCGTGCTTTTTATCCCCTCATTGTGTCAATTTCCAGAATTAAACAGAACTTATTCGGAGTAACCGACAATGAGTTCAGTAAACATTTCTTTGACAAAACGAGGTGAAGTCAGGCAACCGCCATAAAGCGCGTCGGTACAAATACGTATAGTCTCATCTGAGACAAACATTTAAGAATCAGGAATACAGTGCGTGGTATATAATTCACGCACAGGTTGCAAGATTTCGATAAGCCACTCAGCCAAACAATGTTGAGCAGAGCCTATCATAAATAAAATAGGTTTTAGTATAAGACCTTGCTTTTGAATTTTAGGGAGACCAAACAATCTGGGACATTGATACTCAGAGATTCTAATCTTGTCATAAACGTCCTTGGAAAAAAGGTTCTTTTTAAATAATGCAAGTAAATGTTTATGCATTTTGACTTCGTTTTTGCAAGTATTATCCGTCAACCCGACAGGGCCAAGTTTCCAGAATTTGTAAAAATCGTTAAGAATAAATAACATTTTCTCGACGTAATCAGATTTATCTATTATTACAACTCCTGCACCTTTGTCTGGTTTACATATATATATATATATATATATATATATATATATATATATATATATATATATATATATATATATATATATATATATATATGTCGGCATTTGACTTCAACGCTTCAATGGTTTTAAATTGCGTTTTCTTCCAAACACCGTCGCTATGATCAATGGGGGGGGTGTTACTGTATCAGTGTATCAACCAAACTAGATTTCATCCCAGAAATATTTTCCAGGAAATTATGAGCATTATGTGTTAGTTGAGAAAACAACACCTCAAAAGAAGTGAGTGTTCTCTCTTTACTTATACTATTGGGGAGAATGGAAAAATCTAACCCTTTAGCAACCATATTTCGATATCTATAAGAACAGTTTTCGATAGATTAAAATTAAAGTTTAAATATTAATAGGTATATCTTCTTCGAACCAGAATATCTTCTTCGAACCATATCTTCTTCGAACCATATCTTCTTCGAACCATATCTTCTTCGAACATATCTTCTTCGAACCAGAATAGCAAGTTGTGTTTATCATTAAACAATGGAAGAACGCTACTTAGCATATTCATCACGATAGATAAGTACTTGCAAAAGTTTAAAAAAAGTCGAAACCCTTCACTACGGACCAAAGTTGATGACGGGTACTGATATAAAATTCTAGCTTCTTCGTTATCCTGTTAATGTCGTCTCGTATAAGTGCCCGCTCCCGTTAACTAAAGATGCAGCAATGCATTTACTAATGTAGAATGGGGCACATCTTGTTTCAGACAAGAACGTAAAAAGAACGATGAAGAGGTTAATGGATCTTATTTTACTTCTTAATCGCAGAATATTATTTAATTTGTCAATCTGGTGTTAACTGTACTTCTTCCGTAAATATTTAAACAAATGTTTGGAGGTACAAAACTTATATATAGATTTTTAAAAAGTATGCAGAAATTTCTCGAGAGCCCTCTCAGCTACTATCTCTTCAGGAGTAAATCGATAGAAAGTGAAAAATATTATTTACGAACTTAAATAGCACTAACGGGAATCGAGGTGTGCCAAGAATTGAAAAAAAAAAAAAAACGACAAAAAACAATCAAAATGGAAGAAAAAAGGGGTATAAATTCCCCAAAGAGAAATAACGTTTTTACTGTCTTCTTTTGCCGGCATAAAGAAGGTTTTCGAAACGCAATAGAGACTGCTATATTTTCATCGCTAAGTGAAGCGTCAACATTTTTTAATAGGTTGAACTATTTACTTAACACTACCATTTAAAGGAAGCCGATTTTCACTGGCTTGTATGTGAACTGGTCTTCTTTTGTACCTAAATTACGGGCGGCCTAATTTATACACTAGTACATGGAGCCCCATGACATGCTCACCTAACAGGTTAGACTCCGAACTTGATAAGATCAGGGAAATATTTATCAATAATGGTTATCCATGGGACCTTATTGATAATTGCATTGACAAGAAGGTTGATTTTAAAACCCCTAAAAAGTTATAACCTGCGAAATACCCGGTTTATTTAAAACTGGTGTGGATAGGTGACAAGTGTACTGAATTGTCTAAACAGATTGTTAGAAGTGTTTCTAATTGCTTCTGCTTTGTTTCCCTGCGTGTGATATACACTACGAGACCTGCTTCTTCTTCTTTTCGCCAAAATAGCTTGACCTACACTCAAAATAGTAATATTGTTTACCAATTTAAATGTCAGTGCGATACTGGATGTGGCAGGTGGGCATCTTTGCATTTGCTACCTCGTATAAACAAGCACGTCCCATCTAGAATTAGATAGGAGAGGGGAGGGTCTGGTCGTCTCCCTTGTTCTGCAGCCTTGGACTCTGCTGTTGACCAACATTCATTTGACACTCTATGCTATGTCAATAAATATAAAACACAGTGGTTCGAGGTATTACACAGAGCAAACTTCAAAAGTCATCTAAAGATTCTGCAGACTGTCTCTATTGCGGTTCGAAAATCTTCTTTATGCTGGCAAAAATGGCGGCAAAAACGTTGTTTCTCTTTGGGGAACTCGTGTTTTTTTGTTTTGTGCTTCTCATTGTGCAAATTTTAGTCGCTTTTAAACGCCGTATATACAGACTAAACTCTTCTATTTTAATCGTATTTTTTTATTTTTGGCACATCTGAATTTCCCTTAGTGCTATTTAATTTCGTCAATTATATTGTTTTCCCTTGCTATCGATTTTCTCCTAAAGACGTGATAGTCGAAAGAGCTCTCTAAAAAAATTCTGCATATTTAGTACCGATGCTCAGTTAGTAAGATGTGATTCTTTTAATAGCTTTTGTTTTTAAATGTACAGCATGTCAACCCTGCTGTGTTTATCCAATGCTAAATCACGGTTACATTGCATCAGATATATTTATGCCTTGTAATTTCTTTGGCTAACATATCAATCATGCTTGTGATAATTAATTTAAAACAAGACCTATTATGTGTTTGTATTAAACAGTTATGCGTTTTCCCATTCGTTTAATTCATTAAAGATTATAAAATATGCACAAAAGCATTACTGCCAAAGATTCTACTCATGCATTCGGCCGCTGTGTAGACTGCAAAATTCAGACTCAGATTTTATTGCATAAACTTTTAAACGAACCTTTTCAAAGTTTATGTCAAATTATTATTTTTTTTTCTTAAAAACAGTTTTGTCGGATGAAAGCAGTGTTTAGTCAGGAAGACGAAAAGCATAAATCAATCTCTCAACTTCTACATACGCGTTTAAAGTCAGTGATTATGCTAAAATTATCCATTGTATGGAGGCCGATCAAAGAAATCACGTGGCTTGAGCCCAATAGAAAAACATAAGGAAACAAGAAAGAAAATGTCTGACGCTTTGTTGTCGGTCAATTGGTCCAATCAGTATTTATGGTTTTAACTACCATTTCTAAAATTTATCGTTTCCGGGTTTTAATTGGTTTATTTTAAGATGTTATATATATATATATATATATATATATATATATATATATATATATATATGTATATATATGTATATATATATATATATATATATATATATATATATATATATATATAAAGCTCAATGTATGTGTGTGTGTGTGTGTCTGGTCACGAATAGGCTCATATATGATTGACTATTTAAAAAAAACTGATTACATATAATGATAGAAGATATATCGAGACACAGGAATGGGTATGTTTCATCTGCCAGAACCGTGTTTTATGAAAGTTGTGGGGTTTGAGTTCGCGCCTGGTCCACAAAGTATGGAAATATACAAATTAAAAATTAAAAAAAACGTTTACAAGTGTTTTTGACATAGATGTACATACGGATATTTGATTAGTATGTTTTAACTAAAATAGGGATGGTATAATAAAATTGTGGGGTCTGCGTTCGCGTCTGGCCTCCACAGAATGGAATCAGGAACAAACTTTAATAAAGACTTTTCATATCTATCTGCGTAAGTATACTTTGATAATTATGTTTCAGTTTGAAGAAATATGGTATAATAAAATTAGGGGTGTTCCTTCGCGCCTGACCTCCATAGAATGGAAATATGTCACAAAGTTTAACAAGGTGTTTAAATATAGATCCACAAAATATTGTGATCAGTGTTTCAGTGTGAACAGGTATGGTATAATAAATTATGGAGTGTATCTATTGTATTTTTACTTTCATCATATTTTGCTTTGGTTTTGATACCCCCAAATTCGAAGCTATCTCTTTACAACCCTTCCTTTTTATAACCTATGTTACTTTCATAAATCAGAGTCCACTTTCTGTAGGCTGTTTTTGAACCCAGTCAACGACGGGTACTTTTGCTAGTATATATATATATATATATATATATATATATATATATATATATATAGATACACATACACACATATATATATCTTCCTTATCTACATCAATGATCTCCCAAAACACATGCTTAAATCATTCGTTGACATTTATGCTGATGACACGACCATCTATGGCAACACATCAAAGGCCGTAAATAACAAAGTTCTCTCTAATTCTCTCTCCTCTGATCTTGAGCGCGTGGTACAGTGGGGGAAGAGGTGACTGTTCACTTTTAATGCACCCAAAACCAAGCTTCTATCGTTACATCATCAACGCTCTGGTCCCCATCTGACATCAGTTGAAATGGATGGCTCTCGTCTTGGGGAGGCTCCATGTTTTGACAAGCTTCTGGGATTGACCTTTACTCCTGATCTGAAATGGAACACGTATATCAAATCTGTTGACACGGACGCTAGGAAAATGGTGAGATCCTTCTACCGCCCAAGAAGATATCTCACTACTGATGACATTCTCTCTGTATAAAAACCAAGTACGACCAAGGATGGAGTACTGCTGCCACATCTGGGCAGGAGCTGCTAAAAACAGCCTATCCTCCCTTGACAGAGTACAAATAGACTTCGTTGTTTGGTGGGAGATGCCCTTTTCTCTACCCTGTAGCCTCTCTCCCACAGAAGAGACGTTGCGAACCTGTCTTTGTTTTATCGTTATTTCCATGGCAAGTGCTCGCCTGAACTCCAATCTCTCGTCCCCCCCCTCGCCAATATTTCACGAGAAACATCCGTCTGGCTGAAACCACTGTCAATAATTTTCCCCACTCTTTATCTGTGCCTAAATCCAAAAGTAGATTCCATGAGCAGAGCTTCTTTCTCAGAAGTGCTCGATTATGGAACTCTTTCGTTCGCCTGTTTCTCACCTGACTACAACTTGGATGTCTTTAAATCCAACATAAACAAATTCCTGACAAACCGCCCCCTTAAGTAAGACATTTTGTCGAATCTCCAATGCTGACGATTACTACGATACTATCCCTTATCCCTGAGAGGCTTCCGGTCCTTGATATGTGGTGAACCGCATGTAAAAAAAAAAAAACTATCCAGATGGCATAACATCAGCTCCAAGAAATCTGGACCAGACACAATAAAGACACTACTAAGAAACTCACCACAAATCTCCAATACTAATGATTACTACAATACTATCTCATTGATTACTGTACACGTAATAACCCTTATCCCTGAGTGGCCTCCGGGCCTTGATAAGTGGTGACCCCCATGTAATATATATATATAATTATATATATATATATATATATATATATATATATATATATATATATAACAAATAAACAATGAGAATTCAAAGTAAAATAAAACTTCAATAAAACATCATAAGATCAATAGTAAAAAGTAAAAAAAAAGATCCTTTTTAGGTCATGGCATTTCGAAGCCAAATGCTTTTTCTTAGAAGAGGAGAAAAAGCCAAGTCTATCTATCTAAAAAAGCTGACATAAAGATGAATAGAAATTAGATAAGAAAGTCTATAAGTATATAGAAGTAGGAAGGATGTTGCAAATGCTGGTAGAACTAACATAAGACGAATAAAGACGTGTAGAGAAATGCGAAAATTCTTAGGCAGAGAAAAGTAGCGAAATATAAAAATGCGTGTATTTAGAAGAAATAAATTCTGTTTTCTTTTTTCTTATCGATTAAATGATGGATTTTTAACTTTTTATTCTCATCTTTTATTTATTATATTGATTGTTCCACATAACCATGTCGAGCTTTTTCTATCTTGATAAGTTTGTTTGCTTTAAGATTATTTGTATGTGTATAAATTTCATTTATTACTTAAAGCTCCTTTAGGGTTTAGCTTTCTTTGCTTTATGCTGATGGGCAATTTGCAAGTCTTTTGCTATTAACATGTCTTAAACTGTGTTTATTCTTAGTTATATCTCTGCTAGAATCTTCTGCTCAATCGGTTGTCTCAATAAAGATAAGAACATAGCAAAACCCTAAATATCCCTCTCCATTAAACGGCTGACTAGGTTTATAAACGTTCATATCGTAACTAATCGTACGCTCTACGTTTAAAAAGAATGCGTCTGATATAGCATCTGACTTTACTGAGTGGTAAACTATCGGCAGACAGCTACATACCTTGTAAGAAATTCCATTAGAAACAGCCAGGCTTAGTACACTCCTGAATGTGATGTCGTCATGTCCCATTGAAACCACTACTTCAATTGTTTTAAACGTAATAGATGCTTTAAAACACAAAATCACCAGTGCAGAACCTCAGTGCATCAAGATTATAAAAATGCTCAGTCGATCAAGTCCAAAATAAAAAAAGTTTGGTTCCATGAATTTTGGTGAAAAACAAACAATAGATGCCTATCTCCTATGACGACCATCACCAACGTGCTTGAGGTGATTTTATCAGCATCTGACAAAATCAAATTCTTTGACACGAACTTTGCAGCAAACTTTACACTATGCGACTAGGGTTTCCTACATCCTGAATTTCCCCCCAAGACTGAAAGAGCTTAAAATACTTATAAAACAGGCAGAAGGATGCAGCATTTTGACGATGGGACAGAGGTTAAAGCCTAGCTGATAGTGCAGGACCTATTAGGTTGTCGACTCTCTTTTGAACCCTGTCTAAGTGTAGTAGCAGATGCACCAGCCCAAATGTTACAACAACACTTAATACATGAGCGAATAGTGGTCTTGTGGAGGTATAGGGTACTCTAAAGCTAAGTAATTTTCTAGCACGGTGAATAGAGCAAACTTTCATTGCAGGAGCTTTGGCAATGCCCTCGATATATCTGATCTAACCCATGTTCCCTGTGAATGCTAAGCCAAAGAGTTTGAATGAAGTATTTTCAGGTAATGCATCATTAGCCATGACTATTAGTGTTTGAGAAAGTTTCTGGTAGTTATTAAAGAAAAGAAGCTTAGTCTTAGCGGCATTGAATGTAATCATCCATTTTTATCCTTATTCCACTACAGACTGGAAGTTTTTCTTTATTGTTTCCACCATTGCCTAGAATATATGTTCATTCGTTTTCCCATTGTGTCTGTTATAGAACATGGTATCATCATAAAATCTACCCATCTCATAGATTATTTTGCCAGGGAGGTTATTTATGAACATCGGGAATAATAAAAGTCCAAGAATCCATCCTTTAGGTGTACCCGCATTTATATAATATTGTTTTGACGTACGATAATCAAGGCAACCTAGATTATTCTCTTATTAAGAAAGATTCTATTATGTTTAGTATTTGTCCAGTAATACTATATTATCTGAGGCGTGAGAATATCATCGTGCAATAACCTTACACATGCCTTAGATATATAGATGGCCACTGCCGTAGCCTTCACTTTGTCTTATCTAGTGCATGGTATATACGTTCAGATATTACAGTTAGGATATCTGCAGTAGAATAGGCTTACCCAAATCCCTACTGTTGTTCGGACAGAAATTTAGCAGTTGTGAGGTGGCGGACTTAGCTTAATTATGAACTCAAACATTTTGGCGAAAATGGGAGGAGGCTAATGGAAGTCATAATTTAATGGGTCAATATTTTCGCCCAAATTCTTGTAAACCAGTACCACAGAAGCAGTTTTTCAGCAAACAGTAAAAAAGTTTCGTTGTTGAAAAGTTTAGAGAGAACTGGAGTGACCTCAACGGAGCATTTTGAAATAGTATAGCCAGGATGAGATCAGGTTTAAATGGCTTTGAGGTATCTAAGTTTTTTATGATATCATGCACTTGAGAAGAGTTATTTTCAGATAATCTAGTGTGATTTCTGTTCACAAAACAAAATCTGGCAGGGAATGGTTTGCCGGGTCTAAAGGAGAGTTGGAAATAAACCAAGGAGTAAGCAAGTTAGCCTTCTTAGTTGCTATGCAAACAACTTCAAGCTTAAAAAGTAACACAATTTTGAACAGGACCTTTCCCAACTGTGAAAAGAAAGTTTACTATCCTTTTTGGCAATCATTCGATAATATCATCAATTGGTTCTTAAACCTCAAGTAAAAAATCTTACTAAGATTTTTTACTTGTGATATTGACAATTATTATCAATTCATATATTTTAATCTTTAATTTTAGTAAAAAAATTCGATCTAAGTAATTGAAAAATTAAACTTATATGACTCGTTAGAAGAGGTCTTAGATTTGATAATAAATTATGACGAGGAAAGATCCTCCTGATAATTGCAATATTATTATAGTTTTATAGCTTCACATTAACAATTTAGTTGGCCTTATTCTTTTGCATAAGCTTAGAATTAAATCCAAAGATATGGACTGGAAGGCTGTTTACACAGAGATGATACTCTTTTTGTCACTAGAGACAAAGACAGACTATGTAATAAACTTATTGATGACTTCCATTTTTTTTTCCTTTGGTCTTTTTATAATAATAATGATAATAATAAAAAGGCTTCTAATTGAGGTCTCCGAGTGCATTTTTAATATCGCTAATATTTTTTAATAATTTCTCATGCAGAAAAATGTTGAAATGCAGGATCGCTTTAGAAACGTGCGGTCAGGCATTGTTACGGAGGACAATTGGACCTTATCTGTTGTTGTCGAAGTTTCGATGCATTTAATCCATTTGTTTTTTCAAACCAAAAACTGTAATAGTTTCGCATGCATTAAAAAAACTGTAATGGAGGAGACCGGTTGCAGCCCACCAAAATGTCAGCATGACCTTCTATTGGTGCAACTTTGGCTTCAGGAAGTGTCGTGGAGCTTCGTCGGCGTCTAACCACTGAGCTGATCTTCGCCGGTTGTCGTAAAGAACCCACCTTTCATCGCAAGTCGAGAAATGCGTAAAAGAAGTAACGATGATACTTCATAACGGTGTTCGTGAGGCACGCATTTATCAATTTGTTTTTGTTTTTCTAATCTCTCTCAACAGTTGGAAATCGTCATATACGTTACTTTTATTCCAATCTAAGTTCTCGAACAGTTGTGCATGGATTGGTATCGACTAAAACTCTTAATTGATAGTTGTCAACATCCGATGGCCAAGCACTACGCTCATAATATTCAAGATGATCGTCCCCGCCACAAAATATTCCGTTAAGTGTTCGTTAAGTGTTCGTTCCTGGGCCAAACACTTCGTTGATATCGCGAGCTTTTTCAGCAGCTTTTCGGTCTAGCTTTAACTGAAATGGGAAAATTGTGCGAATTTGCTGTTTTTGTATTCAACGTTTTGAAAAGAAGTCATAATTATTGTAAAATGAGTGTAATTTAGAAAATTAGAGCGAAAAACGCGATTTAAAATGATATGCAAAGTAAAGGTATTATAACGAAAACTTATTTGAAGAATCATCATTTGAAATTAGAATGAAAAATTCTGCAAGAACTTTATTTCAACCTAATGATTATACAAATCATATTTTTATCGCATAAAAACTCTATAGACAGCACCCAAAAATTAATCCCACCTATAAATATTGCTAAACTATCACCCCCCTTTGTAACCCAACCAATATATCCTCTATTAAATTTTTCAAGTCGGTAAAGTATCCAAAATGCCACTAATCCAATCTAGTCCCATCAATGATGAAGTTGATCTAATTACATTCCCGAATACTTACACCAACATTGAAGCTTTGTCTTTCCTAATAAAACCTGTATTTATTCCCATTTATATTCAATTTGAAGAGAAATAGCAAAAGAAAAAATAAATAAATAAATAAAAAATAAAAAAAGAAGGAATTTAAAGGAGTCTTAATTTCGATCATATAACTTTCTCTTTGAGATAGTCTATTTTGAAAATAAAGTCAAAATATTTTAAACCTTCTTTCGGAATTCTGCCAACTTTGTTTTTCAGAATTATTTATAATTTATACTTCTAAAGATATAAATGTTAAAAATTCGAAAAATGAAGTAATCTTATAAGATAAATTTTTATATATGCCCAATTTCTAGACCCAACACCATTTCCACACTTTTCCTAACAATTTAAGAAAAATGAGAGTTTATTAACTTAATTTACAATTAGTTTATGGTGCAACATTACACCTTTTTGTTACTTATAATTCAGAAATAATACCATTTAGTGTTTGGCTTAATATTTTATGGACGTTATAATTTCTTGTAAATTTATTTTCATTTTAACCTAATATCATTGATGTTTAGTATTCAGTGTAAACTGCCATGCTATGTTCTACTGTATATATATATATATATATATATATATATATATATATATATATATAAATATATATATATATATATATATATATTTCTCTCTCTCTCTCTCTCTCTATATATATATATATATATATATATATTGTGTGTGTGGGAGAATACATTTTATAACTTTCAATTTTGACATGTGATGCAAAATATCTAAATTCGAAACCGACCATGTATACGCTTAAGTGTGTTACGTATACTATAAAATTATGATCCTCTCCTGTTGTATCCGTGCACACATGATTCGTTTCGTGAAGCTATACATTCTAACCGCTTTTTATTTTATCTTTCTTTTCTCTCTTTTCGTCCTTCCACTTTCTCTTAGTCTTTGTATTAGTTAAGTAATTAATACTTACTATTAGTATTAATCGCGTTCTGGTTATGTCATTCGCTTTTTATGACGGAATCCAGTAGGTACGTCATCTAATAGGTATGATGCCTTTTCTAATTTCAACCCGTATGTACGACATGTTTTAATGCAGATTGACAAATAACCATAGAAAAGAAATGAGACTTACAGAGTTTATTAGTAGTATTGCATTTATGATCTCTTAGAATTAGTTAGAAATAGATAGAAATCGATAAACTTACAAATACTGATCTGTGACTATTCACGTTTGGTCCGGTACGTTAAAATATGTTGCAACTTTTTACCTGGATGAATAATAAACTCACCCACTTACAGAGAATTGCGTAAAACCTGATATATGGGACACGCGACAGCTATTAAATTGACGGAGATTTTCCTACATAATTGTTTCTAGGAAAATTCAAAAATAAAAGCATTAAACTGAGTCTTAAATCAAGCTGCAAATGGTCACTTTGAGATAAAGTTAAATTTAAAAGCTTCAGCAAAGGAGAAAGGGGGATTAGATTCCCTCCATAAACCGGATTAATCATCTTGCATAAATTTCGTCATTGGTAAAACCCTACAGTGAGCCTCGTAATTTTCCAGCTTAAAACGTCCAACGTATCCGCTTCCTGCAAAAATCAACAAAATACAAATAAAATACGAATTTAAAAACAACACATAAAATAAATATAAGCGTCAATAAAAATAAATGAAACGAGTAGATATTTTCTTCCAGAATGGTTGGTGGGAGATTACACACACACACACACACACACACACACACATATATATATATATATATATATATATATATATATATATATATATAACCTCGCTTTTATCCTCTTAGGAGGAACACTAGGCTCCGAAATACCATGACGTAAAGAGTGTCTCCTTTTTTATTCATTTGATGATCCATTAAAGTTTTTTGAAATGATTCCTGTTATATATTTCCATTTCCAGTTCATATATATATATATATATATATATATATATATATATATATATATATATATATATATATATATATACTAGCAAAAGTACCTGTCGTTGACTGGGTTCAAAAACAGCCTACGGAAAATGGGCTCTGATTTATGAAAGTACGATAGGTTATGAAAAGGAAGAATTATAAAGTTGAGTTGAATTGTGGGGTATCAAAACCAAAGCAAAATATGATGAAAGTAAAAATAAAATAGATACACTCTATAATTTATTATACCATACCTGTTCACACTGAAACACTTATCACAGTGTTCTGTGGATCTATATTAAAAAACCTTGTTAAACTTTGTGACATATTTCCATTCTATGGAGATCAGGTGCGTACGAACACCTCATAATTATATTATACTATATTTGTTCAAACTAAAATATAATTATCAAAGTATACTTACGCAGAAAGATATGAAAAGTCTTCATTGAAGTTTATGCCTATTTCCATTCTATGGAGACCACGCGCGAACGCAGACCCCACAATTTTATTATACCATCCTATTTAAGTTAAAACATACTTATCAAAGTATTCTTTTGTACATCTATATCAAAAACACTTGTAAACGTTCTTTTTTAATTTTTAATTTCCATACTTTGTGGACCAGGCGCGAACACGCATCCCAACACTTTTAATGAAACACCGTTCTGCCAGATCAAACATACCCATTCCTGTGTCTCGATACATCTATCATTGTATGTAATCAGTTTTTTAAAAATAGTCAACAATATAGGAGCCTATTTGTAATCAGGGACTCACACACACAGACATTCAGCTTTATATTATTGATATAATCACGCACGCACGCACACACCCACACACACACACATATATATATATATTAAAATTGTAAATCAATGAATTTCAAAAAACTGTCATTGAAATGAAATGAAGTGGTTGAGTTTCATATCAAAGAATTTTTATTATTCTAAGCAAGACAACGAATGCTTTAGAAAATTAATCTCCTTAACCTATAGGGTTTCGATGTCTACCATCTCATCAGAGGAGAGAAAATATAAGCAAATAGTTATAAAGGTATGCACCCTATTTGCTAAAGTCAGTGAGACATGGAAAGTCAAAGTGAAAATAATGCATTTATCAGGATTCCTGTGTCAGGAGGATTTGTAGAAAAAGGATATGAATATTTTTGTTGATCTAACTTGCTTGGTAAAATCCATATTATACGTTCTTTACATCCGTTTGGTAATAATTTCCAAGCTATATACTGGGTAATCCGCATAGCTGTGTATATATCCGAATCGGGCAAGTGCTTGTTTAAATTTGTTTTGGGTCCAGCCGAAAATAATTCAAAGTGTGGTGGAAAACTTTTTCATTAGAAGTTTATATTATTTTTAGTGGGACGAAGTGTTAGGAGAGTAGGTAATGGTAAGTGGTAGGAGGTAGGGTGAGACATATGTGCATATTCATCCTAATATACACATGAACACACATATACAAACTCACACATACACACAATATACATATATAATATACATACAAATACACATAACACAAACACATATTTATATACATATACACACACATATATATAAACATACATATATATATATATACACACTTAAACATACTTGCATCTATATAAATAAATATCTCTTCAAGTAGAATCTAAGAATCATAAAGTTTGACCGGTCGCTTAATTGAGGTCAGGTCGTGTAAAAGATATAGGGACTTTGGTTCGGGGGGAGGGGAAGAAAGGAGGATGAACAAGAATAATATAGATATAAGAACAAAAACCAAAATAAACTAAAAATAAAAAGATGGGCCAAATACGTAAATGGAATAATTCTTTTTTTCCTGATTTTTCCTAGTTTAATCTCAAACCTCATTTTCAATTTAAATCCTATTTGTTCTGTCAACTCAAGTTATATGTACTGCCCATGAGGTTCTAATTATTATTAATTTTATACGTATCTATATTTCCCTTAGAAAGAGGATTGACATAAAGTTTTGAATATACTAATGTTTATTAGCTAATTGTGAAATTAATTCTAATATTATTGATGGAACGGTTTATCTTTATTTTATAGTCCTTACGGTAATAGTTCAATGCTAGATAATTTAAAGCAGAGGTAATAAAGTAATGATAATACCTTACTGAAAAAGACGTTTAAAATCAGTATATCCATAACCTTATGTAATTTAATAATATTTAATTTATTCTATATATACTTACATCTAAGCCCATATCCATAACCTTATGCTATTTAATAATATTTAACTTATTCTATATATACTTACATCTAAGCCCATATATACCCACAAATAACAGGTGTTCCATATATACACAGATATACCCTCATATATACAAAAATGTATTTAGACATAAAAATATATGCCATTATTTAACACCATAAATTATAGCAATAATTAGTGTATGTAACTTACCTAAGTTTATCAAAGATAATTTTTATTTTTTTAAATTTTGTTATAATTTTTTAACCCCTCCTCCGCTAATTTAACATTAATAAGATGAATATATATATATATATATATATATATATATATATATATATATATATATATAAGAAGTATGTCGTAATTGGCCTGAAACATTGTTTAGCGGACATACATTTGTGTTTGAAAGCTTTTCAATGCAGGAATCATCCGGTCGCTGTAAATAATAATTCAATAATGTTTTTTATTGACGTGATTATAGTTGGTATATTTCGAATGTTGATAGTAATTATTCCCAAATATTTCCGAGAGAAACTCTGATTCTTTACGGTAGAAATATACATCCACCACTTATGCTTTCGACTTTGGTTTAACTCAAACGGCCGTTATGTTTAAATTTTGTTCTGAATGCTGGTTTTGTTTTAGTGTAAAAATTACGTTAATTGTTAAGGGAAGGTCATTTTTTCAACTTTCCAATAAATTGTCTGATCTAAGAGAAGTAATTATGTATTTCTGTTTATATTTTCTTATCTAATCTAAGAGAAATAATAATAATATCTACTCCATTTTTTTTACTGTGGAAATTAACCCTGTGACTGTCTGAGGAAAGTAATTAGTCTGCTTCTGTCTTTATTAGAAATATGTTCGGTTTTCTGTTTTATTATTAATTTTTGATGTAATTTTTTCAATCAGAATTAATTCTTTCAATCTGAGATTTCCTTGGTCTCTTTCACTTGCTAGTATTTTAAAAGTTATGTTTTTATTGGGGTTATGCTTGTAAGATACGTGTTTGTAAAGAGACGAGGTCTTTATGGTAATGTGTTCTTTAATCCGGATATGCAACGGTCTGAGTGAACCTACAATATATAATTTATTGGATACGGTACATAGAATTTGATATACTGAATATGTGCATTCGGATAGTCCTATGTTTTAATAGGGGCAGCTAAATAATGAGATGGGCTTATTCCTAGGTGGAATTTAGGTTCTAATTTTCAATTTAAACTTTAAAGTTTAATTATATATATATATATATATATATATATATATATATATATATATATATATATATATATATATATATATATATATATATATGAGATTTGGGAAAATCGATGTGACGGGTGTCAGCCAGAAATTTGACTGTTAAGGGGTCAAATTTCAACGATTTGACCTTTAAGAACTCTACCAAACTCCTCCGACAATTTTGGGTCTAGACACTTGAAAATTTAAATATAGGTTCCTTGAACCTGGATCTAACTTAATAAAGTGATTTGAGCTCGAAACTATAAATTTTAAGGGGTCATAATAGGGGTCAAAGTTTTAAAAAATTAACCATTTTTTGTTTATTTGCTTTTTTTTTGCACAGCATACACCTCCAAACACCCGAGCAACGCCGGGCACCCCTGCTAGTATATATATATATATATATATGTATGTATCTAGTCTGTATCCAAGATAGCTTTATTCTATATAGATTAGGTTAAAATTTAACTGGATTATAGAATGGAACACAGAAGATAATGAAAGTATGAGTAATCCTTTCCTTTATCAGCTAAGAATTAATCTAATTATAGTTGAATATAAAATATATACAAATTTAATGAAAAACGATATGGAACATAGGAGGATAAAAACTAAAAATTATTTTTTTTAAAGAACATTAGCATTATATTAAGTCAAAGCTACATTATCGATTTACTCTCTATAGATTTAATACATATAACCCTCTGTTCGAGAAACAATATAACATTTTTAGTTAAAATCTATTCTATTCAGAAAAAAAGTTCTTGGAAAATATATAAATTTTCAGGCATAATATATAATAAATATATATAAACTTTAATTTAAATTTATTTCTAATTTTACTTACATAAAACGAGCTATCATAATGATAAATTATTATCACTATATACAATAGATACTAATAAGAAAAATAATTAATATATGTATATATGATGATTATGATGATTGCAGCGTCTTTTCAGACGAGTGCCACTCCCTCAGACACTTAAAGTTCATCTGCCCAAAAATGACTTTTTTTTAGTCCTACCGGTGAATTTACACGCTCAGTCAGACATGACACTGAAGACGGTCATTGAGATCAATTATTACATGTTTCCAGCATTTCAAGCCTCCACACGTCACAACTTTTCCATCGCCACAGGACCATTTTTATAGACAAATGCCTGAGGGAGTAACCATACACAGATAATGTTACAGAGCCTTGGCTTTATACGACAGCTCGGTTCAAAATGTTGATTTCCAGCAACAAACAAGAGCAAGATAGCCAGTATCAAGTTAAACTGCAGACTAGCTTAATTCGGGTACTGGTCTTCCGCTTTATGGTTTTTTTAAATCAGAGATTTTCTTCTCCTAGAAAGGTTGCCTTCACCATGGCTTACGAGAGCCCTCTCCACCCCAACACACACACACACACACACACACACACACCCACACACACACACACACACACACACACACACACACACACACACACACACACACACACACACGGTGCTAGTTGGCCGTTGACCCCGAAAAAGGGTATATTCGCCCTTTGGAAGGTCTCGTTTTTAATCTCTCACAAGTCTGGTGAAGGAACCAGTTTAGTCGCCGGTGACCCGACCATGAGGCAGGTAGTACTGAGTTACATGGTACCAGTAGCATATGACATGACCTCACACATACACACACATATATGTATACATATATATATATATATATATATATATATATATATATATATATATATATATACAAGACAGTCAGAATTAAATCGGTTTCACCATAGTTTGGAAAATTTAATGCTTTGGTTTACTACTTCTCATGTGGAATTTTCTCAACTTCAACACATACACACACTGATACACGTGCATACATACATATACATGCACACACACACACACGTATATATATATATATATATATATATATATACTCTCACACACACATATATAAATATATATAATACATTTAATTCGGGAAAGTATTACGTGAATAATTTTTAATGAAAGCAAAAGTTATGAGGTGTTGCTTTTCTTTCAACGTTTTCGTATAAAAATTACAAAGGCTTCTTATTTATAAAAACATTTATAGTGCCCCCTCCTCGCGCGTGAAAAACACTTTAAAAGCAAATAAATATGCAAGTTCATGTTTTAGTTTAAACATTTTTTTTATTATTTCTCGGACATTTTTATGTCTACACGTTTTTCACTCTAAATTTATTCTTTAGTTTTATCAATCGTAACATTTCCATTTTACAGGTAATTCAAACTAACTTTATGCCTTTACGCATGCGTGAATCATTCCCGCCTGACGTCCAATTTACACATTGGTTTAAACATTTCCTTTGGCTTAATGTCCACAATCTCCTGCGAATCATTAAATTATTTTAGCAATGTGGCCAGTCGAGATAAGTATTAATCTTTAGAGGTATGCGTTTTATCACCAGCGTTCCAATCGGGTGATACTAAAAACACAACAACGAAGTACTTACAAGTTCTACCTGTTTATGGAGAAGAGCTGAGTACGTCCCTGGATTAGTTATTATTTCGGACTAAACGATTCTTCATAATCCGTACAGATTCTTATCTTCGCCATAGAGATTCCCAAGTCTCAAGTGAAGAAAAAGTGGGGTGATACATCCATTACAACCATTGTGAACAAAGTATGGAAGGTGAGAATCACAATAATACAAATTATGGATAATCTACACATACACCGAATAAATTATTTGAAATGTAAAATTAGAAATGAATAAACACCGTATTTGAATGAAAATATTATCTTAGCTTTTAATCGAAGTGAAATGAAATAGAAAACTAATAAATAAATTTGAAATCGAAATTAAAAATTAATTGCTGTTGTTTTATAATTTGTATTAATTTTTGTTGAATCAATTTAAATTTAAAATGCAATTCTATTTGAAAATATAGTTTGATATGCAGCAAATTACTAGTCCTAAAAGACATGATAGAAAAGACTGAAGGCGAGATTTCAGGGGGAAGTGGTTTTCACGAAAGATACAAGACGTAGTAAAAAGCCGTGCACATGCTGGCTATTATTTTCATTTCCTAATCAGATTACATTATCTAATTTCGGCAGAAATGTAAAACTGCGAGTCGAAAATTGGATTTTCGATTTAGATATTGGAGTAGCAAGTCTTGTCAGCCTTGTTTTGAAGTTGAGATTTTTGACAGCGAAGTGCTAAGTTTTGGAATGACGAGTTTTGAAAGCAGTGACGGATTTTGAGTAGTGGATTTTAACAGCAGTGCGTCGAATATAGCTGGATATTGTTAGTTGGAAGCAAAGCATAGATACAAATCCTTCAGATCAACTCTGCAACAGTAACCACGTCATTGTTTTAATTACAGAAAGTAAATACGTCCATTTCACGAATGGTGTCTATATCTTATTATTACGTTTATACATCAAAACATTCTAAATAATATTTATTGTATCAACAGACAACACTTGGGCCATCGAGCTTATATGCGTTTTTGTTTTACCTATTTATAGAGATAAAACGTAAAGTTAAATATTCGAGAGGTTCGAGTATATCAGTTGAAAAATATGGTAACATAATCAACTGACTTTCCGATTTTCTCAAAGTAAAATAATTTTCCAAATATTATGTTATAACAGATTCTCCACCTCCTCCTACCTCTTCTACCATTCACCTCACAGCCTCCCCCTGTCTCTCTACATCTCTCTTTAGTTAATCTCTCTTTTCTACTTTTACTTATTTCTCTTTTACATATTTACACCATTCAAATTTCTATCGAATTAAAACATGATTTCAGAAAACGTAGTAATGCAATACTGCAAACTCTTTCTTTCTTCCCTTAACAACGATCTATCTTAAGTCTTCTCTCTATCCTTTCTTATTTCCTTTAACTTTCTATTCTTATTCACTCCTCTCTCTTTACTCTTTTTCATTGTATAATAATCCGACTTTTAAAAGCCATTTAAAACAATACTTAGTTTCAAGTCAGCGCTGATGCATGTGTCTATTCGTTCGTTATATATATATATATATATATATATATATATATATAATGTCTGTGGGTGTCTGTTTCTGTACATTTCCCTATCTAATAAATCTGTCAATTATCAGTCTAGAGACTCGCGATTTGACATAAGGGGAATGAGATTTGTGAAATTTTTTAAACTCGGTTTCCGGACAGAAATTTGGTTGTCAAGGGATAAAAGTTCAACGATTTTACCTTTGAAAACTTTACCAAACTCCCCCGCCAATTTTGGGTCGAAACAATTGAAATTTTAAATGTAGGCTACTTGGACATGGATCAAACTTTTTCATTTGATTTGGGCCAAAATAATAAATGTTAAGGGGTTAAAATTGGAATCAAAGTATATAAAAAAAATTGACCTCTGCGGTCTCTACCCAATTACTCAGCTAATTTCCGGTCTAAACATTTGAAATTTAACATAAAGTGTATTCTGAGATAGGGCAAGCTTTTTAATCGGTTTGGGTCGGAAATTTGAACTGCCAAGGGGTCAAAGTTCAAAAGATTTGACCTTTGCAGTGTATAGCAGATTCCTCAGTAAATTTTTTGTCTAAAAATTTGCAATTTGTACATGACGGGTATTCAGACATGCGGCAAGCATTTTAATCAGTTTTGGGGGTGAAATTTTGGCTGCCAAGAGTTGTTCTTTGCAGATTCTACCAAATTTCTCCGCCAATTTTGGGTCGAAACACTTGAAATTTTAGATGCATGTAACTTGGACGTGGGTAAACCTTTTCATTTTGATTTAAAATAAAAAATAATAAATAGTAAGGAGCCAAAATTGGGGTCAAAGTATAAAAAACTAACCTCTGCGCTCTCTACGAAATTCCTTAGACAATTTTTTGTCTAAATATTAGAAATCTTACTTAAAGTGTAGTGCAAGTTATGAAACAGTACATAGCGCCCGAACAAAGCCGGGCTGAACTGCAAGTATATATATATATATATATATATATATATATATATATATATATATATATATATATATGTACTAGCAAAAGTACTTGTCGTTGACTGGGTTCAAAAACAGCCTACAGAACATGACTCTGATTTATGAAAGTATGATAGGTTATGAAAAGGAAGGATTGTAAAGAGATAGCTTCGAATTTGGGGGTATCAAAACCAAAGCAAAATATGATGAAAGTAAAAGCCCATAATTTATTATACCATACCTTTTTACACTGAAATACTTATCACAATATTCTGTGGATCTATATTAAAAAACCTTGTTAAACTTTGTGACATATTTCCATTCTATGGAGGTCAGGCGCGAACGAACACTCCATAATTTTATTATACCATATTTCTTCAAACTGAAACATAATTATCAAAGTATACTTACGCAGACAGATATGAAAAGTCTTTATTAAAGTTTGTGCCTATTTCCATTCTATAGACGCCAGGCGCGAACGCAGACCCCCCAATTTTATTATACAATCCCTAATGAAGTTAAAACATACTTATCAAAGTATTTTATGTACATCTATATCAAAAACACTTGTAAACGTTTTTTTTAATTTTTAATTTGTATATTTCCATACTTTGTGGGCCAGGCGCGTACGCAGACCCCACAATTTTTATGAATCATCATTATGCCAGATCAAACATACCCATTCCTGTGTCTCGATACATTTTCTATCATTATATGTGATCAGTTTTCTATAATAGTCAACCATATAGGAGCCTATTCGTGACCAGACACACACACACACACACAGACGTTCGGCTTTATATTATAGATATTTATATATATAAAAGCGAAAATGTGTGTGTTTGGTGTGTTCGTTTGTTTGTATGTTTGTATGTCCCGCAAAAACTTTCGACAGAGGCGACGGATTTTCATGAATTCGGTATCATTTTGACGCTCGACATCTTTAACGACAAATATCGAAATATTATGCAAAAAATTAATTCCTTCATCCTTAACGGCTCTCTTTTTTACAGGGAGGGGCGAAAAAAATGGTATCTTCATGACAAGATGGCTTTACGCATGCGTCAATACGCACAAAAGACGTTGTATATTAAATTCGTTTTAAATGTTATTAAAACCGATCTACTTTCATTCACTCTTCTATAGCTCGATGGGTTAAGTTACAGAGGCGTTATCTAAAGAATTCAGGTTCAATCCCAGTTATCTGATGTATTTTTTTTCTCGATTTTTAAACATTTAATATTGAAACGAGGTCATTAATACCATTATTTTCGGTTTTCGCTGTTTTTTTTGTTTGTTTTTCCTGTTTTTGGTTTTTTGTTTATCCGATTGTTTTAAAGAAGTTTTACGTCCGTTCGCTGTTTTATTTGTTTTGTTTTTTCCGATTTAAAAAAAAAGTTTAAACAGTTTTATTAATTCACTTATTCTTTGCCCCACCTCTACATACTCACCTCCAAACACCCGGGCAACACCGTCCTTTTTGTGGGAGAGGGTGTTTGTTTATCTGATTTTTAAAAGAAGTTTTACTTTTATTAATTTATTTTTATTTCGGGCTATTATTCTCATCTTTATTAGTTGTTGTTTTTCATCTTTTATTGGTTTGTTTATTCACAACGTTTCGGCCAACTATTCCTCTGGCCTTCGTCAGGTGGTATAGTTGGCCGAAACGCTGTGAATAAACAAACCAATAAAAGATGAAAAACAACAACTAATAAAGGTGAGAATAATAGTCCGAAATAAAAACAAATTAATATATATAATGCTCATCTCAAAAATGAATTCAAATTAAGGAATAATACATAAAGTTTTACGTTCGTTGGCTGTTTTATTTTTGTTTGGGTTTCTCCGATTTTTTAAGAAGTTCTTTACCCCCCCCCCAACACACCTCCAAACACTCGGGCAACGTCGGGTACCCCCGCTAGTCTATCTATATAAAAGGCAAAATGTGTGTGAGTATGTGTGTGTGTGTTTGTATGTCTCGCAAAAACTTTCGACACGGGTCACGGATTTTCGCCAGATAGGTATCATTTTAAAGCTGCAACCTTCGCCCGACAAATATCGAAAAATTGGGCAAAAACATTTATTCCTTCATCCTTAATGGCTCTCTTTTTTACAGGGAGGGGTGAAAAATGATATCTTATGGCTTTACGCATGCGTCAATACGCACAAAAGTCACTCAATTCGTTTTAAATGTTATAAAAACCGACCTACTTTAATCCGCGTGTTTACAGCGCGATGGGTTAAGTTACAGCGTCGTTATCTAAAGAATTCAGGTTCAATCCCAGTTATCGATGTATTTTTCCTCGATTTTTAAACATTTAATATTGAAATGAGGTTATTTATACCATTTTTTTCGCTTTTCGCTGTTTTTTTTCTTTTTTTTGGTTTTTGTTTATTCGATTGTTTTAAAGGAGTTTTACGTCCGTTCTCTGTTTTATTTGTTTTGTTTTTTTCCGATTTAAAAAAAAATTAAAACAGTGTTATTAATTCGCTTATTCTTTGTCCCCCCCTACATACACACCTCCAAAAACCCGGGCAACGCCGTCCTTTTTTTGGGGGAGGGGGTTTGTTTTTCCAATTTAAAAAAGAAAAACACTCGGGCAACGCCGGGTACCCTCGCTAGACTATATATACAAAAACTAAAATGTATGTATGTATGTATGTATGTATGTATGTTCGCTTTTTGTGTATGTATGTAAAGGACCTTTTTCGCTGGACTTTTCGGTCGACTTATTCCTTCTTAAAACTGTTTGCATCACGTCTAAATGATAATATCTATGAGTTACGAACGGGGGTCGCCTGTCTATTTAATTTGCCCGGCTTTCGCGCGCTATTTTTTCCAGATTTTTAGAGCGTCCCGTGTATCTTTCGCCTTTCAGTATAAAACAAGCGAAAACTGGCTTGCAGCCGCGTCATGTTTCAAGGTCAAGCATCGCGCGACTTAAGGTTCTGCACATGATAATTTCGTTTTATAAACGTTAAATTAAGAGGCCTTTTGTTCGTCTTCTCTCGTGGCCGAGATGGCTGGGTCCCAGAGTTTTTTTCCATTTTGTCTCCATCTCCACGTCAAAGGTTCGAGGTTCAAGCCTACTTTCCTACTAAAACTTTTTTTTACACATCCAAACACCCGGCCAACGTTTTTTTTTTTAAAAAGAGGGTTGTTTAGATCCCCCACAGACACACCTACAAACATCCGGGCCACGTCGGGTACCCTCCGGTATTATATATATATATATATATATATATATATATATATATATATATATATATATATATATATATATATATATATATATATATATATATATATATATATATATATATATATATAAAAGGTATCCCAAAAGAAGCTGACGAGTTTTAAATTTGATTAACTTTCTCAATATTTAAGATATGCTTACCAATACCGTAAAATTTTAAGATATAGTAATATATCATAGTCTACTTATTCTAATTTTATTTAAACAACTTAATCTAGATTGTTTTTCAAAAGGTCTAATTTTAGTTATGAAAAATGATGTTACTCAAATGTCCACAGTTTTCATTTTCATACTCTTGTGCTCTCTGTAGGGCATTGTCCAGCATATCACTTAATGTTTCAGGGCTTATGCCCGTAATTTCCTCCTCTATATTGTTTTTAAGTGCATTTGTTGTGGCTGGTTTTATTGCATTGGGAGTAGGTGAATTTCTTGTTTTGAAGTTTCGTCGAATGTCTGATATTGACTCATTCAACCGAACATACAACTCTACGATAAATATCCGTGCCTGAGTAGTGACTCATAGTGATTTTGAAAGGGTTACTCTAGATGATCTGAAAAAATAAAAGAAAAATATAAAAAATTAAGCAAGTTATAAATGTTTTTTTAACCACCAGCTTCTTTTGGGACACCAGATAAATATTTTAATGCTCCTTAACTGTTTATTATGCAGTATATAGCATATATAGGTACTTCATTTCCATGAGTTTTTTTGTAACTTGCCGGTGAAAAAATAATTGCATATCGACTCAAGAGTGACATTGTGACTGGGTTCGAACTAAAAAAAGAAATTTAAACAACCAAACAAAATGTACAAAAATCAAAATATGAAAATTAAGATATGAAGAATTAATTTTTGCGAATGTTATTTTAAAAATTAAATGATGTTTAACATGTTTCATTTTTTATTTGATCTTTTGTATTAATTGTAGTTACTAACGATAAACCACTTTCGTTTACATAGCTAAAATCAATTTATAATTGACTGTATCTAACACTTATTTAGTATAGATTGCTTAAGGAGTATTATGCAAAATGGATAAAGGAAGCAGTGTGTTTATGTCTTTGTTAGTATATGTATACAGTTCTTTTAAGGTACACTGGATTATTGATTGAAATAACAGTAGATGTTTTCTTAGTAATATAATTGTGATAAATAAAATAAGTATTTCGCATGTATTCCTTTAGATATATATTCATATTATTATTATTATTATTATTATTATTATTATTATTATTATTATTATTATTATTATTAAGAATATTCATTTAAAATACGACAAATGTTTTCAACTTACAAACCTCATTTATAAAACTCACTATTCTCAGCCTGTCTCACAGTATGTCTGTCTGTCTCTATTTAAAAAAAAAAATCTGTATTTGCTCTGAGACAAAAGATCACAGAGCGTTGCGAAACGGCTCAAATGATTACATTTTTGTAAGCCGTTTTTATGGGTTTTGACCCGATTAAAATAGTTATTATAGGGTCAAAATGGAAAGAAATGAAAACTTTGCAAGCGTCGATTTCAACTGTTTTTCTATGCATGCGCAAATATATATATACATTTGTACGTCAATCTTAGTTTATTTTTAGCTATTTCATATTCGATGACAATAGATGATTTGATAACGTTTCATGCTGGACCGGTATAAATTTTGGTTTCGATTCTCGATGATGGCATCCAAGTCACATATTATTGTGTGTGTGAGGTAGTTCGAACATGGCTTTGTTGATTTTTCTGAAATTTTACACTAATGAACTTTATGTGCGTGGTAGTGCTTTTAGAATGGTTTTCTATCGAAATGTCTCCGATAAGTATTGAAAAGCGAAATAATCCGATGAAAGAAGGAACAGGCGATTTTTACCAAAGTTAACTCCATGCACAGTCTACCACCTCAAGCGCATTTGAGAAGTTTTATTACCACATAAGCGAATAAAATCAACAGTAGGTTGTTTGATATGACAGGGGCACGTTCGAAATGAATATTTCTGATTAGAGCACAACTGGAACATGATACTTAACTTTTGCATTTTAAAATTGAAAGTAAGCCATTATTCATAAAATATTTTCTAAAATAAACAGTAGGTTCTCTACAGTGCAATGCAGACTACAAGGTATTATGGACTACATCACTGCGGGGAAACATGTTAAGTTTCCTCCAGGTGCACCGCTTCGGACCTCCACTTATAGCAGGCAATCAATCGATCTGATTGAAAAAATAGGCGAGTTCACCGATTTCAATGACAGTAATAATATAAGAGCAGGAAATATTCTTTGATCATTATTGAATTCCGGGTAACGTAGGGTCTCCCTGGTAAGATATATATCTATCTCTACTATTATATAAAAGGAACTTTATTCGTGTGTGTGTGTGTGTGTGTGTGTGTGTGTGTGTAAGTTTATTCCTTATGGTCACGAAAACAGCTGGTTTGATTTTTATGAAATTTCACACAAAGGTACTTTGTGTGCCTTGCAGTGTTTTTAAATTGGATTTGTATCGGAATCTCTTCGATAAGAGTTGACAATCTATAATAGAAATAATTCGATGAAAAAGGAACAGTCATTTTTGATCAACGAACACATCTTACACGGCCTAACATCACAAGTGCATTTGAGAAGATTTATTTTCACACAAGCTCGAAATCTGGACATATGAACATTAAACGTCAGTGAATTTGGAAATTATTTTATTATGCATCATTTTTACGGAAGAATCTGGATAATAGATGATTAACTATATGGTGCTTAATGTGTGATGAGGCTATATATAAAACAAAACTTTAAAAATTATGAATGTATCGGACTGTCGGTGAGAATGACTGTCTGTAGGTTTATGTGCCGCTTACCATATTTGTTTCTATGGACATGTTTCGTTGGTGAATACCCTAGTATGAAGGTAATGAAAAATATGTGCAGAGAACTACTATACATAAAAATATCAATATTTTTCCAAAATAATTACACGCTTGTGGGGGTGGGGATTGGCATAAAAATTGCTCTGCTTATACAAACAAATACATCGATTGTCAATGCAAGCCGATTAAACCGCACACACACATATATATGTATGTCGGTTGGTGGGTATATTTTGCATATGTCTTGCAACATTCGGAGAAAACTATACTGCCTCGATACGAGGCTATATATGTAAGAAGATGACTAGGTTACCCAACAGATAAAACAAGAATTGTAAAATGTAAAAAGATTTATTTGCAAAATCAAAGGTTATCTTGCTTAAAACATGCGCATACGCACACACACGCACACACACGCACATACATATATATGTGTATGTATGTATATATACACACATATATATATACATACACACATACATATGTATACACACATATGTGTGTATGTATATATATATAGAGAGAGAGAGACCAGTTAATGAATGACATTTAACGTATAAAGAAGTGTTTCGCAGCTGAATAACGTATCGAAGCTCATAACACATTCATTGATTAGTTAGTAATGGTACCATGGATTCGCTACAAGTAATCTAAAAGGTATTAAAGGGATCACGTATACACAGCTGCTCCAGCTTTTCGTAGTTTTCCTAATTGAGGCCCGCGTGACAGCATTTCATCAGAAGTTCCAAACGGACAGTTAAATTTTCACGACGTCAGTTCTTCGCAAACTTTCTATTATCTTTACATTTGATGTTCAATAACATTTTCAGTGCTAGTTTAAATAAAACCTGTAAATAAATTACCAGCTGTTTGTCCTCCATTTTAAAAACTGTCAATACCATCTCTGCAAAGATTATTTCTTCTTTCTCGAGTGAGAAAATTGAAATTCCTTTCATTGAAGCAAATCTATGTTTGTTCTAAAAGGGTTAATATACCATATGGCGTGTGTCAGATATATTCCTTTAGTCTAGTAGTGGGTTTGAAATCTTCCGTCGCATAGTCAGCATTACCCTTGTCACGCCTCGCTCGACTGACCTCTACAGTTTTATGTAAACCGATACCGTTTCTCTTCAACGAACCTCAACTAATTCGTATATGTTTCCATTTTATACATCACGATTTCTGAAACCGTGTGTATCAATAAACGTGATTCATCACTGTGTTCGACTTGCGATTATGTATTTATATGCGGTCATCGTATCTCTATAAACGACCATGTATGTCAATTGTTCTCACTCAAATTTGAATTTAGGTCGCTGGAATAATGAGCAGGATCATCGTTCTACTCAAGAAAGGAGCTGATCCTGACTCTACTACTATTTCCTACCACTATTTCTCTATTTAAGAGCGCCAATTCAATCCTCCCTCTCCACGGGGGAAATATTCGACATAACGGATATTTTTAATGTGATTCACTAATCGAAATCCTGGTAAACGGATAATCTAGATTAAAATAAAAAACACAATTGCCTCAGTCAAGAAGGAATATTCTTACTTCATTAATTAGATGACATATTCTTAAACTTTGGATAAAGATATAAAAATACATGCTACACAAAATTTTGGGATTATTTTTATTTACTCGCGGACGCATATATATATATATATATATATATATATATATATATATATATATAAATGTAATTGTTGGTTCGTTCGGAATTAATTGTCTAAAAAACCACTAGACGGATGGCTTCCACGTTTTGGTATAATATGTTTACTATATCCATGTGTGTTTTTATATATTTCTTTTTAATTATAACATTATACTTTTTTTTTCTATGATAAATAGGTGTTTTTCTTTGTACCGAGAGGCCATTTTTTTTTTTTTTTATTAAGGGACAATTATTTATTACCGTTTCCTGTCACGTGACCAGTGTTACAATTTAGGTGTTTTCCTGCTAGATCTGGAGATTTCGTTTGCAATCTAGCGGGGAATTCTAGAAAATCTGAAGATATTTGGCACCCACACACCCGCATTAGATGCTTGAAAATACTTTAAAACATAAAATAAACTCATTCATGTAAGTAAAAAAAGTAGCATTTATTGCCTTTGGTAACAATTATTTATTGATTATTTGTTTTGTTTTTCACCTTTTTTTCGACTAACCATTCTTAAATCTCACTATAAAATCGATTTTTCCAAGTACATTTAAGGTGGGGGGCATTCCAACCTCCGAAGTGGTTTGTATTACTGTACACATAGATTCGAAAAAGTTGTCAAAAAACAAATATATAACAAATAAATGTTATCAAAGGCAAGATAAGTTACTTTTCTGCCAAACTGGATATATTTTTCGTGTTTTTTATTCAATGTAACATATTTATTCAGCTCGAAAAACATACAGTGTTTACCGATGTATTTGAAAATTCAAGATGGCGTCTCACACCCTCTTTAACACCGTAAGTTTGGAAAAAGGTGTTATAAATAAAAATCTATACAAAATACTATTAAAAACCCGCCGAATATATGTCAACCTATGTCACAGTAACATGTATTGAGCGAGTTTTTAACAGTATTTTATCCGGTTTTTTATTTATAATATCTTTTCCCAAACTTACCGTGTTAAAGAGAGAATCAGACTCCATCTTGAATGTTCCAATACATCGGTAAACACTGTATGGTTTTCGAGCTGAATAAACATGTTACATTGAATAAAAACACGAAAAATATATCCAGTTAGGTAGAAAAGTAACTTATCTTGCCTTTGATAACATTTATTTGTTATATATTTGTTTTTTGACAACTTTTTCGAATCTATGTGTACAGTAATACAAACCCATAGTGAGAAAACACGGAACATTATGGAGTTATTTTTTGGGGGCGGGGGGGAATTAGCGATTTTTGAAAATTTCAGACGATAAGTTAAACATCTAGCGATTTTTTGGACATGTCTTTCTCCTGATCTCGCGGTTTTTTTTTTAAATCTCAGTTGACAACATTGCATCACTAAAAAACACCACAAGCTTAATGTAAACAGAATGTGTTTACAATATCGGTAAATTTTCAATGGGTTTAATTACATGATTATTGATAATGTAACCATGTGATTGAACTTTAATTTAAATTAACCACACGTGGTCGCAAAATGAATGCCGACGCTCAAAGTGTATACACAGTTTGACTCCTCCCTTTACTTAAAAATTCACCAAAAATCAGGAAATTAACGAATTTTAATGAAAATTGCAGTATTTTTCAAATAATGATCGCAGAATATAATGAACTAATTATTTTTACTTAACTCTTAGTGAAAATGTTTTATTTTGTTTAAACAAAAAATACCTTTACTAAAGTTATGGTTTTCAGTAGTAAATAAAAACGCAAGAATTTATTTTTGCTTTTTTTAAAGCATCGTAATTTGTAACAATAAAAAATAATTTTTACAGTAACATTACGAAAAAAGCCCCTAAAGTCCGTATTAATGTATTCGATATAACTCGAAGAAAAATGAATTCTAGCATACTATTCAGGAAATTAAAGATTCAATTAGATTCCTATTTCAGTCACCTAAATTATTTAGGGTGAAATGAGTTTAGGAATTTATAGCCAAACCTAAATATTTTTTTTTGGTAAATATCCAGATACGCTACTACAGAACACCGACCGCTCTAATTTGTTTGCGCGCGCCCCAACATCACAACCGCCGCCCCCGCTTGCGCCCCCAATGTACAAAGTAAAGTCTTCGGAAAATGTTAAATGGTGTTCTAATTGGTAAATGTCGGTGCATTACCTACGGAAAATTTGAAAATTCGATGTTCCAGTTAAAAAAAAATAGATAAATTCCCCCCCCCACTCCAACTTGGTGTGCTTTCCTTTTCTTATTTTATTTCTTTTTCAGCTAATTTTAAATTTTCCACCCAAAAAGCGCTATAATGTATTTTTGAAAATTAGAAAATTCTATGTCCTGGAAAAAAAAATCCCCTCCCCCCAACGTAGTTTGCTTGGTGAAGCCGTCGTTTATGCTACAGCGTGCATACGCGTAGCATAAACGGAAGCTGGAAAATGGTGGAAAGAAGTTCGTGGGTTCAGGGGTAAATACCATGCAAACGGTAAATTTGCCCCAAGTTTGACTATCAGATTTGTTGTCAGCGACCTCAATTACCTATAAAAAACAAATTAGAGTGGTCGGTGTTCTGTATTAGCGTTTCTGGATATTTACCTTTTTTTTCTTGCTTAAAAAAATAGCATTAATACAGTAAGTTAGGTAAACTGACTTTTTCGTTTAAAAATGGAATTATTTCCCTTTCGTTATTAACTTTTTTTAAAAAATTTATTTTTAATAAATATTTTGTGTTTTATATACATAAAGTACAATTGTTGAATGTTACTGTTTTGATTATATTCGTTTGGGGGGCCACAATTAAAAAATTAAGAAAGATTAAAATGAAGCGAAATTTAAGTTTCCGTTCCATTTTTACAACAACCATAAAACAGTGCATACTCAGCAAGTTTTATCGTAATTTATAAGCATATTGAAACACTAAATCAACATTTTATTTATTTTTTTGCATAATTAATGATGGAAGTATTTTTCTGTTTATTTTCTTAACATCTGTTAAAAAAATAAATAATTTGTACATTCTCTTGAAAAAAAGAATCAAACTTTTCTCTACTTTCACATGTGTTCCATTTTACCAAACTGAGCCACAGCAACGCGTGGCCGGGTACAGCTAGTATATATATATATAAATATATATATATATATATATATATATATATGTATATATATATGTGTGTGTGTGTGTGCGTTTATGTGATATATATATATATATATATATATATATATATATATAATCACCTATGCAAACAGGTTTCGCCTTTTTTTAGATGCCTCAATATGGCAAGATTTAGCGGGTACACCAAACATTACGATTGAAACCCGAATACTACACATCATAACTGTCCGATGCTTTACACTTCGTCGTGCGAACTTGCCTGCAGCTAAATATGAAAAATACGCTTAAATACAAATGTTTATGTTGAGTTGTTTACGATTTTGACGATGTTGGAATCAGAAAATATTCAATTCTTTTGATAAGTAAGTTCTTTTTATAGGTAAATTTTGATTTCAGTTAAATAAGAAAACATGATTCTCTCTCTATATATACTTTTTAAGTATCGTAATCTACAAGCGTACCAACCCCTAGATTTGAACTTCGTATACGTTTTATCTTTGCGAAATTATCACAATAGAAATAAGTATCAGTTGGAGTCACTTTTTACTAAGATTTAAAGCGATGAAACTACTTTCAACTGTTACAGTGATGAGATTTTCCTAACTACAGTAACAAAGTAATGTGACGTCGACAAGAAGAAAGGAACACACCACAAATGAACAATGTTTAGGAGAAAAGAAAAGAGTAAGAAGAAAAAATGTTTTCTTGCAAAAACAATCGCGTTTTGCAAAACTTACCTGTGGATTCATCCTGCTAATAAGGTTTGTTTCCTGTGGAGTTTGGTCGGATTAAGAATGACAAATAAGCCTTGGTGTCTTGATGCTACAGTTGTTGTCTAAACTCCTTACACGTGTCTGGTATGAATGGCGGAGAGAGCTGACAGACACGTGTTTTCCTTGAGGCCACGTCAAGCAAAAGAGATAGAGAATTCGAAAAACCGCTCTCGTAGTGTTGGAGAGGAATCTAAAAAGGAAGCCTGCGATTGGTTGTTTTTCATCCAATCACAGGGCACCCCGTTAGTGACTCCTTAATAATTCCAATATCCCCCCCCCCCAAAAAAAAATTGCAATATAAAGTCATTGCAACATAATTCCTTACAGAGTTGCAGGTTGAGGTAGAAAACAGTCAACATTAAAAGTTCATAAGAAAGTCTTTTTTTCTAGGCAAAAATATCCAAAGATGAAAATTTACAGAGACTGTATTTTAAAGCAAAAATATCTAAAAATGAAAGTTCATAAAAATGTTCTTTTTTTAAGTCAAACATGAAAAGTTCATAGAAAATCGATTAACAATTAATTGGCAAATATAGCCAATGATAAAAGTTTACAGAAAATGTTTTTGAAAGCAAAAATAGCCAAAGATGAAAAGTTATCAGAAAATGGATTTTTAATGGCGAATATAGCCAAAGATAAACGTTCACAGAAAATGTTTTAAAAGGCAAACATAGTCAAGAATCAAAGTATTCAGAAAATTGAATTCTTAATGGCACATATAGCCAATGATGAAAGTTCACAGAAAATTATTTTTAAGGATTTTAAATCAGAAAGTACAAGGGGGGTGAGAATTTGTTTCCACAAAGAAGTCCAAAGTTTGAAAGAAGTGAATGTCGTATTTTGTTAGCAAGTGAAGAAATTCTCATTTGGTGCATAAATAGGACTATAAAAATTTAATCCTTTCAATAATAAAATAAGATATCATTAATACTTATTTTCTTTGTTTTACAATAAGTACCTATAAGTTAAGGTATATGAAGACAATAAGTTTTGGATAAAACTGAATTTAGTCGTATACATAGGATTATTGGGAAAGTTCTTACTAATTTGAAATTTTTTTAGTCCTCTTAGGGCGTTGTTTTAATTGAATAGAAGCATTCTTAGTACCTGGTACATCGTTAAAGACTTTTGATTTTGCAACATCATGTTTTTAGCACACACTCTCTACGAGTCTGGAAAAATTCTAGGATGGCGGGCATAATAATTGTGTTGAAAATCTTCATTTTGTACTTTTTTAGTTGTACTTTGATTTTCATATAAAAGATGTTGAAAGTTACCTAACGGAGAAATGCCTGAAGGAAACTCCCAAACAGAGCCATACATGCAGTCCACCATTTTGATGTTGTTCATAAATTAAATTATATCGATGATAATAAGAGACCATGAACCCTAATATATTTTTTTTGTGCAAAAAGGTTAATTAATAATTTAATTTTGGTAAATTATTCTTAATAGATTTAAAATTACTGAATCTCAAGTTCATATCGAATTCATCATCCATAAGAACAGGTAGGGACACTACATTATCTTTATTAACTTCAATTCCCACTACAACCTGATTCAATTTCTTTTTCTGTTTTGACCCTAAAAGGTTTTAACACATGTTCTACTTGAGTGAGGACAGATTTGTGGCACCCTAACTTTTCAATAACCTGCTTAGAGAAATAAGTCATTTGAATGCCTGTATAAAAGGGGCAGTTCAATTTGTGTTTATGTTTCCCTTTAGTAACAGTAATTGCAACTATCGGTAAAATATACGGCTGCTACTCTTTGCCAGCGTCGGTACAACAGTGCACAGAAGCAGTTAACTTGTTTCCACTCTTACCTATTTAATCACAAAGGGGAGATAATGTGGCCTCGGGATTTGCAATTTTTCAAATTTTCGAGGTAATTAATTTATTCTGCCATAGCAGGCTTCCTGTACTATGACTAGCATTGGTACAAAAAAAAAAGAAACAAACGCGTTTCCTTACACCTGGGACGTTTCAGAATCAAGGGAAGAATATTTTGAACAATAGGTCTTGGTGTGCCCATTAAGATTGCAAAATCTACAATGCATAGTAATTTTACTAGATTTTATATTGGAACATTTTTCTTTGCAGTATTCTTAATATAATTTCCTTTCCGAGACTTAAAATTTTCTTGGTGGGAGTTGGGATTTAAAAATAAATCTGTTTTAATTAAAGTTTTTTAACCTCGTTTTAACTATCAAAAACCTGACTGATTTTTGAGTAGTTACTGTCAACTTTTCGGATTAATGTTGGTGGTAATGTTGAAACAATATATGGCTAATTAGTTCACAGCATGGAATGTTCTATTCACAAATAATGCAAATTATAAAAAAGGCTTTAATTCAGACAGGTCAGCTTTAATTTCTGACAAGAAAGTCTTAATGTTGACAAATTTAGGGCGATTGCCTAGCAATTGCTTGAAAATTTCATCAATAATGAGAGGAATATCCCAAACTTCTTTTCTCCAAAAATTGATAGCTTTTCATCTTCTTCATTGATAGTTTTCATCTTCTAACAAAAGATGAGCCACTAATTGAGATACGTAGCAGTTAAAAAATTTTTAAATTTGGCTTTCTTGGAATGTACAGCATCCATACAGTTTTCAAATTGAACTAAGAAAATTTTAAACTCAAATCTACCGGCTCGTATTCAACTGAATTTAATACACTGCAACCTCAGGGTTGGAACACACGAGGCTGTAAGTGATACTTGTGGATTTAGAACTTGGGTAGATTCTATATATATATATATATATATATATATATATATATATATATATATATATATATATAGAGAGAGAGAGAGAGAGAGAGAGAGAGAGAAATATTCTCTACTAATTTCGTGAGCCTTTTGAATGTATTGTAAACGAACTCCACCTCTAACTTTTCGTCTGACTTATTTTTATATTAATTGTGTCTACTTCTGTCAACCACTAATTTATGAGCTTTTTTTTTGTTTTTTAAAAACAAGTTTTTATTCAATTTATTTCTGCTGACATTAATTCAACAGAAGTGATATTTTCTTTTCAAAGAATCCGATTTAAAAAAAGCTCTCACACCCATCTGTTTGAAGTCGTTTATCATGCTTAGCGAAAAATACCTACACAAACAATTTAAAAAAAATTAACGAACAAAAGGAAAGAAAAAGAAAAAAAAAGAACGGACGAAACCTAATCTCTACAATCCTAGCAGTAAACACCAAATGGGATGGGTGCGTATCTCCCTTCTAGTGAGGTCACGTTTTGGTTTTAAATTATCCCACGTAGTTTGCTGTAGCCTAAAATGCTATTTTCAAACTGTTTTACAAATTATTTTCAATAAATCTAATGCATGTTAAATTGTCTCAAGCTGTGCTTCTTTTGCAAATTAATTCTCGTGAATTTATTTCATGCAAAATACTCCGTGTCTTATTGTTGTGATTTGTCCCAACTGTAGATGTAGAAGTAATGTGACGTCGACAAGAAGAAAGGAACACAACGCAAATAAAAATTGTTGGGAGAAAACTTGAATTGAAAAGAAAAGAGTAAGAAGAAGAAATGTTTCCTTGCAAAAAACGCCGTTGCCCTGTTTACGATGTTCGTTTTCTGTCAAGTTTTCTCTGGTTGACGAAAAAAACCTTGAGTTCTTGATGCTGCATTTACTGTCGAAACTCCTCACACGTGTCTGGTATGAATGGCTACGTTTTTCTTGTGCCCTTCAGAAGCAAAATAGATGGAGAATTCGCAAAAACCTCTCTCGTAGTGTTAGAGAGGACTCTTAATAGAAGCCTGTGATTGGCTGGTTTTCATCTAATCACAAGGCATCTGTTGGTGACTCCTTAATAATTCCAATAACAGGCATAATGAGAAATAAATCCTACATATTTGTCAAGGAAGCGGACAAATATAACCAGCCGCTATCACAGTATATAATAGAAAAAAGTTAATTCCGCCCGAATGTATCATATCAATTCAATTTGCTATCTTCTCGTATCCATTCGAGCAGAATAAAAATAAACGCACTACGTTTTGAACGCTCTCAGTGGGCATCGTCTTTGTATAGCCTATAAACTGATAATTGTTCCTTTTTTATTAAGAAATAGAAGAAAAACATTGACATCCTCTCCCATTCGATATCCTAACATCCTACTTATACAACTAACGCCATGTACGCCATACAATGTGTACACACAGATTTCCCTATTTACTTTCTTCACCATCACGACCGAGTTAGGTAGGCGGTCGGTTTTAATGCGGAGAAAGCCAACCTCTTAAAAATGGGCAACTCTGAATTTGAAAAAGGAATATCTACGTCTAAAAATGTTTCTTACTCACTTAGTAAGTAAATTTACAATAAAAAATGAAGGGAATCATCATTTTGCATTTAGGCGTTTCCGGTATATGAGTAACAGTTATAAAAAGCGAACACAATTAAACATATTTTTGTCTAGCACCATGCACTCTCGGTTTACACAAGACATCGTATTCGACTTTTTTTTATCAAGTTGTTCACATAATTTGAAGCCATTTTTGTTCCAATTCCGTTGATGGATGATAATTTCTAAATCTTTCTAAAAATAATTTGTCTCTTGAAAAACAAAATGGAAAGGAAACCTTTTTATTTAACTGTCATCGCAATGACATTAAACTTTCATATAAAAAAAACTGAAATGGTTGAAAAAGCTTATTTAGGGATTAGATAATCTGTTATGCCCTAAGCCTGAAACAATATGCAAGAAAGAGTTATCTACCCTTGAAGACCAGTAATGTCACTTCAGATAAAAACGAAATTATTTGAGGAAATATCGAACAATTATCGCTCACCTAGTAACTATAAAATTATTATATATATAAATATATATATATATATATATATATATATATATATATATATATATATATAAATTGTAATTAGTGTTGTTGTTTAGTATATATATATATATATATATATATATATATATATATATATATACTAGCATTTGCTGAGCAAAAACATAAAAATAAAATAAAATAAAAAACGGTCAATTTTTTTAATTTGACCCCTATTATGACTCCTTAAACTTTTGGCTCAAATCGAGTTATTAAGTTAAATCCATGTCCAATGAACCCATATCTAAAATTTCAAGTATTTAGACCCAAAATTGTTAGAGGAGTTTGGTAGGGTTCTGAAAGGTCAAATCGTTGAACTTTGTCCCCTTTACAGCCAAATTTCTGTCCGAAAACCGATCATATCGATTTTCCCAAATTTTATTAACCTGTATATCAAATTTCGAGTCTGTAGACTAAAAATTGGCAGAGGTATTGCGTAGGGAAATGTACACACACAGACACACAGATACACAGAGAGACAGATACACAGACACGTTCACTTTTATAGATATATAGATAGATAGATGTACATTTATATATATATATATATATATATATATATATATATATATATATTTGGTAAAACTGATAATTAGTAAAAACCTGAAGGAGTGCTCATCTATCTATCTATCTATCTATCTATCTATCTATCTCTGTCTGTCTGTCTGTCTGTCTGTCTGTCTGTCTCTCTCTCTCTCTATATATATATATATATATATTATATATATATATTTATATTTATATATACTAGTATGGACGCCCGGCGCTGCCCGGGTGTTTGGATGTGTATGTTGAGCAAAACAAAAAAAAAGTGGTAGTAGGAAGGCAGGCTTGAACCCGTACCGCAAATGAGGAAAAGAACGGGGTAAAACTTAACGTTTATGCTGTTATGACCACCGCCAAACCGGCAGCGACATTTTTTAAAATTAAGGCTAGACAATTTAAAGGAGAGGATAACTTGAAAAACATATCGGCAAAAAAAGTGACCCCCACCCCTGTAGAAAAGTGCCTAGTTGAAGGGGAAGATATTAATGTTTTTAGCCAATTATTCGATATTTGTCGTATGAAAGATCGAACATTAAAACGATACTAATCTTGGTAAAATCAGTCCCCTCTATTGAAAGTTTAAGGCAGGCATGCAAATATACATGCCGACATTTATATATTGGTAACTAAAAATTTCGACCCAAACTGATGAAAAAGCTTGCCCTATCTCTGAATACCCTTTATGTAAAATTTCATATATTTAGACCAGAAATTGTCTGAGTAATTTGGAAGAGACCGCAGAGGTCAATTTTGTTAAAACTTGGACCCCTATTATGGCCCCTTTATATTTATTGTTTTTGGCTCAAATCAAGTTATTAAGTTAGATCCATATCCAAGGAACCTATATCTAAAATTTCAAGTGCGTAGACCGAAAATTGTCGGAGGAGTTTGGTAGAGTTCTCAAAGGTCAAATCGTTGAACATTGACTCCTTAATCGCGAAATTTCTAGCCAAAAACCGATCACATCGATTTTGCCAAATCTTAGTACCCTGTATATCAAATTTCGAGTTTGTAGACTAAAAAGGGAAATGTACACAGACACACAGACACACAGATACACATACACAGACACGTTCACTTTTATGGATATAGTAGAATGGGTGCCGGGCGTTGCCCGGGTATTTGGAGATGTATGTTGAACAAAAAAAAGTGGTCAATTTTTTAAACTTTGACCCCTATTATGACCCTTTAACCTTTATTGTTTTGGGCTAAAATCAAGTTATTAAGTTAGATCCATGTCCAAGGAACCTATATCTAAAATTTCAAGTGTTTAGACTCAAAATTGTTGGAGGAGTTTTGTAGAGTTCTCAAAGGTTAAATCGTTGAACTTTGACCCCTTAATCGCCTAATTTCTGGCCTAAAACCGATCACCAAGATTTTCCCAAATTTCAGTAACCTGTATATAAAATTTCGAGTCTGTAGACTTTAAATTGGCAGAGTTATTGCGTAGGAAAATGTACATACACAGACACACCGATACACAGACAGACACTTTCAATTTATATATATATATATATATATATATATATATATATATATATATATATATATATATATATACTGCTGATCAAAAATGTAAGACCACTTAAAAATCTTTTGTTTTTTTAGATTTTTGAACATTTTATCACGATTTTGTTCATCATGTATTTAATATTTTTCGATGAAACATCTATGTTCCTTATTTCATTGTAAACGTTGGTAAGAGAATTAAACATTATAAATTTGAAGTAAATTATGTACAAGTTTTTGTTTTGAAAATTTAAGATATTTTATTTTAAAATCTTTACATAGAATGCGATGGTTGCACGGTAGCAGTATTAGATGATTAATGCAATTGAGGAACGAGGTAGAGAGTTAGAGACATGTATGCTTGCGACTATCAGTGTTTTTTTTTTTGTCACGCTATTTGAGTATATATTTTAATATTTAATAAACCAGTTAGGTTGTAGCTTAGTTTCAATAGTGCTCGAAAGGCCCCCTTCATTTACTGAATCATTTCAGTAGAACTAATAACGTTTCTTTGTGTTATTCTTTTCATTGCTGACGTAAAAATATTTTCTCTCTGGGGACGGTTAGAAAATTACTATTAGTAGTGCTCTGAAAGTCTTTAAGGCTTCACAATCGCTCCAAAGTAATTTCTTCACTGTTCACTCATGGAATTGTTTTTGTTATATTTACTATATTATAACAAACTTACGCATCAAAGGCAAAAGAGCTGCTTTTATACTTACACGGATAAACTTTTTCATGTGCTAATATTATTACAAAGTGTTTTTCTTACACATAAAAGCAGTATACAACTCATTTCTGTTACCAAACGATATGTGTCTTTTTTAATACGAAAATAGAGAATTTTATCCATATGAAAAAACATACAAATTTATACTCGTAACGGAAATAACATTAGAAAATACCACGTAAAATCATCGAGTAGCTTTATTTGTAACGTAAAAATAAGGTACTTGTTCAGAATTCTACTCATATGAAACACTAATAAAATCTTACGTCTAACAGAAAGAATAGTTTGTACAATAAAATAACACTTAACATTATTAAGTAGTTTTATTTTTAAATAAAATACAGTGCTTGCACAGAATCCTACCAATATAAATTACAGTTTACCCGTGATGGACAGAAAAGATCGTATAACCAAAGATTACATAAAATCAAAGAGTAGTTTTTAATTTTAGTAATAAATAAGGTACTTGTACTGAGTTCTAAACATATGAAAACAAACACAATCTTACCCATAACGGAAATAAAATGTTTGTAAATAAAATACTTTTATTCTAAAATAAGGAATAACGTACTAAAAATAATTTTAGTAGGGCCTGAGGAGGGAGGGGAGTTTCCTGAGTTTTTTCTACATCACTTTAAAAATAATTTCCCTAATGGAAGAATAAAAACTCAGTTTTTGTAATAATCTGGAAGCTACCTGGATTTTATTCAGCAGCAGCGCTCTACAGGACTCGAGAGTTGTAATTTATTGCTGCTCAAGTTAAAGGATAATTTATGTTCTAAGTAAAAACTTGGTTTTAATAGTTATCTTCATCTCCTTACTTTTATTTTTCCAGTACCACCCTGAAAGCCTCCTGAGATACTTTTCCTCTGATCACTTAAATGTTTCTTTTCTATTGGGTAAAACTTAGATTTAGTAGAGTTCTGAGGGATTCTTTACTTTCATTAAACGCTTACAGTAGTTCCCTGAAACCTTCTGAGTTTTATTTTTTTCACTGCATAAAGATTATCTCTGCTAGCTATGACGCTTAGTAACATACATTTAGTAGTTCTCAAGAGTCCTCTTAAATTTTTTTAAGTGTTTTCAGGAGCGTGCTAGAAGGTTTCTGAATTTTAATCTTTTTTAAACACTATTTATGATTGCTCCTCCTAAAGTCGCCCAAAAGAGCATAGACCCAAAGCTGAAATTATAACAAATTTAACCAACTTTACAAATATAGAAAAAGTAACGATATAACAAAATGTATTGGTTAACCTGAGTTACGACTAGGTTAAGGTTTGTTAAGAGTTCGGTAAGTCTTAGATAAAGGTTAGGATTAAAAAGAATTCGGTTCAAATTCTGTAAATCTACCAAATATATTTTCGAATAAAAAATCCAATTATTAAAAAAAAGTTTGATTATATTATTTACAATAAAAAATAAAATTATTAAAATAAATCAGTTTGATTTTCTTATGTGTTCATTATTAAAATAATTGTAAAAAATAAAACATTAGTACTTTTGTATTCACGGACCTGCATTTTCGTTAATTTTGCTTTGAGATAGCTCGATGTAAACCACTAAAAGAGACTGGGCATCGATCAAAGGAAAAAAATCTAAGCCAATGAAAAATCGATTACAAATGCGGTGGGGGTTTAGACAATTTGAATCTCAGCGAACAAATGTTACTAAATTTGAAAAAAAAAAAAATTGTAATTCCGTACACAATTTTTATCAGTAAAAAAATGAATACATCAGCAAACTTAGAAAATGTTAGAGTCGGTAGAATTATCAGAAACCAATGTGAGATATATGAATTATTCAAGGAAATGATTTATAGATACACGAGCTGCGGTGGACGTCGGCAATTCTTTTTAGTCTAGCGAAAATATTCGAAAGCAAATATTCTGTCCCTCTAGCCTTAAAATAAAAAAATAAAAATTCAAATCTAAAGAAAAAATATCCCCCAAAACAATAGCATAAAGTATTTTTTCAAAATAAAATGATAAATACAAAACATTAAAATATAAAAATATTTTCCAAAAAATTTCTTACGAAAAAAGCTTACAAATAAATATTTATATGAAAAGCTTACAAATAAATATTTATATGAATTTCTTACGAAAAAGCTTACAAATAAATATTTATATGAAAAAAGCTTACAAGTAAATATTTATATGAATTTCTTACGAAAAAAGCTTACAAATAAATATTTATATGAAAAAAGCTTACAAATAAATATTTATATGAATTTCTTACGAAAAAAGCTTACAAGTAAATATTTATATGAAAAACCAGGTTTAGTATTTTTATAATTCAACAACGGAGCTGAAGTCGATGTTTTCCATTGTAAAACAAAACTAATTTTTTGATAAATCGCCGTGTGGCGTACCGCTGACTTATTTTTTATAAAGAATTGAATTGAATAAAGTTTATTGTTACAAGAATGTGTATATATTTATCTATTGAATAAACATATAAATATATATGAAAAAAAAACGTTTATTATTATTAAAAAATCCAAATTATGCCACGAGAATGAAGTTGGCTTTTTAAAAATACTAAACGTGTTTTTCATATATATTTTTTGTTTAATCGTTAGAAAAATGTATAAACATTCTTGTAAAAATAAACTTCATTCAATTTTATTATTAAGAAAAACAATTCAGCGGTACGCCAAACACAATTTTATCAAAGCAAAGTCAGTTTCGTTTAAAAAAAAACAAAACAAACAACTTTATCCACGTTGCATAATTTTGATTTTTAAATATTCTTGTAAAAAATACAATTTATTCAATGTTATTCTTTAGAAAAAAACAATGCAACGGTACGCCACACAGAGATTTATCAAAAATTTATTTTGTTTTACAATCGAAAACATTGACTTCAGCTCCATTACAAATTAAATTAGCTTATTTCTCGCTGTCTTCCTCACCCCCTCTCTCTGTATCTCTCTATCTGTAACTTTTCCCTCCCTCCGAGTGACTATTAACAGGAATTGTACCGCGTAGATGGTCATGATTTGTTGTCAATGATTCATGTTTTGGGAGTGTAATATTTTCACAAATAATATAAAATCATAGTTTCTCAGCGGAACAAATCAAAAAAATAATAAATAAAACGTACCGAAAATAGCGGCGTATTTAATAGTTGATAACTGTTCATTTATTTTGTGGAATAACCGAATGTTGGAATTGTAGAATAAATACTTCTCATCCAATCAGCGGCGTCGGATATTAAAAAGGGAGAAATAATTCTTTGTGCCGGCTGTAAGGGGTAAGCGTATGCGTTTGTGTAATAAATCTGTCAGTTAATGATGGTTAACACCCAGAAAAAGTAAGAAAAAGTAATAAAGAACTCGGTGTAGAATAGTATTGTAAGAGTAGCTGGTAAAGTGAGGGTGAAATATTAGCTACTCCCTCTCTAGGTTATGACGATGATGGTCTTGGCGCTCCTCGGACTAAATGTAAGCTTTAATATTACGAAATAATGTGTATGTAATTGTGGACTATAGCTAGATAACGTAATGGTTTATGACGTAAACATGGTAATTTTTTATGTGCCATCTAAAGTAGTTTTGTCCAGAGGGGTAAAATTGCGCCTCCTTTATTATATACAAGATAATAGCATTAAGAAAATCTACTCGAATTTCAAGGGAGAAACTGATGCTATGAGACATTAAAATCCGAATGCTTTAATTTTTTAATGTTTCATCCAATGCCAGTAAACGCAGCCGAAACCTGCATAAATTCCGCGGAATCTTTCGATTTTTTTTCTAATGGCTGGAAATACTTGATGCTTCACCAAAGTGACAAGGATATTTTATCGTGACGCCATCACTAGATGGGTTGCCTACCACGGCTTAAGACAGGCTCATCTACCCTCGAGAAAAGGATAGAGTGTACCAGTTTCAAAACCTTATATTTTTATCTCTCGATACATACAGCGCGGTTACCCATCTGGTACTGGCCAGGCTCAACGTGGCTTAACTTCGGTGATCTGGGAAGAAACGTTGTGTCAACGTGATTGTATCGAATGTTTATATGAGAGAAAAAATAATCGATTGGTATTCCTTTCGTGCGTTAAAAGAATATTTGTTTACGACAGAAACAAACATACGGTTTAATCAAGGGGAATAACTTTGCACTTAACTCAGTAAAAGACAAAGAAAAAATAAAAACATTTCGTAAGGCTAAAGACAGTGTAAAAAGAAATAAACGAAAATAAACGACAATATCTTCTCCAAAGCATTGATTTGGAATACAAACTTTCTATCGTTTCTAAGTTGATTTTTTCGTTAAAAAAGAATAATATATAAAGATACTAAAATTTTCTTTGGATAGACAACCACACGCTGAGCAGTGTGGTTTAAGTTAATATGTGTTTTGGTCAATACATTTTCTATTCACATAGTTCTGGGTTGGAAATAAAATGTATATTGTTATTTAATTATGTTCTTAAAACATTGTTAAAGTTTGTATAAAGTTTTTATTTAAATATCTTACATTGCAAAGAAAAAAGAAAGATTAGATCGTGTGCATCCGCCCATAAAAATACTTAGTAGATTTCGAAATAGCTACAATATTACATAGGTAATCAAACAAGAATATTTGCACTCACACAAATAATACACACACATACATATATATATATAATTATATACACACACACAGATATATATATATTAAGTTGTTGTCGCGACCATGTAAATTTGTTTATATTAATAAAGATACATGTTGCTATTTTTTTATTAAGCACTCTTATTAGCGTCGTAAAATTCATTAGTTATCACTCTTAACTACGATTTAACCATTTATATATATATATATTTAATAAAGGATATATCTTCAACAAAACTATATATTTAATAAAGAATATATATATATATATATATTTAATAAAGAATATATATATATATATTTAATAAAGAATATATCTTCAACAAAACTAATCAGTATAGAAGAAGAACGAGCGTTATACAAAATAAATATAAACATATTAAATTTAGCTTAAGACCATTTTGATTAGAAATGAAGGATGCGTATATTAATAAAATAAAAAATCAAAATATTCAAATAATAAATGAAATATATAAGGAAGAAGTAAACATGTTATGACTTAAATAGTTTTTGCTCAGTTTTATCTTCTTTTTATTGAATGATTCATATGATAAAGTTTTATATGACTATTATTCCTCATATCTTATTTAATATATACATATATATATATAATATATATATATCATATATATATATAATATATATATATATATATATGAATTTTTTAATATAGATGCAAGTGTACTAGCCGAGAACATAAAAATATACATTAACTCTGAGAGATATTTGCTCCTACAAAAATATAATCTACCGAAATAATTGAGCTTAATTTATGAAAATTCGATTAGAAAAATCGACGTTGATGGTTTAGATTGTGCAATTCAATCACTCCAATCAGATAAATTGCATAGAAATTGAAATAATTTGATTTTTAATGAAATATCATAAGCGAAAAATACTGTCTAATTTCCTGACCTAAACTTGATGATTTTCATGAGTGTTGAGCTAATAATCACAGTGTCGTTTTTACGTTTGTAATGCCGAAAATGTACGCCATATTGCATTTGTGTCCTACTTATGACATGCTTCAATTTCTTAGTATTTTAAGGGAAGTTAGGCGACCTTGTATAAAATATAAAATAAATTTTAAAATGTAGATATTTCAGATTTTCATTAGATTTGATTCATATTCATTCGACACAAATTAAGCAATTTTGATAAATATCACTTGCTTCGTTCGATATCGTAGGCTTTCTATGACGAATATTTTTACAATTACACATAATCATCTTCGAAGGTGAATAGTGAGTCGGTATCGTTATGAGTATATATACTAATTTAAAAGTGACAATTAAAAATATGTAAATTACTAAAAATGATATACGTGCATCCAATCTGTTGAAAAGGGTCGATGGCAGAATGGGTCATTCCTATGTCCCAAAATGTCTGGTTCATGATGCAATTCTATATGAGAGTCAGATGTTTCCTAAGAATATTGTTGCCACACGTAAGTAGGTGTCACTTACATTACACTTATTTTAACCTTCGCAAGATACAAAATAGCATTGGATCTTTTCTCTATCGCTTATTCCTTACACAAAAAATGTTGAATATCTTTCTTGTTGTCAGTTTTATTCAAATCTACGGGACATATCGATTAAAGAAATAAAAAATAATAAACTTATTAAAACTTCAATCCAATCTATTGTTAAGATTGCTGCAAAAATGATTGACACATTCTACCTAGCAAGAAGTATCTGGTTCCTGTTGTAATCACCTTTCTATATAAGAGCCAGTCACGTTATAAGATTTGACAGACTACATATTGACCTTGCATTCTAGTTGGGATTGCATGCTCTATTTCCTGCTACTCCTGTCTCACACAGAAAAGAGTACTACTCTACACTGACTTATCTCCTGACGATGCGTGAAATATCCAATAGTAGAAATGGGCAATTTGCATTGATACATCTATAAAATTAGAAATTTTTCCGGTGCACACGTCCGAGCGTTACCTTCTATACACATTTTTTATTTTAGTTTATTTTTAATTTTTTTGCAGCGAATTATTATCAAATAGAATCTAGCCTACAAGATTATCAAAACATCATTTAAAAATCAATATTTTAATAACTATGTATGCGCAATTTCTAATGCAGCGTTGAAGTAAATCGATCACGTATTTTAGATCTACTCGTTTTTTTTAGGCCAGATTTTGTGAGTATAGCCTTTTTAAAGGAGGTTGGCCTTTTATATATTTCGAGTGAAAGTTACCTTTATTTGATTATTTTATATACACATTTGTAGGTATATTAAAGGTTCGTCACACTACATTTACAAAAAAAAATTGCCCGAATGAATTTATTTTTGAAATATATTTTTTCTTTTAATGAGTAATCTTAAGATTTCGCCGCCGACATTTACATTTAAATTAACAACAAACGTAAAAATTGAATGTGCACACGCAAAAACAAACTTGTCGACCAGTAAAAACAATACGGAACACGGACCCGAATACTCTAAAAAATACACTTTTGAAAAAGAAGTTTCTATTTACGTACTCTAGCGCACATTGACGATTAATTATTTCCCTTAGATTGATAAATGCAATATCCTTTATAGATTGAATGTTCATGTTCTCGACGAGTCGTTTTAATATAGGGGACGATTTATAGTATGACAAACTGTGCACACACGTTAGTATACTAAAAAGTTTTCCTGTCAATTTAAAATTTAGTAGACTAGTGTCTATTCGATAATATCCCGCTGTAAAAATTGAAAAAGAAGAGGAAAATAAAAAAGATAGAGGGGAAACCACTCGTACACGTGAACCGTATTCCTTTAGAGAAAAAAAAATAGCATCTGAGCAAGAACTACATTATGCTCTTATTATCTACCATTATTACAATGGAAGGTGCTCTAGTCAGCACTACTCTCTGGTTCATGTATTCAAAACACACCAAGAACTTGTCATTCCTTTGTGTAATAGAACATAAACAGAAGTTTTTACCAAAAACGTTAAATATGAAGAACACATAAGCTACACTATAGAGTTTCTTTAAATGCTTGCCAAAATGTTCTTTTGCATAATGAAATTGGCATCACCACTTATTGCTTCTATTTTTTGTAATATTAATCATCCTTCTAAAATATATATTTAAGCCTTGTCCCGAAATCAGATGGCACAACAACTGAAACATGCTGAATAAAACAACAATTACACCGAGAAATATTGAAAATTTACGATGATTGTAAATAAACATATCACCTTCTTATGGAACATCAACATACACAGCGGCCAACTTAATATAATGCAGGCGAAACTATAGGGATTGGTGAGTAAAACGTGTTTATAAAACTATAACACTATATAGGCGTAAAACTGCTGTGAACATCCATAGTAAAATTATGTAGAAACCAAATAATATAAAAACAAAATGATATACAAAATATGATATACAAAGAAAAAGATATTCAAAAACTGATATATAAAGCTAAATAATATACAAACGAAATAATATATAAAACACAATGATGTACAAGATAAAATAATATACCGAATGAAAGTATACACAAAACAAAATAATACACAATATACAATGGTATACAAAAAATGATATACTAAATAAAGTGAGTGATATAAAAAATTGTATCATATACAAAAACAAAATGACGTAGAAAACAAAATGACATAAACAAGTAAAATGATATAAACAGCGAAATTATATGCAAAACTAAATGATATACAAAGGAAAATAATACCAAAATCCAAATGATAAAAACAAAATAATATACAAAAGAAAATAATATACAAAATAAAATGATTAAAAAAATTATGTACAAAACAAAACGATATACAAAACAAAATAATATACAAAACAAAATAATATACAAAACAAAATAATATACAGCACAAAATAATATACAAAACACAAAGGTATACAAAACAAGATAATATAAAAAAATCATATACAAAACAAAAATATTATACAAAAAACATAATATAAAAAAATAATACCAAAGTAAATAATGTACAAAACAAAATAATATGCATAACAACATGATATACAAAACAAAATTATACAAAACAAAATGATATACAAAACAAAGTAATATACACAGCAAAATGATGTACAAATAAAATTGATGTACAAAACAAAATGATATACAAAACAAAATTATGTACAAATAAAAATGATGTACAAAGCAAAATAATATATAAAAATAAATGATATACAAAACAAAATAATATACAAAATGAAATGACGTACAAACGAAAATAATATACAAAACAACATAATATACAAAATAAAATAATATACAAAACAAAATACGATAGAAATAGTGTACAAACAAAAATAATATACAAAACAAAATAATGTACAAAACAAAACTATATACAAAAGACAACAAAATACAAAAAATTAAATATAAAAATATCTTATTAAATAAAATGATGTACAAAAAAAAATAATATAAAAACAAAATAATATAAAACAAAAGTGTATACAAAAGAAAACACTATATAAAATAAAATAATGAACAAATCAAAATTATATATATAACAAATTAATGCACAAAAAAGTAATATAAAAAACAAAATTATATACAAAACAAAATACTATACAAAAAATAATAAAAAAACAAAATAATAGAGAAATCTAAAAATATAGAAAAAATACAATACAAAACATTATATAAAAAACAAAATAATATAAAAACAAAATAATGTACAAAAAAGATTACGTATAAAAAATAATATACAATAAAAATAATATACAAAAAATAATATACAAAACAAAATGATATACATAACAAAATTAAATACAAAATACGATATAAAAAAATAATATAGAAATAAAAATGATAGCTAAAACGAAAGAATATAAAAAAATAATATACAAAACAAAAAATATACAAAAAAATATTAAAATATATAAAAACAAAATAAAGTAAAAACAAAATGATATACAAAACAAAATAATATATAAAACAAAATAATATACAAAACAAAATAATATATAAAAATGCCATTTAAAAGAAAATGATATTCAAACAAAATAAAATTAAAGACAAAATGATATACAAAACAAAAAATATACAAAACAATATAATATAACAAATAAAAAATATACAAAACAAAATAATATACCGAACAAAATAATATACTAAATAAAATAATATACTAAATAAAATAATATACAAAACAAAAATATATAAAAACAAAATAATATACAAAACAAATAAATATACAAAACAAAATAATATTCAAAACAAAATGATATACAAAACAAAATATTAAACTAAGCAAAATAATATACAAAAAAAAAAAAATATACAAAACCAAATGGTACAAAAAACAAAATAATATACAAAACAAAATAATATACAAAACAAAATATTAAACTAAGCAAAATGATATACACAAAATAATATACAAAACCAAATGGTACAAAAATAAAATAATATACAACAAAAAAAATGATATAAAACAAAATAATGTACAAAACAAAATAATAGACAAAACAAAATAATATACAAAATAATATACAAAAGAAAATGATACACAAAAATAATATACAAAGCAAAATGATGTACAAAAACAAAATAATATACTAAACAAAATGATATGCAAAAAATAATACACTAAACAAAATGATATAAAAAACAAAACGATATACAAAACAAAATAATATACAAAACAAAATATTATACTAAATAAAATAATATACAAAACAAAATTATATACAAAATAAAATATTATACAACACAAAATAATATACAAAACAAAATATTGTACGAAACAAAATAATATAAAAACAAAATGATATAAAAACTAAATAATATAGAAAATAAAATAATATACTTAACAAAATAATATACAAAACAAAATAATATACAAACCAAATATTACACTAAACAAAATAATATACTAAGCAAAATAATATACAAAAATAATATACAAAAATATTATACTAAAAAAATTATTATACTAAACAAAATAATATACAAAACAAAATGATATACAAAACAAAATAATATACAAAACAAAATAATATACAAAACTAAATACTAAACTAAACAGAATGATATACAAAACTAAATAATATACAAAACATATTATACAAAACAAAATGATATACAAAATAAAATAATATACAAAACAAAATATTATAAAAAACAAAATATTGTATAAAACAAAATAATATACAGAACAAAATAATATATAAAAAAATAAAATAATATACAAAACAAAATGATGTACAAAACAAAATAATATACAAAACAAAATGATATAGAAAATAAAATGATATACAAAAGAAAATAATATACAAAACAAAATGATGTACCAAACAAAATGATATACAAAATCAAATAATATACAAAACAAAATAATATACAAAGCATAATAATATACAAAACAAAATGATATACAAAACAAAACATATACAAAAGAAAATAATATACAAAACTAAATGATGTACCAAACAAAATGATATAAAAACAATTTAATATACAACACAAAATAATATACAAAGCAAATTAATATACAATACAAAATGATATACAAAACCAAATAATATACAAAACAAACTAATATACAAAGCAAAATAATATACAAAAAAACAAAATGATGTACAAAACAAAATAATATACAAAATAAAATAATATACAAAGCAAAATAATATAAAAAACAAAACAAAATCATGTACAAAACAAAATAATATACAAAGCAAAATAATATACAAAACAAAACAAAATGATGTACAAAACAAAATAATATACAAACCTAAATAATATACAAAACAAAATAATATACAAAACAAAATAATATACAAAACAAAATAATATACAAAACAAAATAATATAATATACAAAACAAAATAATATACAAAGCAAAATAATATACAAAACAAAACAAAATCATGTACAAAACAAAATAATATACAAAACAAAACAAAATAATATACAAAACAAAATAATATACAAAGCAAAATAATATACAAAATAAAACAAAATAATATACAAAACAAAATAATATACAAAGCAAAATAATATACAAAACAAAAAAATGATGTACAAAACAAAATAATATACAAAACTAAATAATATGCAAAACAAAATAATACACAAAACAAAATGATGTACCAAAAAATGATATACAAAACAAAATAATATACAAAACAAAATAATATACAAAGCAAATTAATATACAAAACAAAATGATATACAAAACCAAATAATATACAAAACAAGCTAATATACAAAGCAAAATAATATACAAAACAAAACAAAATGATGTACAAAACAAAATAATATATAAAACAAAATAATATACAAAGCAAAATAATATACAACACAAAACAAAATCATGTACAAAACAAAATAATATACAAAACAAAACAAAATAATATACAAAACAAAATAATATGCAAAACAAAATAATATACAAAACAAAACAAAATGATGTACAAAACAAAATAATATACAAAACAAAATAATATACAAAGCAAAATAATATACAAAACAAAACAAAATGATGTACAAAACAAAATAATATACAAAACAAAATAATATACAAAGCAAATTAATATACAAAACAAAATGATATACAAAACCAAATAATATACAAAACAAACTAATATACAAAGCAAAATAATATACAAAACAAAACAAAATGATGTACAAAACAAAATAATATATAAAACAAAATAATATACAAAGCAAAATAATATACAAAACAAAACAAAATCATGTACAAAACAAAATAATATACAAAACAAAACAAAATAATATACAAAACAAAATTATATGCAAAACAAAATAATATACAAAACAAAACAAAATGATGTACAAAACAAAATAATATACAAAACAAAATAATATACAAAGCAAAATAATATACAAAACAAAATGATGTACAAAACAAAATAATATACAAAACAAAATAATATACAAAACAAAATAATATACAAAACAAAACAAAATGATGTACAAAACAAAATAATATACAAAACAAAATAATATACAAAACAAAACAAAATGATGTACAAAACAAAATAATATACAAAACAAAACAAAATAATATACAAAACAAAATAATATACAAAACAAAATAATATACAAAACAAAATGATGTACAAAACAAAATAATATACAAAGCAAAATAATATACAAAACAAAACAAAATGATGTACAAAACAAAATAATATACAAAACAAAACAAAATAAAATACAAAACAAAATAATATGCAACAGAAAATGGTGTACAAAACAAAATGATGTACAAAACAAAATGATGTTCAAAGCAACATGAATCGTTTATAAATGACAAAACCAGCTTATGTTGGAAGGTTGCATGATACAATTGCCGAAACGTTATAAATGGTAAAAATGCTATAGAAAATAGAAAAAAACACAAATTCTGAAAAATGTAATATTTTATTTATTAAGTTTTTGCACTTCAATAGAGTACCTGAGTTTTCTGTGCATTTCATTCTTTTGCCGGTTCTTTCAGTCTTAGGTAAGAATGCTGACGGTCAAGTAATGCATGGGGTTTGTTTGCTGATTGTATTTTCTTTGTAATCTCGCATATTTTGCCACATCCGTTCAACAATTTATGTAGCAATTTAGGCGGTGTACGTTGTAATAATTAGTGTCTTTTAATTGTTCGAGGAAAACAACTGATATAATAAGAAGCTGTTTTTTAATCATACCATATTGCTTCCTCCAATATTTTCACACTAATTATAAACACACACATTATACATTGAACAAATAGATTTTAACAAAACGTATAATATTTCTGCTGTTTACATATTACTGTCTTCAAGAGCAATGTAAACATCTCCTTTGTTGCACCGTCCTCTTAAATAATTAAACCATGTCGATCTCTTCTGTCGTGTCGAATCTTCTAATAGCATTGTTAAGCATTCAACTCATATATACATTACATTTTATTCTCTGGTTGTGTTCGACAGTTAAAGTATAAACAATCGTACCAGAAGTTAGAAAGTACAGAAACGAAACGTTCCGTAACAGCGACAATAAAGATACCTATCTGAAACTTGTAACGCTTAAACTACCATTATCTCAATATAGAAGGCTGAAGTAGTAAGCGGTCGGCATGCTGTGAAAGAAAGTTTGTAAACGTGTTAATAAATGAAAACTCAACTAGGTTAGAGAGGTCGAACTGTTGTCAATATAAAATAATTTGCGAGTAAATATGCTAAATAAAATTAAAATTAACTGAATATTTGTTACCAAAATAAAGAAAATATTTTTTTTCTATATATATGCCATCTTTGTTTGTCTTTATCTTTTTTCTTTTTTCGGTCAATGTTGAGACTAAACTGTGAATAAATCATTGCCGTAACTTGTCATGGAAATTCTCATGGGCGTACTGCGTGATAGTGGTTTCAGGTTCATGTATGACCCAGTGGGGCTTGCTGGCGGTGTCACGTGCCACGTATTCTCATTTACACCTGACGAGAGGTCAATAAAAAGGTCGACCGTTTCATCGTTAGAAATCGGTTGTTCAAGTGACAAAGCCGATAAGCCATTTAAACATAGTTTGGGATCGTTGTCGTTACCATGTCCGCCATTTTCAAGTTTGTTGATGTCCTCCTTAGACTTTGTCTTCACCTTTTCAGATTCATTTTTCTCCGACAACTCTTGCTCGGCTTCCTCGAGCGCTGTCCCCCATATAAATAGGAAATCACTGATTGGCCAGTTCTGTCTGTAAGCTGCCAGCACTTCATCCATTTGTCCCTTGAAACTCAGAGTTTTTAAGTTTAGCTTGACTACACGGGACGAGAACACATTCTTGAGTAACAATGGCACAAACCCCCCTGCCATGGTCGCCAGGGTTTGATTTGCTGAAGATACGCGGTACACATTTCCAAAAGCCAACACAACAATAAGGACGAAAGCTAAAAACACATTTATGGTAACAAATTTCTTAGTGGCCCTTAGGAGATTTATTGAAACTAAACCGGGAGAACCCCATGTTTGAATCTCGCACATTCTTTGAAATAAACGTAGTGGTATCCTTGGCGTGTCGTATTTGTCTAAAAAGAGTGATAGATGACCGCAGTTCCATCTTGGTTCCCCTTTATCGTTATTAAATGTTGTTGGGATGGGAACTGCTGTTTTCGGTAAATTTACTTGGAACGCTGCATTCTGTTGCTCGTCGGCTGAGAGCGAGGCTACTTCTTTTATATTCTCAGCTCTGTCAGTAAGGATATCAATTATCTCTTTCGTGAAGGTTACGTAGTTTTGGTACACGTCTTGATAGCAATCGTGCATGTATAACAGCACCAAGATGCCCATGGTGACGTATTTGAGGGTTGAACCAGCATTCACAATTATACCCATCATCGTGAAGGAGGCAATTTTCAGAAAGAAGATGAGGCATTCACTAATGAGGAGGACAAAGGCAAAAAGAACCGATAGACAGAAGATGATCACTATCATGAGTTGTAGTAATCTAATAACTTGTTCTTTTCTGGTCGTAAGCTGCGTTAAAGGTTTGTCGATGTCGGCGAATGGGTTAGCAACTAATTCACTGGTCAGCAATTTTATCTTCTGGGAAGCTTTTTTTGGAATTATTCTTCGCGGTTTCTCAAAGATTGGGAATTGTTCAATGCTGTGTCTGATTATGGCAATAGTGAGGTATGCAGTGGGTATACTGTAGCACAAAAAAAGAAGTAGACCTAGTGGAACCACAATTGCCCAATAGAGAGGGGCAATTAAAAAGCCTAAAATGCCGAACTTTTTAAAAGGATCAAGTCCGAGTCTTGTCAACATTTGAACGCCACTAACGTACGTAACATCCGACATGTTTTGCAAAGAATTATTAAAAATAGCTTTAATCTTATCTCGGATCAATGGATCTGTAAAATTAATGATTACTCCAGAGGAAAAGTAGATCAAGTATGATGCAATAAATACTGGGTGTACAGGTGTAAGGTATTGCAGAAAACTGTCCGTCTTAAAATCATATTCGGTGTCCAGCTGGTTTACCATAGCGTGCAAACGTCTATCTTTGTAACGTTCATTTTCATAGAAATAAAACACGTACACCCGTATATAAAAAGGTGTCGGCAGTAATAAAAGAAGTAGTACTTTAATAAAGATTTTCATACAGGTATGCCAAGTGATGTTATAGTTGATAAACATATCCGCGCATTTACCGTATATGCTGCTTTCACAGCAGTCGGTAAACGGTTTAATATTTTTGATTTTACATCGGATGAAATTATCGTAGAGACTCTGTAGAAGCCCTGAAGGTGGATAATTGCCTTCGAAAATCCGTTTCCCCTTCACTTTAATTTGCAACTCGGCCACTTGAATCGGGACAATTTGGTTTTCAGGTAATTCTTGTATTGTATTATAGAACTTATTCCACGGCATTACATCTGAGTTTAGCAACCGCCAACGGTATTTTACAACAGAGTCCACAGTACGAGAAATGAACAATTTTATTTTGACCGGTTCTTTTAACTTTACTATATATTCAGACATAACATAATCAGCGTTGTACATACTCTGTGGCAGAAGAAGTGGACAAGCAAAGAAAAACACGAGATAAAGAGCAGACAGCAACCAGTACAGAATAGATATCCACGTCCCTGCTTCTTCATCATGGCAAGAAATTATCCCGGTAACATCTTTGGAACAACATTGGCTTAAGAATTTCGCAGCCCCATCACTAGAACGAATCACAAGGTTACAAAGGGAAGCTGTCGGCATTGGCTGACCCCCGTTGAGAACATTTAACATAGATTGGCGTATTGTCAACATGCGATCTTCATGAGATATTTCACCAAGACAACCAGTCGGGGAATCCTGAACATTGGTCTCTATTCCATCGACCCCAAACTGGAGTATTGTTAATGAGTAAACATCATATTGAAAAGGCAACTTTAGTAATGTAAGTCCTTGCATGTAGGTACTAAGGTACCAATTTTCAGGTTGATAATATTGTCCAAATTCAGCTAAGGGACTGAAAGTATAGTTCGGAAATTGCAGGTATATATGAACCAATTCCGCATTGCTATGTTTGATATTCTGAAAGTATTCTTGGAATTCCTGGCCAAATTTTGTCTGGCATGTAGATATCTTGATAGTTGTTTGGCTACTTTTATTAGAATTGGAAAATATAGAGCGCGTAACTAATTTCGAAACCTGGGCATTTTTCAGAAAGTCATTTGGATCTGTAAGGTTAGAGGAGTTGTTTAAAATCGGGATGCAGCTGCAAAAACCGATGGTGCACAAAATGATCAGAGGTGATGTCGACGTCATTCTGGACGGTTTACTATGCTATTAATCGAAGATGTCTGGAAGATAGAAGAAAAAGAGAAAATATAAGTACATATGTTTACGATCGTATTAATTAGATTCATCGAAAAATCACACTCAAGATGAGAACAGTTGTCCGATGAATCCTAATAATACGAATTATTATTCCTCATCGTAATAATTCAGCAACGTCAATCGTTTACGTTTCGAACACCGAGAAGATTAAGCTAAGAACGTCAACTTCCAACGTAGACTCTTACAAAAAACTGCCAACAATTACTCCTTGTCTGTACCTAAAACTAAACGTAAATTCTATGAACAATTCCTTATTCTTAGAGATGCTCGTCTGTTAAGCACACCATCCCGGGACTGCTTTTTATTGAATAATCTCTATCTTCCTTTTCATTCCAATTTCCTCCGAGTCTTTTCCTATGTTGTAGGGACTGCGTCTAATGCTTTTTCAATTATTGGTATAATCGTGATTTTATTCGTTGACAATTTTAATATATTCGTTTCGATTTTCTGTGAACTGCTGAAACAGTTGACTTTTATCACGTTCGGTCTTCTTACTTGGATTAGCTCGTCATTTTATAATTCGGGCCGTCAGCAGCTTGCATTCACTGACTAAAACTGTCACTAAATGAAATTGCCTGTCTTCAATGGCGATCCCTGGTGATTATTGACGTTTATAAGCGATTACTTGGGTTGGGCCATTGTCCATCCCTATGTCCCAGATGATTATGGGTTTCATATTCAATAACGTCTCTTGTTTACATCTGTAACCCAATATGCCTGCATACACAAAACATGGTGTGTTAACAGATTTTACAATAGATTGCCTTTCATAAAATGTTGTACCAGATCTTGTAGTCTATTGGTACTAGTTTGCTGCATTAGTTTTAATCTTTAGTCTCGTTGATCACAGTTTTGACTATCCAGCGTTTATATAGTTTGTTCTGATCGCGTTGTTTAATTCTACTGCACCGAGATGTAGAAAAGGACGCCGTTCTATTCACTAGATTATTTAACTTACTCGTAATCCACACCTTTAAATGAATGTTAGTTGAAATACCGAAGGACAAGTAAAACAATCAAAGTATTTGATCAAAAGGTGTGACACAATTAAGGCCCATCATGTTTACTTACCTTTGTACGAGACGACCTATCGACTACCGAGTTAGCATAAACAATCACCAGAGTGATCTCGGCCTGATTTTCCAGACTCATTAATCTTTTCAAAAAAGCCATGTTGCATTATTATCAAAACATATTTCATGGGTTATTCTCAATAAAAAGAAAACATTTTTTAACAAAAAGAAAAGTTTACGGGAACAATTCTGATCCGTAAAGAGACAGTAACAAACAAATGTAAATAAATTATTATCGAACCTCTCTCTTACCCCTGTATCGTCATGGCTGCGTTCGAATTTCATGACCGGCAGGTATTGTCCTTCCTACACTAATGATTTCGTAAGCATGAAACACAAGTGTGTGTAGGTAAATAAAAATATTATTCAATGATTATTGTAAAACCCTTAAAGAATACTTCATGATGAGCACTGTCTGGGGAATTATAACTAAGCCAATCAACAAGCCTTAATGCAATGTCCATGAATTCCGCTCTTGCGAACAGTCTAGACTGCCAAATGTATTCGTCTGAATTCGGCGTTTAATAGATTTTAATTCCATTCATACCCGTTGCGGCGTTAAATAGATTTATATTCCATTCATACCCGTTGCGTAGCCGTGAAGTAAAGGCTTAGCAAATGGAGAAAATGGTGGTTTCGTGGCTGGGTTCGAATTGCATACTCTACAAGAATTGTTTACTCTACACTGATGACTGCCGAAGCATGAAATACTAGTGTCTGTAAGCATATAAAAACTTTAGTTTTAAAAAATTGACCTCTGCGGTCTGTACCAAATTACGCGACCAATTTTTGCTCTAAACATTGGAAATTTTACATAAAGTGTATAGGAAAAGCTTTTTAATCGGCTTTTGACCGGAAATTTTTCATCCAAGAGGTCAAAGTTAAAAAGATTTGACGTTTGCGGTCTCTAGAAAACTACTCAGCCAATTTTTGGTGCAAACTTTTGAAATTTTACATAAAAGGTATTCAGACATACAGCAAGCTTTTTAGTCAGTTGTTGGGCGAAAATTTGCCAAAAGGTCAAAGTTTAAAGAGTTGACGTTACCAGACTCTACCAAACTCCTCCGCCTATTAGAGTCTAAACGCTTAAAATTTTGGATGCCGGTAACCTGGACATGAATCAAACTTTTATATCTATAATATAAAGCTGAACGTCTGTGTGTGTGTGTGTGTGTGTGTGTGTATGTGTGTGTGTGTGTCTGGTCACGAATGGGCTCCTATATGGTTGACTATTTAAAAAAAAAACTGATCACATATAATGATAGAAGATCTATCGAAGATCAGGAATGGGTATGTTTGATCTGGCAGAACGGTGGTTCATAACGGTGTTTCATAAAAATTGTGCGGTCTGTGTTCGCGCCTGGCCTCCAAATTATGAAAATAAAAAATGAAAACAAAAAAAAAAACGTTTACAAGGGGTTTTGATATAGATGCACATAAGAATACTTTGATAAGTATGTTTCAACTTAAATAGGATGGTATAATAAAAGTGTGGAGTCTGCGTTCACGCCTGTACTCCATGGAAATATGGCATACACTTTAACAAAGACTTTTCACATCTATTTGCGTAAGTATACTTTGATAATTATGCTTCAATTTGAAGAAATATGGTATAATAAAATTATTGAGTGTTCGTTCGCGCCTGACCTCTATAGAATGTAAATATGTCACAAAGTGTAACAAGGTTTTCAAAAGGGGTGAGGATACACAATAACACCTTTACTTTAATCTTAATTCACGTAAGCTTTTATTTATTTTTTTGAGTTGAATCATATTGTGTCGAATAAATTCCACTAATAAATTCAAGTTAAAGTGAAAGCCCCTCCCCCGAATAAAGTCGGAACTTTAGACAATTCTCGACAAAAATTTTGCATAACTCTGTTTTTTTCCTTCTCCACTTTGGCACTCTTTCGAAAATAGATAAATAGATAAATAATAAAAAATAAGAACGTTACTTGTTATCGTGTCAAAAGAAGGAAAAAATCCTGTTCACGTGATTACGTGGCTTTTTAAAAACATTTACATAAACTTTTTTATTTTTATTTATATATCGGTTTAAGCTTTTTTGTCAGGGTACTAGAAGGAATTCAGTTTAGTACAATCCTTTCTGTGTGTTCTTTATATTACAATAATACAATCCTGAATCTGACGGCGCAATACTACACCGTTCAATATTGTAAAACTGAAACGAAGCTGTTCTGCTTGAAAAGGGCGCCATTTTCTTCTCATTCATATTTATATCGATTCTTTGCTTTAAAAAACTAAAGTAATTACCTGTTTACTTTTTTAATATCCCATTTTGCTGTTTCGGATTATTTTACTAAAGTAAGTAAAGCTTCATTATTTTTCAAAACTGTTTTTGTTTCTTTATTTTTCGATATTTCGTCGATATTATTAAGTAAGAGTGTTTAACAGAAAAGCCAACAAACGACTACCTGAAAAAATATACACGAAATAAATGTTACCATAGTCAATAAAAGTTCAGTTCATGTATTTTTTGTTTTGAAATAGTTTTTAATGCTCTTTACTTGAAATAATTTAAGCGAACCGAAGTTAAAACGAAATTTGAGGCGATAACTACTTAAATGAATTTTTATATAAACTACACATGCCATAATCGAATATTCCTCAAGCACAAAATAACGAAAAACATTAAAATATGTTTATAAATATTCCTTACGTTGGCGGAACTCTCTTAAATTGTTGACACAGAATGCTCAGGTGACCCTCATTCAAATTGAAAACGGGGCTCTCCATTTCAAAGTCGCTGCCATTTCGATTTTTTTTAAACCGGTTCATGAATTAAAAAAAAATCTTTACAAACTACTTAAAAATACAAACCAATGAACTTTTCTACCATAAAACTAACTTATATTGACTATGGTAACATTTATTTCTTGTATATTTATATTATAGTTATATATAACATTTCCTCTTTGTTAGGAAACATCATTTTGTTGGCCACTCTTGGCTACAAATGGAAATAAAGTTGATATAAAAAATATATTTTCGTGAAAATTATCTTTACTTTCATCATATTTTGCTTGTGGTAAATTTGTGAGTATCAAGACCTATCTCTTTACAACCCTCTCGTTTTCATAACGTATCATACTTTCATTAATCACAGTCCATTTTCTGTAGACTGTTTTTGAACCCAGTCAACGACGGGTACTTCTGCTAATATATATATATATATATATATATATATATATATATATATACTAGCAAATGTACCCGTCGTTGACTGGGTTCAAAAGCAGCCTACAGAAAATGGACTCTGATTTATGAAAGTATGATAGGTTATGAAAAGGAACGGTTGTAAAGAGATAGCTTAGAATTTGGGGGTACCAAAACCAAAGCAAAATAGGATGAAAGCAAAAATAAAATAGATAAACCCCATAATTTATTATACCATAACTGAAACAATTATCACAATATTCTGTGGATCTATATTAAAAAAACTTGTTAAACTTTGTGACATATTTCCATTCTATGGAGGTCAGGCGCGAACCATTTCTTCAAAATGAAACGTAATCATCAAAGTACACTTACGCAGATAGATATGAAAAGTCTTTATTAAAGTTTGTGCCTATTTCCATTCTATGAAGACCAGGCGGAACGCAGGCCTCACAATTTTATTATTCCATTCCTATTTGAATGAAAACATACTTATCAAAGTATTATTATGTTCATCTATATCAAAATCATTTGTAAACGTTTTTTTTTAAATTTTTTATTTCCATACTTTGTGGACCAGGCGCGTACGCAGACCCCATAATTTTAATGAATCATTATGATGTCAGATCAAACATACCCATTCCCGTGTTTCGATACATCTTCTATCATTATATGTGATCAGTTTTCTATAATAGTCAACCATATAGTAGCCTATTCGTGACCAGACACACGCACACAAACGTTCAGCTTTATATTATATTATATTATATTATATATTATATATATATATATATATATATATATATATATATATATATATATATATATATATATATATATAGCAGGATATTTGTAAATGCATTGCGAAGTGGAAGTATTGTCCACAGCCAGAAATTATACGGTAAAGTCCTCCCCTGAAAACAAATCAGCGGAAAATAGCTGGCCCAAATAAAATCATCTCTCATTTATTGATAATGTCATTGTCAACACTGGAGCTTATTAGAGATTAGTGTTGGTTAGGGGCGATTACTTGCGGGTACTGGTGGGAACTTGTAGGAAACTTGTAGAGAACTGATTGTCTTTTCAATTGGCAGTCACTGGCAGCCCTGATTAGTATCGGCCTCCATTGGCCTGCGTCGAACTGAAATCATCTTCAACAGTCGGGCCGTCAGGAAATTACACTCACTGACTATAACTGTCACTAAATGAAATTGTCTGTTTATGATTATTTACGTTAATAAGCAGTTAGTTGGGTTGGGCCATTGTCTATCCCTATCATTCATGAGCAGTGTCGAGTCTCCAATAAGGCTCGACGCTGTTATGAAATGAAATTGCCTGGCTTCAATATTTGTGCACTGTCATCCATTGTATGGTATTGAAATTCAGTTGGCACTGTTGGTCACTGGTTGTTCTGCAGGTGATTGATAGTGATTTTTATGTGGCTTATGCCAATTCTTAGCAGTCATTAGCTGCAACTGATAGGCAAAACGCTTGGCTTCAATTTTTATCGAGTGGTGAGCAACGTCATCTATATGTGTTATTGCTCTTTTAAGGTAGCTATTATCACCTCAGGGTACTAGCTATACAGGCGGGAAAAGACGAGCATAGACTGATACAAGCAGGTATATGCTTATCTGACGGGCACAGGCGGGCACAGACGGGTACAAGCAGGTACAGGCACATGCAAGCCCTGGCAGGTACAGGTTTATTATGGTTGACACTGGCGAACACTAGCGGGTTTTAACGGGCAGAAGCGGGCCCTGTTTGGTGCAGGCAGCCACTGCCAACTCTGGTCAGCCCTAGTGCGTATTTTGTTCCAAACCTGAGGAAAGCAAGGGGCAAAGCAAGCGAAAACCGATCCTAATTTTTTTATACAATCCTAGATTGATGCATCGACGTCGACTGCTACTACAGTAGAAATAGATAATAGGAATTATCTAGTAAGTGTAATAAATTCAAGTCGCTTCAAACCGAAAGAGTTTAAATCGTATTAGAATGTTGACGACTAATCGGTAATGCACGAATGATCAACGTTATCGAGAATAGGTTTAATTAGGAACAATACAAAATTGGACTTGAATATACGAATAAAATAGCAGAGCATCCAAAACAGAATAAACGAAATAGGTATTAACGGACAAAGTAATCTATTACTTGTCTTTAGCTGACGAGGAACCACTGTTTTGATTGTACGTACCGTCGCATCCTGGGGAAAGAGTACTTGGACAATATCATAACGACAATGGTCACGTGGGTGTTGCGAAGACGTTCCATCCAATTAGAGAAAATTATTTTTGGTCGTGTTTACTTAAGGATATAAACGAATATCTACGCAAATTTATTCCATGCCAAACTATAATTGTAGGAAAACAACCTCAAATCAGAATTGTCCACGTCATCATGATTATCTAGACGATGAGTTTTATGTTCCGTTTACGAAGCATTGTACTGTGGCACGTAGTATGACGTCAGAAGCGTAAAAGAATAGATGCGGAAAGTCACGGAATCGGAAAACTTTCAGGCTTTATAGATAAAAGTAGGTTCAGCACAGATGTAAATAAGAATAGCACTGAGACACAGAAAAAAAGGAGAAAATGAAATGCTCTACATTGCAGGTTCGGTTTACTAGTTCTTTAGTCGAGCAACCGTGTCCCTTATCCTAAAATTTAGAACAAGAAAAATCTTTCTCCTGTTGGGCCAGACAATGAATGCCATGTGCGATATACATTCTTGTTTCAAATATAGTATGTTGAAATGGTGAATAAAATTGTAAAATTGCAGAGAAGACCTTGATGAAAAACACATATACTGTCGAGTGTCATTTACCTGATGTTAATTTAAAAATTGACGCGATTAATCAGTAGTTCATGCCTCGAGAAAAGTTAAGAAAAAATGTTTACATGAAACTGAAAAGCGAAATCAACCTGATTCCTTTTTCTCTAATGTACTAGCATTTATATATTTTATTACTATTTTCACGATTTTTTTAAATTTTTATTAGCTTTTTTTTCTTTTGAAGATAAAAGACATTGTAACGAGTGATTAAATACACAGGAAAAGAGAGATGAACCGAATTTTTTCTTTTAGATCTTATAAACTGTGGAAATGCATTATTCTATTATTAGGATAATGTTTTCTGTTTTGTTTAGTTTTTGTTTTCTGTTTTGTTTAGTTGTTTTCTGTTTTGTTTACTTGTTTTCTGTTTTGTTTAGTTGTTTTCTGTTTAGGACCCAAAGCGGTGTGTTTCTGGTGGAAGGGAGACATGTAAAAAATGTTCGAAAATTTTTTGTAAAAATAACAGGGAACAAATGTTCAATAATAGTGTTGGGTGATGCCGAAATAGACTGTTAATTCAAGCATAAAAAATCCAAGATGATGCTGGGATCCCCCAAAAATAGCAAGCGGGAGGAAGCGTTCCAGTTCGCCTGTGGCGAAGAAAGACAACAAATGCTAAATAAAGAAGCAATTGATGCAATCATAATGAAAGGAAATGGTTTTGGGCCAGTTTGATAGAGATACAAAGGTCAATAACCGCTCGCTATGCATCGGGCTGTCGCCGCTACACCCTACCTCTATCTCTGCTGCATGATCACACGCGTCGGTTGTAAAATAAAATCGTTTGTTTTTAGGACGAGAAAAAGGTGTCGTTTATTTCTTAAAAAAAAACAACTATACACTCGTACGCAATAAAAAGCCAGAGCTGCTATTTATACCTATATTTCAAGACTTGATCGATATCTAACAAGGGAATAAGAATAAACAAAATATGGTGTACACCTATTTAGACGAGATTTTGATGTTTCCATTGGTGGCCGGAAGTCGAAACTGAATGTTAGTTACTTAGCCGGGCAGGTTGGCATATTTGTTAAATCAATTTCCGAAATATGGATCGCTATAGTGTTAAGTGTTGTTAGAAATTATTATATCCTATTTTTATTGAAACTACCAGGACTCGTTAACTGGCGTTTCCCAATGAAAACATGACAGATCAATAACAGAATCGTTACTGGCAAAACCAAGGGGTCAATATGCACTGGTAGTCCAACCTACAGATGTTTAATCCAAAAATTGCTCTTAACATGGGGTGGTTAAACATATGAAAATACCCTACGGAATAAACACCTGTAACCTCCCCATGTTACGAACGGTTTTCAGAATAAACACCCTTTGAAAGTTGAACTACGTGTGCACATTGACCAACGAATGTTGCGTTTACATGATGAGAATGTTTTGTCCGAGCAAGGAAAGAGAAATATGTGTCTGATTGCATTGTACGTAAGTTACGTGTGCGGAAGGAAAGCGTTAGCAAGCGTGTTAAATGTCAATAATTCTGAAATTTTTTGTTAGAGCTCACCGTAGTAAAATGCTTAGGGTCCAGTTTGTAAATTTAATAGTTGTGTGCGATCATCAGTACTTCCAAGCGGCTGTATATGTTTTTTTTTTATCAGAATTGCACCATTTGTAGAAGAGCGGAAGAGAAATTATTCATGAATGAGACAATTTTTATTTTTGTTCCTATTCAGAGTGCCCCTCTTTTGTGAGGTGGATTTTCCCTCACATTAAAACTCTGCCCTCGATGGTAGGCATTGTAATGTGCAAACATCGACCCTCGTTTTTAGGCGATCAGAATGAGAAAAGGGAGTTTTGTCCTAATAAACTATGTAATGAGTACTTCTGAAGATCAAAACTCTTGTGAACATAACAGGCAAAGAAAAAAGTGGGTTATCAAAATGTTTTAGTAGGTACGTACAAAATGAATGCCAATGCTCAAAATGTATAAACATCTTGATCCCTCCTTTTAAGTATTTTCTAAAAAAAAATCCAATGTAAACAAAGTAATTTAGAAATCGTTAGATAAATGTCGCAAATTTTGCGATGTATTTTTGTCTTCACTGTGACACAAAACAAAGAGAAAAGGGAGATAGACAGGTAGCACGTCAGAAATACTGAAATTTGTGCAGTGAGAAAATATATGAGCATCCCTATCAGAATTTTACGATATACTATTGAAAATAAATCACCCCCTTCTCTTAGTCAGTAGGAAAAACATATAATGATATCCCTCATAGAACTGATCAGAGTAATAATTTAGTCCGAGAAAGCAGGGCAATTGGTGTCGGAGCGGCCTAAATGTCGTACTGATTGTTGGGGACGTATCCCTGACGGGTATGAAAAGAAAAAAAATTTGACACATTATAAGATTTAATATTTTGTCTAGCTTGAAAGCAGAAAGCCCAGTTCTTCCAAAACCAAAACGCGGCAATTTGTACGTGTGCGAGAATTGCCGTGAACGGCCCCGCCAGCATTCTCATGGAGTCGATGATAAAGCCACCATTCTTACTGAAAGAGAATGGGGATGTGGAGTAACGCCATCGCCACACACAATAAAAAACAAGTATAGTTTGAGAGGTTGGTCACTTGAGATCAAGCTAACAATATTTACCATCAACATAGCTCAACTTGACGAGCTAGCTAATCCAATGTGATTTCATTAGTTCTCTTATTTATTATTATTTTATCATTTATTATTATTTATATGACCTTTTAATAACGACTCTAATCGTAAGTTAAAATTATTATTTTTTTACATAGGGGTCACCGCTTATCAAAGCCCAGAGGCCACTCGAGGATAAGGGTTAATAAGTATACATTAGTCATTGTGATTTTAGCGTAGTAAACATTAGTGGGAATTTTGTAACTTGGATTACTTGGGGGGACGGTTCAATAACAACTTGTTCACGTTGGACTTGTAGACAATCAGCTGGAAAGCAGGCGAACGGAATAGAGTTTCACAGGCGAGCAAAAAGAAGCCCTGTTCATGGAATCTATGTTTAGGTGTAGGCGCGGATAAAGAGTGTGGGTAATTGTTGATAGTGGTTCTGGCTAGATGAGTGTTTTTCGTGAAAGTCTGGCGATGGGGGACCAGAGATCGAAGTTCAGATAGACACCTGCCATGAAAATAACGATAAGCAGGGACGGCTGACTACAATATGGTTGTGTTCAAGTCTAAAGTAAATAAGTTCTTGATGAGCCGTTCCATATAAGTTATTAAATTTACCAAATTTTCATTACTAATGATTACTATATTGACCAATTTCTACTGTACACTCTTTAACCCTTATCCTTGAGTAGCCTCTGGGCCTTGATAATGTGGTGATGCCTTTGTAAAAAAAAAAAAAAAAAGGCTCGCTACGTCTCTTCTGTGGGAAAGGGGTTGCAGAGAAGAAAAAAGGGCATTCCCCACTAAGTTACGAAGTCTATTTTGAACTCTGTCAAGACGGGATAAGCTGCTTCTAGCAGCTCCTGCCCAGATGTGGCAACAGTACTCCATCGTTCGCCGAACCTGGCTTTTATATAGGTAGAGAATTGCATCAGGAGTGAGATATTTACTGGAGCGGTAGAAGGATCCCACAATTTTTCCAGCGACTTTGGCAATTGATTTGATATACGTGTTCTATTTCAGATCGGGAGTAAAGATCAAGCCCAGAAGCTTGTCAAAACATGAAGCCTCCCCAAGACAAGAGCCATTCATTTCAGTTGATAGCAGCTGGGCAGCAGAGCGTTGATGATGTAAAAAATAGAAGCTTGGTTTTAGATGCATTAAAAGTAACCACCCACTTCTTTCCCCATTGTACCACGTGCTCGAGATCAGAGGAGAGAGAGTCAGAGAGAACTTAGTCGTTTATGATCTTCGAAGTGCTTCCATAGATGGTAGTGTCGTCAGCATAAATGTCTACGAATGATCTAAGGATGGGGTCTGAAAGATCATTGATGTAGATCAGGAAGAGAGTTGGGTCCAGGATGGACCTCTGAGGGACTCTCATTTCTGCCCATCATAAGAACCATTTATTTTTTGAAATAAAACTCGAGATTAAAATAATTAAGCACTACTGTTTAAATATTCTGTATTTGTGCATAGATAATTTGTTTCAGCAACTATTTATATTATTTATGTAATTATTTTTATTTCAAAAGCAATAAAAGTAATTTTTATTGACCATGAAACTCTAGCGTATAAAAGTTCGTATTATCAAAAAAACATTAACACAATACTTGTACAGGATTAAACGATACAATTTTCGCCCTATAAAATACGACATACTTCTATTCTTTTTTGATAAAAACCGCGTTTTTTTTTGTTTTGTTGCAGACCATCTCTTAGTTGGTCAGATGTGCACAAATACCAAGGGTGATAGGAGCCTTCTATCATTTCTGAAAGTGAAACAATGTTCACTGAGCAAGATCGGAGATGCGCCGCTAGAAAACTCATGCTCTCTAGCGATCCAAATTATGACAACATGACCAATGCCAGCACCCTCAAAATGCAAATCCGAACGGTTCAACGCTGGAGGTCTCAGCTCAACGAAGTTTCCGGCCACGATTATTGTCTTTGGTGTAGTTTCAAACGAGGGTAACTTTATGACACCTTACATCTTGGAACTCGACTTGAAAGTCAACACCAAAGTGCACCTAAATCTGCTGAAGAGTATGGTGATCCCCGGGTGCAATCGGGTAGCCGCTGGCAGACCCTCAGTGGGGCAGCAGAACTCAGGACGGCCCAAAAGTCCAAAGATACCCAGGCTTGGCTTCAGAAGTAATACTACGACTTACTACCTTCCTTTCAATGGCCCCTTCTCCTGACCTGAACTCGCTGAACTACTTCGTTTGGTCATACGTGAGAAAATGACCAACATGACCTCCCACAAAACTAAAGCCAACCTGATTGCCGCCATCCGCCGAGTATTCGCCGAGCTCCCGCCGGCGCTTATGGAAAAGGCATGCTCCCGGTTCCGGCCCGTATCAAGGCGGTGATTGAGGCTAAATTCAGCTCTACTACATAACTGAGTTACCTGAATGGATTTTTTTTCAATAAATGTTTTAAAATAAAGCTGTAGTGTTACTTTATTTGGGGCGGTAATTTATCGTTCCACCCCGTATGTCTGTGTGTCTGTAAATTACAGAAAATAGTAATTATTCACCAAGGATGATTTATACCGTGTAAAGTCTCTGCTTGGACGGGTGAATAACGCGTATATATATATATATATATATATATATATATATATATATATATGTATATATATATATGTATATATATATAATATACATCGGCAAGTTAAAGTTCAAACTGATTATTTCAACTTGCCGAAATAATTTTAATTATTTCTGCGTATGCTTAAATTCGGTTAATTTCTTTACGTCATTTAATATTAAAATTGTATCACCTATCTCTCGATAGCTATATCTATAGGAGACGCATCGGGAGCGCAAAGTGTTTTGGTTTCCATTTTAGTTGATGTCATTCAAGTGCCTTTCTCAACTTTTGGAATCATTTCTAGGTACAGTATAATATTCAATAAAGAATTAGCCCGGTAATTATAAATACGAAATTTGAATTAATTAAAATATTTTTAAGCGTAGTAATCCCCTCCCCCGGTAGTCCACAATTATAAAAAAAGCGGGAGCACAAATAAGCAATCAATAAAAACAATAATTGCGTAAAAATCAGTAAGGTACAACTTATTTGTATTTATTTTTTTGTTACATGGAAAGGCTGTCCCCTTTCCATGTAAATAAGAAGAATATTACATAAGTGAAAATGAGATTAGGATAAGCCTAGAATCGAACCCTCTAGGCAAAGTTATGAAATGGAATGTGAGAAAATAAAGCCATTATTAATTCTTTTAGAATTCTGAATATTAAATATTTCAGTAAAAGAATGAGCAATGAAAATTAAAAATACATTGTTAAAAAAATAAGTTAGGAGAGGATTCTTTCGTTTGCAGAAATGTGTTTTGGACAAACACATGAACAGCCACGTGAAATTAGTCACGTTTGAAAAACACACGTCTGGCGTCATAGACAGACGACAATTCTCCATATAGGTCTATGTGTTCGTCAGTCAGAGAGTCAGTCAGACAATGTCAGAGAGAGAGAGAGAGAGAGAGAGAGAGAGAGAGTTGAGAGTCAGTCAGTTGGCAGTCAGTGGTCAGCTGACCCTTTGGAAGCGAAGAGTAGAAGATTAACCATGTAGATACAAGTGAATTCCTGACGTCATTCGACCGGTCGATCCGATAAATGAAAGAAGTCATCATCATGTTTGTACGTGTTGTCTCGTGACGTCATACAGTTACGACAGAAAAGGTAATTGTTATTAACATTATCTATAATGAACATTGTGTAATCCCTCGAGGATTATGAACCTCCCCTCCTCTGTGTTAAGAACTTGTATACATCTCCATTCAGTATCTATATGAAGTCCCCAAGCATCCCAGAACTGTAATAAATGTCTTCTATCCCTCTCATCACTATCGTTATATCTATTATATGTATTGTCCCAATATGAATCCTCCGTCATATCTCTTAAGATGAGTCACCCACTATACAACATTTTCTTGATTTGATTATTAATGTCAGGTAATTACAGTATCAACCATGTAAAGGTTGCTAACATCCATAAAATGAATGTTGTGCTCTGGAACTTAGAGGATATAAACATGGCACGCCAGGTTTTCAGCCTTCGTAGTTTTACGATTCTCCACTGCCATCCAACGGGGCGTAATCCAGTCCGAAAAACAATGATTATTCCTGAACGCGGCAATATACATCCGTATTAGCATGGATTTGTGGGTCATCTCAGATGACCGAAAAAAAGTTTGTGAATATAACAAGTATGACTAGAATAACAGCCCGAATCATGTGAATAATTCAACGCTTAATAAATGAACTGCGGAGAATACAACGGTCATAAATGAACTGCGGCGAATACAACGCTTCATAAATGAACCACGGAGAATACAACATTCAAATGGATGAGTAGTGTTAATAATGGATGTTATATTTAACTGTGGGAAGTTATTTTCTGTTAAGATCACGGAGATTAGTTTTGACAAGCGCTTGAAAATGGGTGTAAAAATATTTCGAATCACATGACGTCATTGAGAATGTTTAGGTTTTATCAGTTGATACGTAAACTAATCGAATAGAAAATATGTATTTTTAATATAACAGCATAAATCAACCTCTTTTATACCTGCTTTATCCTTAACTGTGTCTCCCGAATACTTACACGGTAAATAAAAGAATACATTTGTTTTAAAATAACCTATCTCCGTTTTTTTTCATTTAACAACTTACGATATTTTTCGACCAGCAATGAAACATCGTCATTGATTTGATTGTTTCGTTGACAATAAATTTTGGGCGACATAAGACCTCACCATGACTAATAAAGCTCGAGGGATAATCGATATTCGACACGACAACGAGAAAAGAAATCGGAATCAGAGGAAATGATATAAATAATAGTTGGTCTCATATGACAATTAGCGAGTTCTACATGCGTGTAAACATACATTCCAACTTTTTTTTTCAGCATTAAGTAAAGTTTTTATTTCACTCTTATAATCCGATTTCATTGTTTATTCCAAGTAATCTAGCTATTCAATGACTGAGCGTAACGATTACGAGACACAAGATGAGACATACACGCGTAAATTTTTACCTCACTATTTTATCAAAGATCCATTCTGACATGAATTCCATATGTCGGTAAAATATAATATCCTTATTAGGCGAGGCTCACCGCTTATTAAGACCCCAAGGACATTCTTGGAGAAGAGTTAATGAGTGTCAACATCGTGATTATCGGTAATCGTAGCACATGGATAACGTTTCATATTTAAGACGACAGGTCAACAGGAACCTGCTAACGTTATATTTGAAAACAATCCTGTTATAGTCAGCGGGGAAGCAGCCCCACAGTATTGCGTTTTACAGACGGGCATTTCTAGAAAAGAAACTTTGCTCATTGAACTCATGTTTAGTTTTAGGCACAGGTAGATAATAAGCGAAATCGTCTGCTGTTATTGTAGTTTGACAAACCTGGCTGCGAATATTCTACAGGAAGAAGGGTATGGGTAGAAGCTCAGTTGAACACTTCCTACATTCGAACATTTTCTAGCGTTTATTACTCCTTTATTATATGATTTCATTGTTTTTTTCTTTTTGTCAAGTAATATACTTTTCAAATGATTACTGGAGTGTAACGATATCTAGACACAAGCCGCGACGTACACACGTCGCTTATCGTCTAATTATTTCAGTATCTATATCACATGCCTATTCTGACATGGCTTCCATATATAGGCCAACTATTATATTTCGTTTGTGGAAGTTTATTCAGAAAATATACGCGTACAAAAAAATAATCACCGAACCAGTTAGTCTTTTTGGCTAGGAGTAACTTGTAGTATATGTTCTGATGCTTCACTTTAATCTTTCGGTTAGTGAATATTAAATCTGTCTAGATTTCAGTAATTCTTAATATTATCATATTTAGAATGCCTTTTTTATGGACAGGAGTCCTCCACATTAATAACCGACCCTGTGTTTTATTCTGTCCTCGTTAGAAGGCAAATGAATAGGGACAAACAATCCGTGAAGATCGCACATGTGCGGTTTTCTCATAAAATGAACTGATAAGGGTTAATAGTCGATAAAACCCACCAAACAACCAAACAACAGAGAATTTCACAACCTGAATAAATATGTAAACATATTCAATTAGTATTATTTATTCATTAGGAGTAATCACACAAGCCATCATCAAAGATTGCTTGTTAAGAACGACTTGTGGTATTCTCTGGAGTCTGAGTAATAATAAGTCTCCCCAGACTTCCACCTCTTTCGATAATCTTTGCAAAAGAATTTGCGTTATCGCTTACTTTTGATTTCTCGTTGGCAGCGACCATTACCCATCACTGTTTTAGTCATATTTACGCTTAGCCAGCGGAGGTCTGGCGAGTGCTTCTTCTCCTCGATCTTTTCATCCTCCTTGACCATCATTAATTGGTGTGATGCCCGTTTATGATGACACCCACACACACAAAACAAAACAAAAGGTGTGGTATCTTACAATTATACAGTTTAAATTTTCATAATTCCATGTGATGTTCCTTTGTGTTTTACACCTCTAGCCGTTTCTGTGTCCAGTTTGTGTGTGTAGTTCATGTGTGATATTAGTGTCCACATTCAAGAGTTTTCCTTGATATTTCTGAAGTTTCCATTATTAATATCCGTTATAGTTCCTCAGCCGTTTATCCGATTCAAATATCTTCTTCCATTCTGTTTTCAAAGTTTTTCAGTATTGTTCCTAGTGCTCCTACTATTATTGATATCATCTTGATTTTCTCCATTTTCTAAATCTCCCTGAGCTCTCTGGCCAGTTCCATGTATTTGTTGCGTTTCTCAGATTCCTTGATTTGTGTGGTCTGCTGGAACAGCAAAATCTACAATCAGGCAGGACTTCTTATTAACTATTATGACATCCAGTCTTCTTGCTTGGATGAATTCATCTGCATTATAGGATCTTGTGACATTCATTTTCCAGTACAGCTACCGGTTTGTGCTTGCACCATTTGTCTGTGTGTTCGAGGTGGACGTGTTTGCATTATCGCCAATGTACTTCCCTCCCCACTTGATCGTGTCTATTTTAATATTTTTTGGACAGGTTTGCTGCATTCACGTATTATGAGATTTATTGTTTCGTCTCTTTGTCTGTAGAGTCTACATTTGCTTGTGTCTTGTAGACCCTTGCTCTAATGTGGTTTGTTCTAATTGCGTCATCTTGTGCAGCTGTTATTAGTGATTCGGTTTCCATGTTTAGGTTTCACTTTTTGTAGCAATTTCCGGGTGTTTTCGTTAGTCTCTTCTTTTGAAATCCTTATGAATCGTCCATGTAGCTGTTACTCTTCCCATTTTTCTTTCCTCATCTTATTCCACATCTCTTTTTCTATCTTGTTTGTTTCTTAATTATCTCTTACTACGGTAATTTTTCTTTTAATTTTATGCATTATGTATTTATCGAATTATTTTTGTGTTATTTACTCGTCTTATTCCACATCTCTTTTTCTATCTTGTTTGTTTCTTAATTGTCTCTTATTGCGGTAATTTTTCTTTTAATTTTATGCATTATGTATTTATAGAATTATTGTTTGTGTTATTTACTCGTCTAATTCCACATCTCTTTTTCTATCTTGTTTGTTTCTTAATTGTCTCTTACTGCGGTAATTTTTCTTTTAATTTTATGCATTATGTATTTATCGAATTATTGTTTGTGTTATTTACTCGTCTTATTCCACATCTCTTTTTCTTTCTTGTTTGTTTCTTAATTTTCTTTTGCTGCGGTAATTTTTCTTTTAATTTTATGCATTATGTATTTATCGAATTATTGTTTGTGTGATTTACTCGTCTTATTCCACATCTCTTTTTCTATCTTGTTTGTTTCTTAATTGTCTCTTACTGCGGTAATTTTTCTTTTAATTTTATGCATTATGTATTTCTCGAATTATTGTTTGTGTTATTTACTCGTCTTATTCCACATCTCTTTTTCTATCTTGTTTGTTTCTAAATTGTCTCTTACTGCGGTAATTTTTCTTTTAATTTTATGCATTATGTATTTCTCGAATTATTTTTTGTGTTATTTACTCGTCTTATTCCACATCTCTTTTTCTATCTTGTTTGTTTCTTAATTGTCTCTTACTGCGGTAATTTTTCTTTTAATTTTATGCATTATGTATTTATCGAATTATTTTTTGAGTTATTTACTCGTCTTATTCCACATCTCTTTTTCTATCTTGTTTGTTTCTTAATTGTCTCTTGCTGCGTAAATTTTCTTTTAATTTTATGCATTATGTATTTATCGAATTATTGTTTGTGTTATTTACTCGTCTTATTCCACATCTCTTTTTCTTTCGTGTTTGTTTCTTAATTGTCTCTTGCTGCGGTAATTTTTCTTTTAATTTTATGCATTATGTATTTATCGAATTATTTTTTGTGTTATTTACTCATCTTATTCCACATCTCTTTTTCTATCTTTGTTGTTTCTTAATTGTCTTTTGCTGCGGTAATTTTTCTTTTAATTTTATGCATTATGTATTTATCGAATTATTGTTTGTGTTATTTACTCGTCTTATTACACATCAATTTTCTATCTTGTTAGTTTCTTAATTGTCTCTTACTGCGGTAATTTTTCTTTTAATTTTATGCATTATGTATTTATCGAATTATTGTTTGTGTTATTTACTCGTCTTATTCCACATCTCTTTTTCTATCTTGTTTGTTTCTTAATTGTCTCTTACTGCGGTAATTTTTCTTTTAATTTTATGCATTATGTATTTATCGAATTATTGTTTGTGTTATTTACTCGTCTTATTCCACATCTCTTTTTCTTTCTTGTTTGTTTCTTAATTGTCTCTTGCTGCGGTAATTTTTCTTTTAATTTTATGATTTATGTATTTATCGAATTATTTTTTGTGTTATTTACTCGTCTTATTCCACATCTCTTTTTCTATCTTGTTTGTTTCTTAATTGTCTTTTGCTGCGGTAATTTTTCTTTTTATTTTATGCATTATGTATTTATCGAATTATTGTTTGTGTTATTTACTCGTCTTATTACACATCTCTTTTTCTATCTTGTTTGTTTCTTAATTGTCTCTTGCTGCGGTAATTTTTTTTTTAATTTTATGCATTATGTATTTATCGAATTATTGTTTGTGTTATTTACTCGTCTTATTCCACATCTCTTTTTCTATCTTGTTTGTTTCTAAATTGTCTCTTACTGCGGTAATTTTTCTTTTAATTTTATGCATTATGTATTAATCGAATTAATTTTGTGTTATTTACTCGTCTTATTCCACATCTCTTTTTCTATCTTGTTTGTTTCTTAATTGTCTCTTACTGCGGTAATTTTTCTTTTAATTTTATGCATTATGTATTTATCGAATTATTGTTTGTGTTATTTACTCGTCTTATTCCACATCTCTTTTTCTATCTTGTTTGTTTCTTAATTGTCTCTAACTGCGGTAATTTTTCTTTTCATTTTATGCATTATGTATTTATCGAATTATTGTTTGTGTTATTTACTCGTCTTATTCCACATCTCTTTTTCTATCTTGTTTGTTTCTTAATTGTCTCTTGCTGCAGTAATTTTTCTTTTAATTTTATGCATTATGTATTTATCGACTTATTTTTTGAGTTATTTACTTATCTTATTCCACATCTCTTTTTCTATCTTGTTTGTTTCTTAATTGTCTCTTGCTGCGGTAATTTTTCTTTTAATTTTATGCATTATGTATTTATCGAATTATTGTTTGTGTTATTTACTCGTCTTATAACACATCTATTTTCTATCTTGTTTGTTTCTTAATTGTCTCTTGCTGCGGTAATTTTTCTTTTAATTTTATGCATTATGTATTTATAGAATTATTGTTTGTGTTATTTACTCGTCTTATTCCACATCTCTTTTTCTATCTTGTTTGTTTCTTAATTGTCTCTTACTGCGGTAATTTTTCTTTTAATTTTATGCATTATGTATTTATCGAATTATTTGTTGAGTTATTTACTCGTCTTATTCCACATCTCTTTTTCTATCTTGTTTGTTTCTTAATTGTCTCTTACTGCGGTAATTTTTCTTTCAATTTTATGCATTATGTATTTATCGAATTATTGTTTGTGTTATTTACTCGTCTTATTCCACATCTCTTTTTCTATCTTGTTTGTTTCTTAAGTGTCTCTTATTGCGGTAATTTTTCTTTTAATTTTATGCATTATGTATTTATCGAATTATTTTTTGTGTTATTTACTCGTCTTGTTCCACATCTCTTTTTCTATCTTGTTTGTTTCTTAAGTGTCTCTTACTGCGGTAATGTTTCTTTTAATTTTATGCATTATGTATTTATCGAATTATTGTTTGTGTTATTTACTCTTCTTTTTCACATCTCTTTTTCTATCTTGTTTGTTTCTTAAGTGTCTTTTTCTGCGGTAATTTTTCTTTTAATTTTATGCATTATGTATTTATCGAATTATTGTTTGTGTTATTTACTCGTCTTATTCCACATCTCTTTTTCTATCTTGTTTGTTTCTTAAGTGTCTCTTACTGCGGTAATTTTTCTTTTAATTTTATGCATTATGTATTTATCGAATTATTGTTTGTGTTATTTACTCATCTTATTCCACATCTTTTTTCTATCTTGGTTGTTTCTTAATTGTCTCTTGCTGCGGTAATTTTTCTTTTAATTTTATGCATTATGTATTTATCGAATTATTTTTTGTGTTATTTACTCGTCTTATTCAACATCTCATTTTCTATCTTGTTTGTTTCTTAATTGTCTCTTACTGCGGTAATTTTTCTTTTAATTTTATGCATTATGTATTTATCGACTTATTTTTTGTGTTATTTACTCATCTTATTCCACATCTCTTTTTCTATCTTGTTTGTTTCTTAATTGTCTCTTACTGCGGTAATTTTTCTTTTAATTTTATGCATTATGTATTTATCGAATTATTGTTTGTGTTATTTACTCGTCTTATTCCACATCTCTTTTTCTATCTTGTTTGTTTCTTAATTGTCTCTTACTGCGGTAATTTTTCTTTTTATTTTATGCATTATGTATTTATCGAATTATTGTTTGTGTTATTTACTCGTCTTATTCCACATCTCTTTTTCTATCTTGTTTGTTTCTTAATTGTCTCTTACTGCGGTAATTTTTTTTTAATTTTATGCATTATGTATTTATCGAATTATTTTTTGAGTTATTTACTCGTCTTATTCCACATCTCTTTTTCTATCTTGTTTGTTTCTTAATTGTCTCTTGCTGCGGTAATTTTTCTTTTAATTTTATGCATTATGTATTTATCGTATTATTGTTTGTGTTATTTACTCGTCTTATTCCACATCTCTTTTTCTATCTTGTTTGTTTCTTAAGTGTCTCTTACTGCGGTAATGTTTCTTATAAGTTTATGCATTATGTATTTATCGAATTATTGTTTGTGTTATTTACTCGTCTTATTCCACATCTCTTTTTCTATCTTGTTTGTTTCTTAAGTGTCTCTTACTGCGGTAATTTTTCTGTTAATTTTATGCATTATGTATTTATCGAATTATTGTTTGTGTTATTTACTCGTCTTATTCCACATCTCTTTTTCTATCTTGTTTGTTTCTTAAGTGTCTCTTACTGCGGTAATTTTTCTTTTAATTTTATGCATTATGTATTTATCGAATTATTGTTTGTGTTATTTACTCGTCTTATTCCACATCTCTTTTTCTATCTTGTTTGTTTCTTAATTGTCTCTTACTGCGGTAACTTTTCTTTTAATTTTATGCATTATGTATTTATAGAATTATTGTTTGTGTTATTTACTCGTCTTATTCCACATCTCTTTTTCTATCTTGTTTGTCTCTTAATTGTCTCTTGCTGCGGTAATTTTTCTTTTAATTTTATGCATTATGTATTTATCGAATTATTGTTTGTGTTATTTACTCATCTTATTCCACATCTTTTTTCTATCTTGGTTGTTTCTTAATTGTCTCTTGCTGCGGTAATTTTTCTTTTAATTTTATGCATTATGTATTTATCGAATTATTTTTTGTGTTATTTACTCGTCTTATTCAACATCTCATTTTCTATCTTGTTTGTTTCTTAATTGTCTCTTACTGCGGTAATTTTTCTTTTAATTTTATGCATTATGTATTTATCGACTTATTTTTTGTGTTATTTACTCATCTTATTCCACATCTCTTTTTCTATCTTGTTTGTTTCTTAATTGTCTCTTACTGCGGTAATTTTTCTTTTAATTTTATGCATTATGTATTTATCGAATTATTGTTTGTGTTATTTACTCGTCTTATTCCACATCTCTTTTTCTATCTTTTTTGTTTCTTAATTGTCTCTTACTGCGGTAATTTTTCTTTTTATTTTATGCATTATGTATTTATCGAATTATTGTTTGTGTTATTTACTCGTCTTATTCCACATCTCTTTTTCTATCTTGTTTGTTTCTTAATTGTCTCTAACTGCGGTAATTTTTCTTTTCATTTTATGCATTATGTATTTATCGAATTATTGTTTGTGTTATTTACTCGTCTTATTCCACATCTCTTTTTCTATCTTGTTTGTTTCTTAATCGTCTCTTGCTGCAGTAATTTTTCTTTTAATTTTATGCATTATGTATTTATCGACTTATTTTTTGAGTTATTTACTTATCTTATTCCACATCTCTTTTTCTATCTTGTTTGTTTCTTAATTGTCTCTTGCTGCGGTAATTTTTCTTTTAATTTTATGCATTATGTATTTATCGAATTATTGTTTGTGTTATTTACTCGTCTTATTACACATCTATTTTCTATCTTGTTTGTTTCTTAATTGTCTCTTGCTGCGGTAATTTTTCTTTTAATTTTATGCATTATGTATTTATCGAATTATTTGTTGAGTTATTTACTCGTCTTATTCCACATCTCTTTTTCTATCTTGTTTGTTTCTTAATTGTCTCTTACTGCGGTAATTTTTCTTTCAATTTTATGCATTATGTATTTATCGAATTATTGTTTGTGTTATTTACTCGTCTTATTCCACATCTCTTTTTCTATCTTGTTTGTTTCTTAAGTGTCTCTTATTGCGGTAATTTTTCTTTTAATTTTATGCATTATGTATTTATCGAATTATTTTTTGTGTTATTTACTCGTCTTATTCCACATCTCTTTTTCTATCTTGTTTGTTTCTTAAGTGTCTCTTACTGCGGTAATGTTTCTTTTAATTTTATGCATTATGTATTTATCGAATTATTGTTTGTGTTATTTACTCTTCTTTTTCACATCTCTTTTTCTATCTTGTTTGTTTCCTAAGTGTCTTTTTCTGCGGTAATTTTTCTTTTAATTTTATGCATTATGTATTTATCGAATTATTGTTTGTGTTATTTACTCGTCTTATTCCACATCTCTTTTTCTATCTTGTTTGTTTCTTAAGTGTCTCTTACTGCGGTAATTTTTCTGTTAATTTTATGCATTATGTATTTATCGAATTATTGTTTGTGTTATTTACTCATCTTATTCCACATCTTTTTTCTATCTTGGTTGTTTCTTAATTGTCTCTTGCTGCGGTAATTTTTCTTTTAATTTTATGCATTATGTATTTATCGAATTATTTTTTGTGTTATTTACTCGTCTTATTCAACATCTCATTTTCTATCTTGTTTGTTTCTTAATTGTCTCTTACTGCGGTAATTTTTCTTTTAATTTTATGCATTATGTATTTATCGACTTATTTTTTGTGTTATTTACTTATCTTATTCCACATCTCTTTTTCTATCTTGTTTGTTTCTTAATTGTCTCTTACTGCGGTAATTTTTCTTTTAATTTTATGCATTATGTATTTATCGAATTATTGTTTGTGTTATTTACTCGTCTTATTCCACATCTCTTTTTCTATCTTGTTTGTTTCTTAATTGTCTCTTACTGCGGTAATTTTTCTTTTTATTTTATGCATTATGTATTTATCGAATTATTGTTTGTGTTATTTACTCGTCTTATTCCACATCTCTTTTTCTATCTTGTTTGTTTCTTAATTGTCTCTTACTGCGGTAATTTTTTTTTAATTTAATGCATTATGTATTTATCGAATTATTTTTTGAGTTATTTACTCGTCTTATTCCACATCTCTTTTTCTATCTTGTTTGTTTCTTAATTGTCTCTTGCTGCGGTAATTTTTCTTTTAATTTTATGCATTATGTATTTATCGAATTATTGTTTGTGTTATTTACTCGTCTTATTCCACATCTCTTTTTCTATCTTGTTTGTTTCTTAAGTGTCTCTTACTGCGGTAATGTTTCTTATAGTTTTATGCATTATGTATTTATCGAATTATTGTTTGTGTTATTTACTCGTCTTATTCCACATCTCTTTTTCTATCTTGTTTGTTTCTTAAGTGTCTCTTACTGCGGTAATTTTTCTGTTAATTTTATGCATTATGTATTTATCGAATTATTGTTTGTGTTATTTACTCGTCTTATTCCACATCTCTTTTTCTATCTTGTTTGTTTCTTAAGTGTCTCTTACTGCGGTAATGTTTCTTTTAATTTTATGCATTATGTATTTATCGAATTATTGTTTGTGTTATTTACTCGTCTTATTCCACATCTCTTTTTCTATCTTGTTTGTTTCTTAAGTGTCTCTTACTGCGGTAACTTTTCTTTTAATTTTATGCATTATGTATTTATAGAATTATTGTTTGTGTTATTTACTCGTCTTATTCCACATCTCTTTTTCTATCTTGTTTGTCTCTTAATTGTCTCTTGCTGCGGTAATTTTTCTTTTAATTTTATGCATTATGTATTTATCGAATTATTGTTTGTGTTATTTACTCATCTTATTCCACATCTTTTTTCTATCTTGGTTGTTTCTTAATTGTCTCTTGCTGCGGTAATTTTTCTTTTAATTTTATGCATTATGTATTTATCGAATTATTTTTTGTGTTATTTACTCGTCTTATTCAACATCTCATTTTCTATCTTGTTTGATTCTTAATTGTCTCTTACTGCGGTAATTTTTCTTTTAATTTTATGCATTATGTATTTATCGACTTATTTTTTGTGTTATTTACTCATCTTATTCCACATCTCTTTTTCTATCTTGTTTGTTTCTTAATTGTCTCTTACTGCGGTAATTTTTCTTTTAATTTTATGCATTATGTATTTATCGAATTATTGTTTGTGTTATTTACTCGTCTTATTCCACATCTCTTTTTCTATGTTGTTTGTTTCTTAATTGTCTCTTACTGCGGTAATTTCTTTTTAATTTTATGCATTATGTATTTATCGAATTATTTTTTGTGTTATTTGCTCGTCTTATTCCACATCTCTTTTTCTATCTTGTTTGTTTCTTAATTGTCTCTTGCTGCGGTAATTTTTCTTTTAATTTTATGCATTATGTATTTATCGTATTATTGTTTGTGTTATTAACTCGTCTTATTCCACATCTCTTTTTCTATCTTGTTTGTTTCTTAAGTGTCTCTTACTGCGGTAATGTTTCTTTTAATTTTATGCATTATGTATTTATCGAATTATTGTTTGTGTTATTTACTCGTCTTATTCCACATCTCTTTTTCTATCTTGTTTGTTTCTTAAGTGTCTCTTACTGCGGTAATTTTTCTGTTAATTTTATGCATTATGTATTTATCGAATTATTGTTTGTGTTATTTACTCGTCTTATTCCACATCTCTTTTTCTATCTTGTTTGTTTCTTAATTGTCTCTTACTGCGGTAATTTTTCTTTTAATTTTATGCATTATATATTTATCGAATTATTGTTTGTGTTATTTACTCGTCTTATTCCACATCTATTTTTCTATCTTGTTTGTTTCTTAATTGTCTCTTACTGCGGTAATTTTTCTTTTAATTTTATGCATTATGTATTTATCGAATTATTTTTTGTGTTATTTACTCGTCTTATTCCACATCTCTTTTTCTATCTTGTTTGTTTCTTAAGTGTCTTTTTCTGCGGTAATTTTTCTTTTAATTTTATGCATTATGTATTTATCGAATTATTGTTTGTGTTATTTACTCGTCTTATTCCACATCTCTTTTTCTATCTTGTTTGTTTCTTAAGTGTCTCTTATTGCGGTAATTTTTCTTTTAATTTTATGCATTATGTATTTATCGAATTATTGTTTGTGTTATTTACTCGTCTTATTCCACATCTCTTTTTCTATCTTGTTTGTTTCTTAATTGTCTCTTATTGCGGTAATGTTTCTTTTAATTTTATGCATTATGTATTTATCGAATTATTGTTTGTGTTAGTTTCTCGTCTTATTCCACATCTCTTTTTCTATCTTGTTTGTTTCTTAAGTGTCTCTTACTGCGGTAACTTTTCTTTTAATTTTATGCATTATGTATTTATAGAATTATTGTTTGTGTTATTTACTCGTCTTATTCCACATCTCTTTTTCTATCTTGTTTGTTTCTTAATTGTGTCTTGCTGCGGTAATTTTTCTTGTAATTTTATGCATTATGTATTTATCGACTTATTTTTTGTGTTATTTACTCATCTTATTCCACATCTCTTTTTCTATCTTGTTTGTTTCTTAATTGTCTCTTGCTGTTGTAATTTTTCTTTTAATTTTATGCATTATGTATTTATCGACTTATTTTTTGTGTTATTTACTCGTCTTATTCAACATCTCATTTTCTATCTTGTTTGTTTCTTAATTGTCTCTTACTGCGGTAATTTTTCTTTTAATTTTATGCATTATGTATTTATCGAATTATTTTTTGTGTTATTTACTCGTCTTATTCAACATCTCATTTTCTATCTTGTTTGTTTCTTAATTGTCTCTTACTGCGGTAATTTTTCTTTTAATTTTATGCATTATGTATTTATCGAATTATTGTTTGTGTTATTTACTCGTCTTATTCCACATCTCTTTTTCTATCTTGTTTGTTTCTTAATTGTCTCTTACTGCGGTAATTTTTCTTTTTATTTTATGCATTATGTATTTATCGAATTATTGTTTGTGTTATTTACTCGTCTTATTCCACATCTCTTTTTCTATCTTGTTTGTTTCTTAATTGTCTCTTACTGCGGTAATTTCTTTTTAATTTTATGCATTATGTATTTATCGAATTATTTTTTGAGTTATTTACTCGTCTTATTCCACATCTCTTTTTCTATCTTGTTTGTTTCTTAATTGTCTCTTGCTGCGGTAATTTTTCTTTTAATTTTATGCATTATGTATTTATCGTATTATTGTTTGTGTTATTTACTCGTCTTATTCCACATCTCTTTTTCTATCTTGTTTGTTTCTTAAGTGTCTCTTACTGCGGTAATGTTTCTTTTAATTTTATGCATTATGTATTTATCGAATTATTGTTTGTGTTATTTACTCGTCTTATTCCACATCTCTTTTTCTATCTTGTTTGTTTCTTAAGTGTCTCTTACTGCGGTAATTTTTCTGTTAATTTTATGCATTATGTATTTATCGAATTATTGTTTGTGTTATTTACTCGTCTTATTCCACCTCTCTTTTTCTATCTTGTTTGTTTCTTAATTGTCTCTTGCTGCGGTAATTTTTCTTTTAATTTTATGCATTATGTATTTATCGAATTATTGTTTGTGTGTTTTACTCGTCTTATTCCACATCTCTTTTTCTATCTTGTTTGTTTCTTAATTGTCTCTTACTGCGGTAATGTTTCTTTTAATTTTATGCATTATGTATTTATCGAATTATTGTTTGTGTTATTTACTCGTCTTATTCCACATCTCTTTTTCTATCTTGTTTGTTTCTTAAGTGTCTCTTACTGCGGTAATTTTTCTGTTAATTTTATGCATTATGTATTTATCGAATTATTGTTTGTGTTATTTACTCGTCTTATTCCACATCTCTTTTTCTATCTTGTTTGTTTCTTAATTGTCTCTTACTGCGGTAATTTTTCTTTTAATTTTATGCATTATATATTTATCGAATTATTGTTTGTGTTATTTACTCATCTTATTCCACATCTATTTTTCTATCTTGTTTGTTTCTTAATTGTCTCTTACTGCGGTAATTTTTCTTTTAATTTTATGCATTATGTATTTATCGAATTATTTTTTGTGTTATTTACTCGTCTTATTCCACATCTCTTTTTCTATCTTGTTTGTTTCTTAAGTGTCTTTTTCTGCGGTAATTTTTCTTTTAATTTTATGCATTATGTATTTATCGAATTATTGTTTGTGTTATTTACTCGTCTTATTCCACATCTCTTTTTCTATCTTGTTTGTTTCTTAAGTGTCTCTTATTGCGGTAATTTTTCTTTTAATTTTATGCATTATGTATTTATCGAATTATTGTTTGTGTTATTTACTCGTCTTATTCCACATCTCTTTTTCTATCTTGTTTGTTTCTTAATTGTCTCTTATTGCGGTAATGTTTCTTTTAATTTTATGCATTATGTATTTATCGAATTATTGTTTGTGTTAGTTTCTCGTCTTATTCCACATCTCTTTTTCTATCTTGTTTGTTTCTTAAGTGTCTCTTACTGCGGTAACTTTTCTTTTAATTTTATGCATTATGTATTTATAGAATTATTGTTTGTGTTATTTACTCGTCTTATTCCACATCTCTTTTTCTATCTTGTTTGTTTCTTAATTGTGTCTTGCTGCGGTAATTTTTCTTGTAATTTTATGCATTATGTATTTATCGACTTATTTTTTGTGTTATTTACTCATCTTATTCCACATCTCTTTTTCTATCTTGTTTGTTTCTTAATTGTCTCTTGCTGTTGTAATTTTTCTTTTAATTTTATGCATTATGTATTTATCGACTTATTTTTTGTGTTATTTACTCGTCTTATTCAACATCTCATTTTCTATCTTGTTTGTTTCTTAATTGTCTCTTACTGCGGTAATTTTTCTTTTAATTTTATGCATTATATATTTATCGAATTATTTTTTGTGTTATTTACTCGTCTTATTCAACATCTCATTTTCTATCTTGTTTGTTTCTTAATTGTCTCTTACTGCGGTAATTTTTCTTTTAATTTTATGCATTATGTATTTATCGAATTATTGTTTGTGTTATTTACTCGTCTTATTCCACATCTCTTTTTCTATCTTGTTTGTTTCTTAATTGTCTCTTACTGCGGTAATTTTTCTTTTTATTTTATGCATTATGTATTTATCGAATTATTGTTTGTGTTATTTACTCGTCTTATTCCACATCTCTTTTTCTATCTTGTTTGTTTCTTAATTGTCTCTTACTGCGGTAATTTCTTTTTAATTTTATGCATTATGTATTTATCGAATTTTTTTTTGAGTTATTTACTCGTCTTATTCCACATCTCTTTTTCTATCTTGTTTGTTTCTTAATTGTCTCTTGCTGCGGTAATTTTTCTTTTAATTTTATGCATTATGTATTTATCGTATTATTGTTTGTGTTATTTACTCGTCTTATTCCACATCTCTTTTTCTATCTTGTTTGTTTCTTAAGTGTCTCTTACTGCGGTAATGTTTCTTTTAATTTTATGCATTATGTATTTATCGAATTATTGTTTGTGTTATTTACTCGTCTTATTCCACATCTCTTTTTCTATCTTGTTTGTTTCTTAAGTGTCTCTTACTGCGGTAATTTTTCTGTTAATTTTATGCATTATGTATTTATCGAATTATTGTTTGTGTTATTTACTCGTCTTATTCCACCTCTCTTTTTCTATCTTGTTTGTTTCTTAATTGTCTCTTGCTGCGGTAATTTTTCTTTTAATTTTATGCATTATGTATTTATCGAATTATTGTTTGTGTGTTTTACTCGTCTTATTCCACATCTCTTTTTCTATCTTGTTTGTTTCTTAATTGTCTCTTACTGCGGTAATTTTTCTTTTAATTTTATGCATTATATATTTATCGAATTATTGTTTGTGTTATTTACTCATCTTATTCCACATCTATTTTTCTATCTTGTTTGTTTCTTAATTGTCTCTTACTGCGGTAATTTTGCTTTTAATTTTATGCATTATGTATTTATCGAATTATTGTTTGTGTTATTTACTCGTCTTATTCCACATCTCTTTTTCTATCTTGTTTGTTTCTTAAGTGTCTTTTTCTGCGGTAATTTTTCGTTTAATTTTATGCATTATGTATTTATCGAATTATTGTTTGTGTTATTTACTCGTCTTATTCCACATCTCTTTTTCTATCTTGTTTGTTTCTTAATTGTCTCTTATTGCGGTAATGTTTCTTTTAATTTTATGCATTATGTATTTATCGAATTATTGTTTGTGTTAGTTTCTCGTCTTATTCCACATCTCTTTTTCTATCTTGTTTGTTTCTTAAGTGTCTCTTACTGCGGTAACTTTTCTTTTAATTTTATGCATTATGTATTTATAGAATTATTGTTTGTGTTATTTACTCGTCTTATTCCACATCTCTTTTTCTATCTTGTTTGTTTCTTAATTGTGTCTTGCTGCGGTAATTTTTCTTTTAATTTTATGCATTATGTATTTATCGACTTATTTTTTGTGTTATTTACTCATCTTATTCCACATCTCTTTTTCTATCTTGTTTGTTTCTTAATTGTCTCTTGCTGTTGTAATTTTTCTTTTAATTTTATGCATTATGTATTTATCGACTTATTTTTTGTGTTATTTACTCGTCTTATTCAACATCTCATTTTCTATCTTGTTTGTTTCTTAATTGTCTCTTACTGCGGTAATTTTTCTTTTAATTTTATGCATTATGTATTTATCGAATTATGTTTTGTGTTATTTACTCGTCTTATTCCACATCTCTTTTTCTATCTTGTTTGTTTCTTAATTGTCTCTTACTGCGGTAATTTTTCTTTTAATTTTATGCATTATGTATTTATCGAATTATTTTTTGAGTTATTTACTCGTCGTATTCCACATCTCTTTTTCTATCTTGTTTGTTTCTTAATTGTCTCTTGCTGCGGTAATTTTTCTTTTAATTTTATGCATTATGTATTTATCGAATTATTGTTTGTGTTATTTACTCGTCTTATTCCACATCTCTTTTTCTATCTTGTTTGTTTCTTAAGTGTCTCTTGCTGCGGTAATTTTTCTTTTAATTTTATGCATTATGTATTTATCGAATTATTGTTTGTGTTATTTACTCGTCTTATTCCACATCTCTTTTTCTATCTTGTTTGTTTCTTAAGTGTCTATTACTGCGGTAATTTTTCTTTTAATTTTATGCATTATGTATTTATCGAATCATTGTTTGTGTTATTTACTCGTCTTATTCCACATCTCTTTTTCTATCTTGTTTGTTTCTTAATTGTCTCTTGCTGCGGTAATTTTTCTTTTAATTATCTGCATCATGTATTTATCGAATTATTTTTTGTGTTATTTGCTCGTCTTATTCCACATCTCTTTTTCTATCTTGTTTGTTTCTTAATTGTCTCTTGCTGCGGTAATTTTTCTTTTAATTTTATGCATTATGTATTTATCGAATTATTGTTTGTGTTATTTACTCGTCTTATTCCACATCTCTTTTTCTATCTTGTTTGTTTCTTAAGTGTCTCTTATTGCGGTAATTTTTCTTTTGATTTTATGCATTATGTATTTATCGAATTATTGTTTGTGTTATTTACTCGTCTTATTCCACATCTCTTTTTCTATCTTGTTTGTTTCTTAATTGTCTCTTGCTGCGGTAATTTTTCTTTTAATTTTATGCATTATGTATTTATCGAATTATTGTTTGTATTATTTACTCGTCTTATTCCACATCTCTTTTTCTATCTTGTTTGTTTCTTAATTGTCTCTTACTGCGGTAATTTTTCTTTTAATTTTATGCATTATGTATTTATCGAATTATTTTTTGAGTTATTTACTCGTCTTATTCCACATCTCTTTTTCTATCTTGTTTGTTTCTTAATTGTCTCTTGCTGCGGAAATTTTTCTTTTAATTTTATGCATTATGTATTTATCGAATTATTGTTTGTGTTATTTACTCGTCTTATTCCACATCTCTTTTTCTATCTTGTTTGCTTCTTAATTGTCTCTTACTTCGGTAATTTTTCTTTTAATTTTATGCATTATGTATTTATCGAACTATTGTTTGTGTTATTTACTCATCTTATTCCACATCCTTTTTTCTATCTTGTTTGTTTCTTAATTGTCTCTTGCTGCGGTAATTTTTCTTTTAATTTTATGCATTATCTATTTATCGAATTATTGTTTGTGTTATTTACTCGTCTTATTCCACATCTCTTTTTCTATCTTGTTTGTTTCTTAAGTGTCTCTTATTGCGGTAATTTTTCTCTTTATTTCATGCATTATGTATTTATACAAATTATTTTTTGTGTTATTTACTCGTCTTATTCCACATCTCATTTTCTATCTTCTTTGTTTCTTAATTGTCTCTTACTGCGGTAATTTTTCTTTTAATTTTATGCATTATGTATTTATCGAATTATTGTTTGTGTTATTTATCGTCTTATTCCACATCTCTTTTTCTATCTTGTTTGTTTCTTAATTGTCCCTTGCTGCGGTAATTTTTCTTTTAATTTTATGCATTATGTATTTAACGAATTATTGTTTGTGTTATTTACTCGTCTTATTCCACATCTCTTTTTCTTTCTTGTTTGTTTCTTAAGTGTCTCTTACTGCGGTAATTTTTCTGTTAATTTTATGCATTATGTATTTATCGAATTATTGTTTGTGTTATTTACTCGTCTTATTCCACATCTCTTTTTCTATCTTGTTTGTTTCTTAAGTGTCTCTTACTGCGGTAATTTTTCTTTTAATTTTATGCATTAAGTATTTATCGAATTATTTTTTGTGTTATTTACTCGTCTTATTCCACATCTCTTTTTCTATCTTGTTTGTTTCTTAATTGTCTCTTACTGCGGTAATTTTTCTTTTAATTTTATGCATTATGTATTTATCGAATTATTTTTTGAGTTATTTACTCGTCTTATTCCACATCTCTTTTTCTATCTTGTTTGTTTCTTAATTGTCTCTTGCTGCGGTAATTTGTCTTTTAATTTTATGCATTATGTATTTATCGAATTATTTTTTGTTTTTTTTGCTCGTCTTATTCCACATCTCTTTTTCTATCTTGTTTGTTTCTTAATTGTCTCTTGCTGCGGTAATTTTTCTTTTAATTTTATGCATTATGTATATATCGAATAATTGTTTGTGTTATTTACTCGTCTTATTCCACATCTCTTTTTCTATCTTGTTTGTTTCTTAAGTGTCTCTTACTGCGGTAATTTTTCTTTTAATTTTATGCATTATGTATTTATCGAATAATTGTTTGTGTTATTTACTCGTCTTATTCCACATCTCTTTTTCTATCTTGTTTGTTTCTTAAGTGTCTCTTACTGCGGTAATTTTTCTTTTAATTTTATGCATTATGTATTTATCGAATTATTTTTTGTGTTATTTACTCGTCTTATTCCACATCTCTTTTTCTATCTTGTTTGTTTCTTAATTGTCTCTTGCTGCGGTAATTTTTCTTTTAATTTTATGCATTATGTATTTATCGAATTATTTTTTGTGTTATTTGCTCGTCTTATTCCACATCTCTTTTTCTATCTTGTTTGTTTCTTAATTGTCTCTTGCTGCGGTAATTTTTCTTTTAATTTTATGCATTATGTATTTATCGAATTATTGTTTGTGTTATTTACTCGTCTTTTTCCACATCTCTTTTTCTATCTTGTTTGTTTCTTAAATGTCTCTTACTGCGGTAATTTTGTTTTAATTTTATGCATTATGTATTTATCGAATTATTGTTTGTGTTATTTACTCGTCTTATTCCACATCTCTTTTTCTATCTTGTTTGTTTCTTAAGTGTCTCTTACTTCGGTAATTTTTCTTTTAATTTTATGCATTATGTATTTATCGAACTATTGTTTGGGTTATTTACTCATCTTATTCCACATCCTTTTTTCTATCTTGTTTGTTTCTTAATTGTCTCTTACTTCGGTAATTTTTCTTTTAATTTTATGCATTATCTATTTATCGAATTATTGTTTGTGTTATTTACTCGTCTTATTCCACATCTCTTTTTCTATCTTGTTTGCTTCTTAAGTGTCTCTTATTGCGGTAATTTTTCTTTTAATTTCATGCATTATGTATTTATCGAATTATTTTTTGTGTTATTTACTCGTCTTATTCCACATCTCATTTTCTATCTTGTTTGTTTCTTAATTGTCTCTTACTTCGGTAATTTTTCTTTTAATTTTATGCATTATGTATTTATCGAATTATTGTTTGTGTTATTTACTCGTCTTATTCCACATCTCTTTTTCTATCTTGTTTGTTTCTTAAGTGTCTCTTACTGCGGTAATTTTTCTTTTAAGTTTATGCATTATGTATTTATCGAATTATTGTTTGTGTTATTTACTCGTCTTATTCCACATCTCTTTTTCTATCTTGTTTGTTTCTTAATTGTCTCTTACTGCGGTAATTTTTCTTTTAATTTTATGCATTATGTATTTATCGAATCATTGTTTGTGTTATTTACTCATCTTATTCCACATCTATTTTTCTATCTTGTTTGTTTCTTAATTGTCTCTTACTGGCGTAATTTTTCTTCTAATTTTATGCATTATGTATTTATCGAATTATTGTTTGTGTTATTTACTCGTCTTATTCCACATCTCTTTTTCTATCTTGTTTGTTTCTTAAGTGTCTCTTACTGCGGTAATTTTTCTTTTAATTTTATGCATCATGTATTTATCGAATTATTGTTTGTGTTATTTACTCGTCTTATTCCACATCTCTTTTTCTATCTTGTTTGTTTCTGAAGTGTCTCTTACTGCGGTAATTTTTCTTTTAATTTTATGCATTATGTATTTATCGAATTATTGTTTGTGTTATTTACTCGTCTTATTCCACATCTCTTTTTCTATCTTGTTTGTTTCCTAAGTGTCTCTTACTGCGGTAATTTTTCTTTTAATTTTATGCATTATGTATTTATCGAATTATTGTTTGTGTTATTTACTCGTCTTATTCCACATCTCTTTTTCTATCTTGTTTGTTTCTTAATTGTCTCTTACTGCGGTAATTTTTCTTTTAATTTTATGCATTATGTATTTATCGAATTATTTTTTGTGTTATTTACTCGTCTTATTCCACATCTTTTTTTCTATCTTTGTTGTTTCTTAATTGTCTCTTGCTGCGTCAATTTTTCTTTTAATTTTATGCATTATGTATTTATCGAATTATTTTTTGTGTTATTTACTCGTCTTATTCCACATCTCTTTTTCTATCTTTGTTGTTTCTTAATTGTCTCTTGCTGCGGTAATTTTTCTTTTAATTTTATGCAATATGTATTTATCGAATTATTTTTTGTGTTATTTACTCATCTTATTCCACATCTCTTTTTCTATCTTCTTTGTTTCTTAATTGTCTCTTACTGCGGTAATTTTTCTTTTAATTTTATGCATTATGTATTTATCGAATTATTGTTTGTGTTATTTATCGTCTTATTCCACATCTCTTTTTCTATCTTGTTTGTTTCTTAATGGTCCCTTGCTTCGGTAATTTTTCTTTTAATTTTATGCATTATGTATTTATCGAATTATTGTTTGTGTTATTTACTCGTCTTATTCCACATCTCTTTTTCTATCTTGTTAGTTTCTTAAGTGTCTCTTACTGCGGTAATTTTTCTGTTAATTTTATGCATTATGTATTTATCGAATTATTTTTTGTGTTATTTACTCATCTTATTCCACATCTCTTTTTCTATCTTGTTTGTTTCTTAATTGACTCTTACTGCGGTAATTTTTCTTTTAATTTTATGCATTATGTATTTATCGAATTATTTTTTGTGTTATTTACTCGTCTTATTCCACATCTCTTGTTCTATCTTGTTTGTTTCTTAATTGTCTCTTACTGCGGTAATTTTTCTTTTAATTTTATGCATTATGTATTTATCGAATTAATTTTTGTAGTTATTTACTCGTCTTATTCCACATCTCTTTTTCTATCTTGTTTGTTTCTTAATTGTCTCTTGCTGCGGTAATTTTTCTTTTAATTTTATGCATTATGTATTTATCGAATTATTTTTTGTTTTTTTCGCTCGTCTTATTCCACATCTCTTTTTCTATCTTGTTTGTTTCTTAATTGTCTCTTGCTGCGGTAATTTTTCTTTTAATTTTATGCATTATGTATTTATCGAATTATTGGTTGTGTTATTTACTCGTCTTATTCCACATCTCTTTTTCTATCTTGTTTGTTTCTTAATTGTCTCTTACTGCGGTAATTTTTCTTTTAATTTTATGCATTATGTATTTATCGAATTATTGTTTGTGTTATTTACTCGTCTTATTCCACATCTCTTTTTCTATCTTGTTTGTTTCTTAAGTGTCTCTTACTGCGGTAATTTTTCTTTTAATTTTATGCATTATGTATTTATCGAATTATTTTTTGAGTTATTTACTCGTCTTATTCCACATCTCTTTTTCTATCTTGTTTGTTTCTTAATTGTCTCTTGCTGCGGTAATTTTTCTTTTAATTTTATGCATTATGTATTTATCGAATTATTTTTTGTGTTATTTGCTCGTCTTATTCCACATCTCTTTTTCTATCTTGTTTGTTTCTTAATTGTCTCTTGCTGCGGTAATTTTTCTTTTAATTTTATGCATTATGTATTTATCGAATTATTGTTTGTGTTATTTACTCGTCTTTTTCCACATCTCTTTTTCTATCTTGTTTGTTTCTTAAGTGTCTCTTACTGCGGTAATTTTTCTTTTAATTTTATGCATTATGTATTTATCGAATTATTGTTTGTGTTATTTACTCGTCTTATTCCACATCTCTTTTTCTATCTTGTTTGTTTCTTAATTGTCTCTTGCTGCGGTAATTTTTCTTTTAATTTTATGCATTATGTATTTATCGAATTATTTTTTGTGTTATTTGCTCGTCTTATTCCACATCCTTTTTTCTATCTTGTTTGTTTCTTAATTGTCTCTTGCTGCGGTAATTTTTCTTTTAATTTTATGCATTATGTATTCATCGAATTATTGTTTGTGTTATTTACTCGTCTTATTCCACATCTCTTTTTCTATCTTGTTTGTTTCTTAATTGTCTCTTACTGCGGTAATTTTTCTTTTAATTTTATGCATTATGTATTTATCGAATTATTGTTTGTGTTATTTACTCGTCTTATTCCACATCTCTTTTTCTATCTTGTTTGTTTCTTAATTGTCTCTTGCTGCGGAAATTTTTTTTTTAATTTTATGCATTATGTATTTATCGAATTATTGTTTGTGTTATTTACTCGTCTTATTCCACATCTCTTTTTCTATCTTGTTTGTTTCTTAAGTGTCTCTTATTGCGGTAATTTTTCTTTTAATTTTATGCATTATGTATTTATCGAATTATTTTTTGTGTTATTTACTCGTCTTATTCCACATCTCTTTTTCTATCTTGTTTGCTTCTTAAGTGTCTCTTACTTCGGTAATTTTTCTTTTAATTTTATGCATTATGTATTTATCGAACTATTGTTTGGGTTATTTACTCATCTTATTCCACATCCTTTTTTCTATCTTGTTTGTTTCTTAATTGTCTCTTACTTCGGTAATTTTTCTTTTAATTTTATGCATTATCTATTTATCGAATTATTGTTTGTGTTATTTACTCGTCTTATTCCACATCTCTTTTTTTATCTTGTTTGCTTCTTAAGTGTCTCTTATTGCGGTAATTTTTCTTTTAATTTCATGCATTATGTATTTATCGAATTATTTTTTGTGTTATTTACTCGTCTTATTCCACATCTCTTTTTCTATCTTGTTTGTTTCTTAATTGTCTCTTACTTCGGTAATTTTTCTTTTAATTTTATGCAATATGTATTTATCGAATTATTGTTCGTGTTATTTACTCGTCTTATTACACATCTCTTTTTCTATCTTGTTTGTTTCTTAAGTGTCTCTTACTGCGGTAATTTTTCTTTTAAGTTTATGCATTATGTATTTATCGAATTATTGTTTGTGTTATTTACTCGTCTTATTCCACATCTCTTTTTCTATCTTGTTTTTTTTCTTAATTGTCTCTTACTGCGGTAATTTTTCTTTTAATTTTATGCATTATGTATTTATCGAATCATTGTTTGTGTTATTTACTCATCTTATTCCACATCTCTTTTTCTATCTTGTTTGTTTCTTAATTGTCTCTTACTGCCGTAATTTTTCTTCTAATTTTATGCATTATGTATTTATCGAATTATTGTTTGTGTTATTTACTCGTCTTATTCCACATCTCTTTTTCTATCTTGTTTGTTTCTTAAGTGTCTCTTACTGCGGTAATTTTTCTTTTAATTTTATGCATTATGTATTTATCGAATTATTGTTTGTGTTATTTACTCGTCTTATTCCACATCTCTTTTTCTATCTTGTTTGTTTCTTAATTGTCTCTTACTGCGGTAATTTTTCTTTTAATTTTATGCATTATGTATTTATCGAATCATTGTTTGTGTTATTTACTCATCTTATTCCACATCTCTTTTTCTATCTTGTTTGTTTCTTAATTGTCTCTTACTGCCGTAATTTTTCTTCTAATTTTATGCATTATGTATTTATCGAATTATTGTTTGTGTTATTTACTCGTCTTATTCCACATCTCTTTTTCTATCTTGTTTGTTTCTTAAGTGTCTCTTACTGCGGTAATTTTTCTTTTAATTTTATGCATTATGTATTTATCGAATTATTGTTTGTGTTATTTACTCGTCTTATTCCACATCTTTTTTCTATCTTGTTTGTTTCTTAATTGTCTCTTACTGCGGTAATTTTTCTTTTAATTTTATGCATTATGTATTTATCGAATCATTGTTTGTGTTATTTACTCATCTTATTCCACATCTCTTTTTCTATCTTGTTTGTTTCTTAATTGTCTCTTACTGCCGTAATTTTTCTTTTAATTTTCTGCATTATGTATTTATCGAATTATTGTTTGTGTTATTTACTCGTCTTATTCCACATCTCTTTTTCTATCTTGTTTGTTTCTTAATTGTCTCTTGCTGCGGAAATTTTTTTTTTAATTTTATGCATTATGTATTTATCGAATTATTGTTTGTGTTATTTACTCGTCTTATTCCACATCTCTTTTTCTATCTTGTTTGTTTCTTAAGTGTCTCTTATTGCGGTAATTTTTCTTTTAATTTTATGCATTATGTATTTATCGAATTATTTTTTGTGTTATTTACTCGTCTTATTCCACATCTCTTTTTCTATCTTGTTTGCTTCTTAAGTGTCTCTTACTTCGGTAATTTTTCTTTTAATTTTATGCATTATGTATTTATCGAACTATTGTTTGTGTTATTTACTCGTCTTATTCCACATCTCTTTTTCTATCTTGTTTGTTTCTTAAGTGTCTCTTACTGCGGTAATTTTTCTTTTAATTTTATGCATTATGTATTTATCGAATTATTGGTTGTGTTATTTACTCGTCTTATTCCACATCTCTTTTTCTATCTTGTTTGTTTCTTAATTGTCTCTTACTGCGGTAATTTTTCTTTTAATTTTATGCATTATGTATTTATCGAATCATTGTTTGTGTTATTTACTCATCTTATTCCACATCTCTTTTTCTATCTTGTTTGTTTCTTAATTGTCTCTTACTGCCGTAATTTTTCTTCTAATTTTATGCATTATGTATTTATCGAACTATTGTTTGTGTTATTTACTCGTCTTATTCCACATCTCTTTTTCTATCTTGTTTGTTTCTTAAGTGTCTCTTACTGCGGTAATTTTTCTTTTAATTTTATGCATTATGTATTTATCGAATTATTGGTTGTGTTATTTACTCGTCTTATTCCACATCTCTTTTTCTATCTTGTTTGTTTCTTAATTGTCTCTTACTGCGGTAATTTTTCTTTTAATTTTATGCATTATGTATTTATCGAATCATTGTTTGTGTTATTTACTCATCTTATTCCACATCTCTTTTTCTATCTTGTTTGTTTCTTAATTGTCTCTTACTGCCGTAATTTTTCTTCTAATTTTATGCATTATGTATTTATCGAATTATTGTTTGTGTTATTTACTCGTCTTATTCCACATCTCTTTTTCTATCTTGTTTGTTTCTTAAGTGTCTCTTACTGCGGTAATTTTTCTTTTAATTTTATGCATTATGTATTTATCGAATTATTGTTTGTGTTATTTACTCGTCTTATTCCACATCTCTTTTTCTATCTTGTTTGTTTCTTAATTGTCTCTTGCTGCGGTAATTTTTCTTTTAATTTTATGCATTATGTATTTATCGAATCATTGTTTGTGTTATTTACTCATCTTATTCCACATCTCTTTTTCTATCTTGTTTGTTTCTTAATTGTCTCTTACTGCCGTAATTTTTCTTCTAATTTTCTGCATTATGTATTTATCGAATTATTGTTTGTGTTATTTACTCGTCTTATTCCACATCTCTTTTTCTATCTTGTTTGTTTCTTAATTGTCTCTTGCTGCGGAAATTTTTTTTTTAATTTTATGCATTATGTATTTATCGAATTATTGTTTGTGTTATTTACTCGTCTTATTCCACATCTCTTTTTCTATCTTGTTTGTTTCTTAAGTGTCTCTTATTGCGGTAATTTTTCTTTTAATTTTATGCATTATGTATTTATCGAATTATTTTTTGTGTTATTTACTCGTCTTATTCCACATCTCTTTTTCTATCTTGTTTGCTTCTTAAGTGTCTCTTACTTCGGTAATTTTTCTTTTAATTTTATGCATTATGTATTTATCGAACTATTGTTTGGGTTATTTACTCATCTTATTCCACATCCTTTTTTCTATCTTGTTTGTTTCTTAATTGTCTCTTACTTCGGTAATTTTTCTTTTAATTTCATGCATTATCTATTTATCGAATTATTGTTTGTGTTATTTACTCGTCTTATTCCACATCTCTTTTTCTATCTTGTTTGCTTCTTAAGTGTCTCTTATTGCGGTAATTTTTCTTTTAATTTCATGCATTATGTATTTATCGAATTATTTTTTGTGTTATTTACTCGTCTTATTCCACATCTAATTTTCTATCTTGTTTGTTTCTTAATTGTCTCTTACTTCGGTAATTTTTCTTTTAATTTTATGCAATATGTATTTATCGAATTATTGTTTGTGTTATTTACTCGTCTTATTCATCATCTCTTTTTCTATCTTGTTTGTTTCTTAAGTGTCTCTTACTGCGGTAATTTTTCTTTTAAGTTTATGCATTATGTATTTATCGAATTATTGTTTGTGTTATTTACTCGTCTTATTCCACATCTCTTTTTCTATCTTGTTTGTTTCTTAATTGTCTCTTACTGCGGTAATTTTTCTTTTAATTTTATGCATTATGTATTTATCGAATCATTGTTTGTGTTATTTACTCATCTTATTCCACATCTCTTTTTCTATCTTGTTTGTTTCTTAATTGTCTCTTACTGCCGTAATTTTTCTTCTAATTTTATGCATTATGTATTTATCGAATTATTGTTTGTGTTATTTACTCGTCTTATTCCACATCTCTTTTTCTATCTTGTTTGTTTCTTAAGTGTCTCTTACTGCGGTAATTTTTCTTTTAATTTTATGCATTATGTATTTATCGAATTATTGTTTGTGTTATTTACTCGTCTTATTCCACATCTCTTTTTCTATCTTGTTTGTTTCTGAAGTGTCTCTTACTGCGGTAATTTTTCTTTTAATTTTATGCATTATGTATTTATCGAATTATTGTTTGTGTTATTTACTCGTCTTATTCCACATCTCTTTTTCTATCTTGTTTGTTTCTTAAGTGTTTCTTACTGCGGTAATTTTTCTTTTAATTTTATGCATTATGTATTTATCGAATTATTGTTTGTGTTATTTACTCGTCTTATTCCACATCTCTTTTTCTATCTTGTTTGCTTCTTAAGTGTCTCTTATTGCGGTAATTTTTCTTTTAATTTCATGCATTATGTATTTATCGAATTATTGTTTGTGTTATTTACTCGTCTTATTCCACATCTCTTTTTCTATCTTGTTTGTTTCTTAATTGTCTCTTACTGCGGTAATTTTTCTTTTAATTTTATACATTATGTATTTATCGAATCATTGTTTGTGTTATTTACTCATCTTATTCCACATCTCTTTTTCTATCTTGTTTGTTTCTTAATTGTCTCTTACTGGCGTAATTTTTCTTCTAATTTTATGCATTATGTATTTATCGAATTATTGTTTGTGTTATTTACTCGTCTTATTCCACATCTCTTTTTCTATCTTGTTTGTTTCTTAAGTGTCTCTTACTGCGGTAATTTTTCTTTTAATTTTATGCATTATGTATTTATCGAATTATTTTTTGTGTTATTTACTCGTCTTATTCCACATCTTTTTTTCTATCTTTGTTGTTTCTTAATTGTCTCTTGCTGCGTTAATTTTTCTTTTAATTTTATGCATTATGTATTTATCGAATTATTTTTTGTGTTATTTACTCGTCTTATTCCACATCTCTTTTTCTATCTTTGTTGTTTCTAAATTGTCTCTTGCTGCGGTAATTTTTCTTTTAATTTTATGCATTATGTATTTATCGAATTATTTTTTGTGTTATTTACTCATCTTATTCCACATCTCTTTTTCTATCTTCTTTGTTTCTTAATTGTCTCTTACTGCGGTAATTTTTCTTTTAATTTTCTGCATTATGTATTTATCGAATTATTGTTTGTGTTATTTATCGTCTTATTCCACATCTCTTTTTCTATCTTGTTTGTTTCTTAATGGTCCCTTGCTTCGGTAATTTTTCTTTTAATTTTATGCATTATGTATTTATCGAATTATTTTTTGTGTTATTTACTCGTCTTATTCCACATCTCTTTTTCTATCTTGTTTGTTTCTTAAGTGTCTCTTACTGCGGTAATTTTTCTTTTAATTTTATGCATTATGTATTTATCGAATTATTGTTTGTGTTATTTACTCGTCTTATTCCACATCTCTTCTTCTATTTTGTTTGTTTCTTAAGTGTCTCTTACTGCGGTAATTTTTCTTTTAATTTTATGCATTATGTATTTATCGAATTATTTTTTGTGTTATTTACTCGTCTTATTCCACATCTCTTGTTCTATCTTGTTTGTTTCTTAAGTGTCTCTTACTGCGGTAATTTTTCTTTTAATTTTATGCATTATGTATTTATCGAATTAATTTTTGTAGTTATTTACTCGTCTTATTCCACATCTCTTTTTCTATCTTGTTTGTTTCTTAATTGTCTCTTGCTGCGGTAATTTTTCTTTTAATTTTATGCATTATGTATTTATCGAATTATTTTTTGTTTTTTTCTCTCGTCTTATTCCACATCTCTTTTTCTATCTTGTTTGTTTCTTAATTGTCTCTTGCTGCGGTAATTTTTCTTTTAATTTTATGCATTATGTATTTATCGAATTATTGTTTGTGTTATTTACTCGTCTTATTCCACATCTCTTTTTCTATCTTGTTTGTTTCTTAAGTGTCTCTTACTGCGGTAATTTTTCTTTTAATTTTATGCATTATGTATTTATCGAATTATTGTTTGTGTTATTTACTCGTCTTATTCCACATCTCTTTTTCTATCTTGTTTGTTTCTTAAGTGTCTCTTACTGCGGTAATTTTTCTTTTAATTTTATGCATTATGTATTTATCGAATTATTTTTTGAGTTATTTACTCGTCTTATTCCACATCTCTTTTTCTATCTTGTTTGTTTCTTAATTGTCTCTTGCTGCGGTAATTTTTCTTTTAATTTTATGCATTATGTATTTATCGAATTATTTTTTGTGTTATTTGCTCGTCTTATTCCACATCTCTTTTTCTATCTTGTTTGTTTCTTAATTGTCTCTTGCTGCGGTAATTTTTCTTTTAATTTTATGCATTATGTATTTATCGAATTATTGTTTGTGTTATTTACTCGTCTTTTTCCACATCTCTTTTTCTATCTTGTTTGTTTCTTAAGTGTCTCTTACTGCGGTAATTTTTCTTTTAATTTTATGCATTATGTATTTATCGAATTATTGTTTGTGTTATTTACTCGTCTTATTCCACATCTCTTTTTCTATCTTGTTTGTTTCTTAATTGTCTCTTGCTGCGGTAATTTTTCTTTTAATTTTATGCATTATGTATTTATCGAATTATTTTTTGTGTTATTTGCTCGTCTTATTCCACATCCTTTTTTCTATCTTGTTTGTTTCTTAATTGTCTCTTGCTGCGGTAATTTTTCTTTTAATTTTCTGCATTATGTATTTATCGAATTATTGTTTGTGTTATTTACTCGTCTTATTCCACATCTCTTTTTCTATCTTGTTTGTTTCTTAATTGTCTCTTACTGCGGTAATTTTTCTTTTAATTTTATGCATTATGTATTTATCGAATTATTGTTTGTGTTATTTACTCGTCTTATTCCACATCTCTTTTTCTATCTTGTTTGTTTCTTAATTGTCTCTTGCTGCGGAAATTTTTTTTTTAATTTTATGCATTATGTATTTATCGAATTATTGTTTGTGTTATTTACTCGTCTTATTCCACATCTCTTTTTCTTTCTTGTTTGTTTCTTAAGTGTCTCTTATTGCGGTAATTTTTCTTTTAATTTTATGCATTATGTATTTATCGAATTATTTTTTGTGTTATTTACTCGTCTTATTCCACATCTCTTTTTCTATCTTGTTTGCTTCTTAAGTGTCTCTTACTTCGGTAATTTTTCTTTTAATTTTATGCATTATGTATTTATCGAACTATTGTTTGGGTTATTTACTCATCTTATTCCACATCCTTTTTTCTATCTTGTTTGTTTCTTAATTGTCTCTTACTTCGGTAATTTTTCTTTTAATTTTATGCATTATCTATTTATCGAATTATTGTTTGTGTTATTTACTCGTCTTATTCCACATCTCTTTTTCTATCTTGTTTGCTTCTTAAGTGTCTCTTATTGCGGTAATTTTTCTTTTAATTTCATGCATTATGTATTTATCGAATTATTTTTTGTGTTATTTACTCGTCTTATTCCACATCTAATTTTCTATCTTGTTTGTTTCTTAATTGTCTCTTACTTCGATAATTTTTCTTTTAATTTTATGCAATATGTATTTATCGAATTATTGTTTGTGTTATTTACTCGTCTTATTCATCATCTCTTTTTCTATCTTGTTTGTTTCTTAAGTGTCTCTTACTGCGGTAATTTTTCTTTTAAGTTTATGCATTATGTATTTATCGAATTATTGTTTGTGTTATTTACTCGTCTTATTCCACATCTCTTTTTCTATCTTGTTTGTTTCTTAATTGTCTCTTACTGCGGTAATTTTTCTTTTAATTTTATGCATTATGTATTTATCGAATCATTGTTTGTGTTATTTACTCATCTTATTCCACATCTCTTTTTCTATCTTGTTTGTTTCTTAATTGTCTCTTACTGCCGTAATTTTTACTCTAATTTTATGCATTATGTATTTATCGAATTATTGTTTGTGTTATTTACTCGTCTTATTCCACATCTCTTTTTCTATCTTGTTTGTTTCTTAAGTGTCTCTTACTGCGGTAATTTTTCTTTTAATTTTATGCATTATGTATTTATCGAATTATTGTTTGTGTTAATTACTCGTCTTATTCCACATCCCTTTTTCTATCTTGTTTGTTTCTGAAGTGTCTCTTACTGCGGTAATTTTTCTTTTAATTTTATGCATTATGTATTTATCGAATTATTGTTTGTGTTATTTACTCGTCTTATTCCACATCTCTTTTTCTATCTTGTTTGTTTCTTAAGTGTCTCTTACTGCGGTAATTTTTCCTTTAATTTTATGCATTATTTATTTATCGAATTATTTTTTGTGTTATTTACTCGTCTTATTCCACATCTTTTTTTCTATCTTTGTTGTTTCTTAATTGTCTCTTGCTGCGGTAATTTTTCTTTTAATTTTATGCATTATGTATTTATCGAATTATTTTTTGTGTTATTTACTCATCTCATTCCACATCTCTTTTTCTATCTTGTTTGTTTCTTAATTGTCTCTTACTGCGGTAATTTTTCTTTTAATTTTATGCATTATGTATTTATCGAATTATTGTTTGTGTTATTTACTCGTCTTATTCCACATCTCTTTTTCTATCTTTGTTATTTCTTAATTGTCTCTTGCTGCGGTAATTTTTCTTTTAATTTTATGCATTATGTATTTATCGAATTATTTTTTGTGTTATTTACTCATCTTATTCCACATCTCTTTTTCTATCTTCTTTGTTACTTAATTGTCTCTTACTGCGGTAATTTTTCTTTTAATTTTATGCATTATGTATTTATCGAATTATTGTTTGTGTTATTTGCTCGTCTTATTCCACATCTCTTTTTCTATCTTGTTTGTTTCTTAATGGTCCCTTGCTTCGGTAATTTTTCTTTTAATTTTATGCATTATGTATTTATCGAATTATTTTTTGTGTTATTTACTCGTCTTATTCCACATCTCTTTTTCTATCTTGTTTGTTTCTTAAGTGTCTCTTACTGCGGTAATTTTTCTGTTAATTTTATGCATTATGTATTTATCGAATTATTGTTTGTGTTATTTACTCGTCTTATTCCACATCTCTTCTTCTATCTTGTTTGTTTCTTAAGTGTCTCTTACTGCGGTAATTTTTCTTTTAATTTTATGCATTATGTATTTATCGAATTATTTTTTGTGTTATTTACTCGTCTTATTCCACATCTCTTGTTCTATCTTGTTTGTTTCTTAATTGTCTCTTACTGCGGTAATTTTTCTTTTAATTTTATGCATTATGTATTTATCGAATTATTTTTTGTAGTTATTTACTCGTCTTATTCCACATCTCTTTTTCTATCTTGTTTGTTTCTTAATTGTCTCTTGCTGCGGTAATTTTTCTTTTAATTTTATGCATTATGTATTTATCGAAATATTTTTTGTTTTTTTCGCTCGTCTTATTCCACATCTCTTTTTCTATCTTGTTTGTTTCTTAATTGTCTCTTGCTGCGGTAATTTTTCTTTTAATTTTATGCATTATGTATTTATCGAATTATTGTTTGTGTTATTTACTCGTCTTATTCCACATCTCTTTTTCTATCTTGTTTGTTTCTTAAGTGTCTCTTACTGCGGTAATTTTTCTTTTAATTTTATGCATTATGTATTTATCGAATTATTGTTTGTGTTATTTACTCGTCTTATTCCACATCTCTTTTTCTATCTTGTTTGTTTCTTAAGTGTCTCTTACTGCGGTAATTTTTCTTTTAATTTTATGCATTATGTATTTATCGAATTATTTTTTGAGTTATTTACTCGTCTTATTCCACATCTCTTTTTCTATCTTGTTTGTTTCTTAATTGTCTCTTGCTGCGGTAATTTTTCTTTTAATTTTATGCATTATGTATTTATCGAATTATTTTTTGTGTTATTTGCTCGTCTTATTCCACATCTCTTTTTCTATCTTGTTTGTGTCTTAATTGTCTCTTGCTGCGGTAATTTTTCTTTTAATTTTATGCATTATGTATTTATCGAATTATTGTTTGTGTTATTTACTCGTCTTTTTCCACATCTCTTTTTCTATCTTGTTTGTTTCTTAAGTGTCTCTTACTGCGGTAATTTTTCTTTTAATTTTATGCATTATGTATTTATCGAATTATTGTTTGTGTTATTTACTCGTCTTATTCCACATCTCTTTTTCTATCTTGTTTGTTTCTTAATTGTCTCTTGCTGCGGTAATTTTTCTTTTAATTTTATGCATTATGTATTTATCGAATTATTTTTTGTGTTATTTGCTCGTCTTATTCCACATCCTTTTTTCTATCTTGTTTGTTTCTTAATTGTCTCTTGCTGCGGTAATTTTTCTTTTAATTTTATGCATTATGTATTTATCGAATTATTGTTTGTGTTATTTACTCGTCTTATTCCACATCTCTTTTTCTATCTTGTTTGTTTCTTAATTGTCTCTTACTGCGGTAATTTTTCTTTTAATTTTATGCATTATGTATTTATCGAATTATTGTTTGTGTTATTTACTCGTCTTATTCCACATCTCTTTTTCTATCTTGTTTGTTTCTTAATTGTCTCTTGCTGCGGAAATTTTTCTTTTAATTTTATGCATTATGTATTTATCGAATTATTGTTTGTGTTATTTACTCGTCTTATTCAACATCTCTTTTTTCTATCTTGTTTGTTTCTTAAGTGTCTCTTATTGCGGTAATTTTTCTTTTAATTTTATGCATTATGTATTTATCGAATTATTTTTTGTGTTATTTACTCGTCTTATTCCACATCTCTTTTTCTATCTTGTTTGCTTCTTAAGTGTCTCTTACTTCGGTAATTTTTCTTTTAATTTTATGCATTATGTATTTATCGAACTATTGTTTGGGTTATTTACTAATCTTATTCCACATCCTTTTTTCTATCTTGTTTGTTTCTTAATTGTCTCTTACTTCGGTAATTTTTCTTTTAATTTTATGCATTATCTATTTATCGAATTATTGTTTGTGTTATTTACTCGTCTTATTCCACATCTCTTTTTCTATCTTGTTTGGTTCTTAAGTGTCTCTTATTGCGGTAATTTTTCTTTTAATTTCATGCATTATGTATTTATCGAATTATTTTTTGTGTTATTTACTCGTCTTATTCCACATCTCTTTTTCTATCTTGTTTGTTTCTTAATTGTCTCTTACTGCGGTAATTTTTCTTTTAATTTTATGCATTATGTATTTATCGAATCATTGTTTGTGTTATTTACTCATCTTATTCCACATCTCTTTTTCTATCTTGTTTGTTTCTTAATTGTCTCTTACTGCCGTAATTTTTCTTCTAATTTTATGCATTATGTATTTATCGAATTATTGTTTGTGTTATTTACTCGTCTTATTCCACATCTCTTTTTCTATCTTGTTTGTTTCTTAAGTGTCTCTTACTGCGGTAATTTTTCTTTTAATTTTATGCATTATGTATTTATCGAATTATTGTTTTTGTTATTTATTCGTCTTATTCCACATCTCTTTTTCTATCTTGTTTGTTTCTTAAGTGTCTCTTACTGCGGTAATTTTTCTTTTAATTTTATGCATTATGTATTTATCGAATTATTTTTTGTGTTATTTACTCGTCTTATTCCACATCTTTTTTTCTTTCTTTGTTGTTTCTTAATTGTCTCTTGCTGCGGTAATTTTTCTTTTAATTTTATGCATTATGTATTTATCGAATTATTTTTTGTGTTATTTACTCATCTTATTCCACATCTCTTTTTCTATCTTGTTTGTTTCTTAATTGTCTCTTACTGCGGTAATTTTTCTTTTAATTTTATGCATTATGTATTTATCGAATTATTGTTTGGGTTATTTATCGTCTTATTCCACATCTCTTTTTCTATCTTGTTTGTTTCTTAATTGTCTCTTGCTGCGGTAATTTTTCTTTTAATTTTATGCATTATCTATTTATCGAATTATTGTTTATGTTATTTACTCGTCATATTCCACATCTCTTTTTCTATCTTGTTTGTTTCTTAATTGTCTCTTACTGCGGTAATTTTTCTTTTAATTTTATGCATTATGTATTTATCGAATTATTGTTTGTGTTATTTACTCGTCTTATTCCACATCTCTTTTTCTATCTTGTTTGTTTCTTAATTGTCTCTTACTGCTGTAATTTCTCTTTTAATTTTATGCATTATGTATTTATCGAATTATTTTTTGTGTTATTTACTCATCTTATTCCACATCTCTTTTTCTATCTTGTTTGTTTCTGAATTGTCTCTTACTGCGGTAATTTTTCTTTTAATTTTATGCAATATGTATTTATCGAATTATTTTTTGTGTTATTTATCGTCTTATTCCACATCTCTTTTTCTATCTTGTTTGTTTCTTAATTGTCTCTTGCTGCGGTAATTTTTCTTTTAATTTTATGCATTATGTATTTATCGAATTATTGTTTGTGGTATTTACTCGTCTTATTCCACATCTCTTTTTCTATCTTGTTTGTTTCTTAAGTGTCTCTTACTGCGGTAATTTTTCTGTTAATTTTATGCATTATGTATTTATCGAATTATTGTTTGTGTTATTTACAAGTTTTATTCCACATCTCTTTTTCTATCTTGTTTGTTTCTTAAGTGTCTCTTACTGCGGTAATTTTTCTTTTAATTTTATGCATTATGTATTTATCGAATTATTGTTTGTGTTATTTACTCGTCTTATTCCACATCTCTTTTTCTATCTTGTTTGTTTCTTAAGTGTCTCTTACTGCGGTAATTTTTCTGTTAATTTTATGCATTATGTATTTATCGAATTATTGTTTGTGTTATTTACTCGTCTTATTCCACATCTCTTTTTCTATCTTGTTTGTTTCTTAATTGTCTCTTACTGCGGTAATTTTTCTTTTAATTTTATGCATTATGTATTTATCGAATTATTTTTTGTGTTATTTACTCGTCTTATTCCACATCTCTTTTTCTATCTTGTTTGTTTCTTAATTGTCTCTTACTGCGGTAATTTTTCTTTTAATTTTATGCATTATGTATTTATCGAATTATTTTTTGTGTTATTTACTCGTCTTATTCCACATCTCTTTTTCTATCTTGTTTGTTTCTTAATTGTCTCGAACTGCGGTAATTTGTCTTTTAATTTTATGCATTATGTATTTATCGAATTATTTTTTGTGTTATTTACTCGTCTTATTCCACATCTCTTTTTCTATCTTGTTTGTTTCTTAATTGTCTCTTACTGCGGTAATTTTTCTTTTAATTTTATGCATTATGTATTTATCGAATTATTTTTTGAGTTATTTATTCTTCTTATTCCACATCTCTTTTTCTATCTTGTTTGTTTCTTAATTGTCTCTTGCTGCGGTAATTTTTCTTTTAATTTTATGCATTATGTATTTATCGAATTATTTTTTGTTTTTTTTGCTCGTCTTATTCCACATCTCTTTTTCTATCTTGTTTGTTTCTTAATTGTCTCTTGCTGCGGTAATTTTTCTTTTAATTTTATGCATTATGTATTTATCGAATTATTGTTTGTGTTATTTACTCGTCTTATTCCACATCTCTTTTTCTATCTTTTTTGTTTCTTAAGTGTCTCTTGCTGCGGTAATTTTTCTTTTAATTTTATGCATTATGTATTTATCGAATTATTTTTTGTGTTGTTTACTCGTCTTATTCCACATCTCTTTTTCTATCTTGTTTGTTTCTTAAGTGTCTCTTACTGCGGTAATTTTTCTTTTAATTTTATGCATTATGTATTTATCGAATTATTTTTTGAGTTATTTACTCGTCTTATTCCACACCTCTTTTTCTATCTTGTTTGTTTCTTAATTGTCTCTTGCTGCGGTAATTTTTCTTTTAATTTTATGCATTATGTATTTATCGAATTATTTTTTGTGTTATTTGCTCGCCTTATTCCACATCTCTTTTTCTATCTTATTTGTTTCTTAATTGTCGCTTGCTGCGGTAATTTTTCTTTTAATTTTATGAATTATGTATTTATCGAATTATTGTTTGTGTTATTTACTCGTCTTATTCCACATCTCTTTTTCTATCTTGTTTGTTTCTTAAGTGTCTCTTATTGCGGTAATTTTTCTTTTAATTTTATGCATTATGTATTTATCGAATTATTGTTTGTGTAATTTACTCGTCTTATTCCACATCTCTTTTTCTATCTTGTTTGTTTCTTAATTTTCTCTTGCTGCGGTAATTTTTCTTTTAATTTTATGCATTATGTATTTATCGAATTATTTTTTGTGTTATTTGCTCGTCTTATTACACATCTCTTTTTCTATCTTGTTTGTTTCTTAATTTTCTCTTGCTGCGGTAATTTTTCTTTTAATTTTATGCATTATGTATTTATCGAATTGTTGTTTGTGTTATTTACTCGTCTTATTTCACATCTCTTTTTCTATCTTGTTTGTTTCTAAAGTGTCTCTTACTGCGGTAATTTTTCTTTTAATTTTATGCATTATGTATTTATCGAATTATTTTTTGAGTTATTTACTCGTCTTATTCCACATCTCTTTTTCTATCTTGTTTGTTTCTTAAGTGTCTCTTACTGCGGTAATTTTTCTTTTAATTTTATGCATTATGTATTTATCGAATTATTGTTTGTGTTATTTACTCGTCTTATTCCACATCTCTTTTTCTATCTTGTTTGTTTCTTAATTGTCTCTTACTGCGGTAATTTTTCTTTTAATTTTATGCATTATGTATTTATCGAATTTTTTTTTGAGTTATTTACTCGTCTTATTCCACATATCTTTGTCTATCTTGTTTGTTTCTTAAGTGTCTTTTACTGCGGTAATTTTTCTTTTAATTTTATGCGTTATGTATTTATCGAATTTTTTTTGTGTTATTTACTCGTCTTATTCCACATCTTTTTTCTATCTTGTTTGTTTCTTAATTGTCTCTTACTGGCGTAATTTTTCTTTTAATTTTATGCATTATGTATTTATCGAATTATTTTTTGTGTTATTTACTCGTCTTATTCCACATCTCTTTTTCTATCTTGTTTGTTTCTTAATTGTCTCTTACTGGCGTAATTTTTCTTTTAATTTTATTCATTATGTATTTATCGAATTATTTTTTGTGTTATTTACTCGTCTTATTCCACATCTCTTTTTCTATCTTGTTTGTTTCTTAATTGTCTCTTACTGCGGTAATTTGTCTTTTAATTTTATGCATTATGTATTTATCGAATTATTTTTTGTGTTATTTACTCGTCTTATTCCACATCTCTTTTTCTATCTTGTTTGCTTCTTAAGTGTCTCTTACTTCGGTAATTTTTCTTTTAATTTTATGCATTATGTATTTATCGAACTATTGTTTGGGTTATTTACTCATATTATTCCACATCCTTTTTTCTATCTTGTTTGTTTCCTAATTGTCTCTTACTTCGGTAATTTTTCTTTTAATTTTATGCATTATCTATTTATCGAATTATTGTTTGTGTTATTTACTCGTCTTATTCCACATCTCTTTTTCTATCTTGTTTGCTTCTTAAGTGTCTCTTATTGGTGTAATTTTTCTTTTAATTTCATGCATTATGTATTTATCGAATTATTTTTTGTGTTATTTACTCGTCTTTTTCCACATCTAATTTTCTATCTTGTTTGTTTCTTAATTGTCTCTTACTTCGGTAATTTTTCTTTTAATTTTATGCATTATGTATTTATCGAATTATTGTTTGTGTTATTTACTCGTCTTATTCCACATCTCTTTTTCTATCTTGTTTGTTTCTTAAGTGTCTCTTACTGCGGTAATTTTTCTTTTAAGTTTATGCATTATGTATTTATCGAATTATTGTTTGTGTTATTTACTCGTCTTATTCCACATCTCTTTTTCTATCTTGTTTGTTTCTTAATTGTCTCTTACTGCGGTAATTTTTCTTTTAATTTTATGCATTATGTATTTATCGAATTATTGTTTGTGTTATTTACTCATCTTATTCTACATCTCTTTTTCTATCTTGTTTGTTTCTTAATTGTCTCTTACTGCCGTAATTTTTCTTCTAATTTTATGCATTATGTATTTATCGAATTATTGTTTGTGTTATTTACTCGTCTTATTCCACATCTCTTTTTCTATCTTGTTTGTTTCTTAATTGTCTCTTACTGCGGTAATTTTTCTTTTAATTTTATGCATTATGTATTTATCGAATTATTGTTTGTGTTATTTACTCATCTTATTCTACATCTCTTTTTCTATCTTGTTTGTTTCTTAATTGTCTCTTACTGCCGTAATTTTTCTTCTAATTTTATGCATTATGTATTTATCGAATTATTGTTTGTGTTATTTACTCGTCTTATTCCACATCTCTTTTTCTATCTTGTTTGTTTCTTAAGTGTATCTTACTGCGGTAATTTTTCTTTTAATTTTATGCATTATGTATTTATCGAATTATTGTTTGTGTTATTTACTCGTCTTATTCCACATCTCTTTTTCTATCTTGTTTGTTTCTTAAGTGTCTCTTACTGCGGTAATTTTTCTTTTAATTTTATGCATTATGTATTTATCGAATTATTGTTTGTGTTATTTACTCGTCTTATTCCACATCTCTTTTTCTATCTTGTTTGTTTCTTAAGTGTCTCTTACTGCGGTAATTTTTCTTTTAATTTTATGCATTATGTATTAATCGAATTATTGTTTGTGTTATTTACTCGTCTTATTCCACATCTCTTTTTCTATCTTGTTTGTTTCTTAAGTGTCTCTTACTGCGGTAATTTTTCTTTTAATTTTATGCATTATGTATTTATCGAATTATTTTTTGTGTTATTTACTCGTCTTATTCCACATCTTTTTTTCTATCTTTGTTGTTTCTTAATTGTCTCTTGCTGCGGTAATTTTTCTTTTAATTTTATGCATTATGTATTTATCGAATTATTGTTTGTGTTATTTACTCTTCTTATTCCACATCTCTTTTTCTATCTTGTTTGTTTCTTAATTGTCTCTTACTGCGGTAATTTTTCTTTTAATTTTATGCATTATGTATTTATCGAATTATTTTTTGTGTTATTTATCGTCTTATTCCACATCTCTTTTTCTATCTTGTTTGTTTCTTAATTGTCCCTTGCTGCGGTAATTTTTCTTTTAATTTTATGCATTATCTATTATTCGAATTATTGTTTATGTTATTTACTCGTCTTATTCCACATCTCTTTTTCTATCTTGTTTGTTTCTTAAGTGTCTCTTACTGCGGTAATTTTTCTGTTAATTTTATGCATTATGTATTTATCGGATTATTGTTTGTGTACTTTACTCGTCTTATTCCACATCTCTTTTTCTATCTTGTTTGTTTCTAAAGTGTCTCTTACTGCGGTAATTTTTCTTTTAATTTTATGCATTATCTATTTATCGAATTATTGTTTATGTTATTTACTCGTCTTATTCCACATCTCTTTTTCTATCTTGTTTGTTTCTTAAGTGTCTCTTACTGCGGTAATTTTTCTTTTAATTTTAATCATTATCTATTTATCGAATTATTGTTTGTGTTATTTACTCGTCTTATTCCACATCTCTTTTTCTATCTTGTTTGTTTCTTAAGTGTCTCTTACTGCGGTAATTTTTCTTTTAATTTTATGCATTATCTATTTATCGAATTATTGTTTATGTTATTTACTCGTCTTATTCCACATCTCTTTTTCTATCTTGTTTGTTTCTTAAGTGTCTCTTACTGCGGTAATTTTTCTGTTAATTTTATGCATTATGTATTTATCGAATTATTGTTTGTGTTATTTACTCGTCTTATTCCACATCTCTTTTTCTATCTTGTTTGTTTCTTAATTGTCTCTTACTGCGGTAATTTTTCTTTTAATTTTATGCATTATGTATTTATCGAATTATTGTTTGTGTTATTTACTCGTCTTATTCCACATCTCTTTTTCTATCTTGTTTGTTTCTTATTGTCTCTTACTGCGGTAATTTTTCTTTTAATTTTCTGCATTATGTATTTATCGAATTATTGTTTGTGTTATTTACTCGTCTTATTCCACATCTCTTTTTCTATCTTGTTTGTTTCTTATTGTCTCTTACTGCGGTAATTTTTCTTTTAATTTTATGCATTATGTATTTATCGAATTATTGTTTGTGTTATTTACTCGTCTTATTCCACATCTCTTTTTCTATCTTGTTTGTTTCTTATTGTCTCTTACTGCGGTAATTTTTCTTTTAATTTTCTGCATTATGTATTTATCGAATTATTTTTTGTGTTATTTACTCGTCTTATTCCACATCTCTTTTTCTATCTTGTTTGTTTCTTAAGTGTCTCTTACTGCGGTAATTTTTCTTTTAATTTTATGCATTATGTATTTATCGAATTATTGTTTGTGTTATTTACTCGTCTTATTCCACATCTCTTTTTCTATCTTGTTTGTTTCTTAAGTGTCTCTTACTGCGGTAATTTTTCTTTTAATTTTATGCATTATGTATTTATCGAATTATTGTTTGTGTTATTTACTCGTCTTATTCCACATCTCTTTTTCTATCTTGTTTGTTTCTTAAGTGTCTCTTACTGCGGTAATTTTTCTTTTAATTTTATGCATTATGTATTAATCGAATTATTGTTTGTGTTATTTACTCGTCTTATTCCACATCTCTTTTTCTATCTTGTTTGTTTCTTAAGTGTCTCTTACTGCGGTAATTTTTCTTTTAATTTTATGCATTATGTATTTATCGAATTATTTTTTGTGTTATTTACTCGTCTTATTCCACATCTTTTTTTCTATCTTTGTTGTTTCTTAATTGTCTCTTGCTGCGGTAATTTTTCTTTTAATTTTATGCATTATGTATTTATCGAATTATTGTTTGTGTTATTTACTCTTCTTATTCCACATCTCTTTTTCTATCTTGTTTGTTTCTTAATTGTCTCTTACTGCGGTAATTTTTCTTTTAATTTTATGCATTATGTATTTATCGAATTATTTTTTGTGTTATTTATCGTCTTATTCCACATCTCTTTTTCTATCTTGTTTGTTTCTTAATTGTCCCTTGCTGCGGTAATTTTTCTTTTAATTTTATGCATTATCTATTTATCGAATTATTGTTTATGTTATTTACTCGTCTTATTCCACATCTCTTTTTCTATCTTGTTTGTTTCTTAAGTGTCTCTTACTGCGGTAATTTTTCTGTTAATTTTATGCATTATCTATTTATCGAATTATTGTTTATGTTATTTACTCGTCTTATTCCACATCTCTTTTTCTATCTTGTTTGTTTCTTAAGTGTCTCTTACTGCGGTAATTTTTCTTTTAATTTTATGCATTATCTATTTATCGAATTATTGTTTATGTTATTTACTCGTCTTATTCCACATCTCTTTTTCTATCTTGTTTGTTTCTTAAGTGTCTCTTACTGCGGTAATTTTTCTTTTAATTTTATGCATTATCTATTTATCGAATTATTGTTTGTGTTATTTACTCGTCTTATTCCACATCTCTTTTTCTATCTTGTTTGTTTCTTAAGTGTCTCTTACTGCGGTAATTTTTCTTTTAATTTTATGCATTATCTATTTATCGAATTATTGTTTATGTTATTTACTCGTCTTATTCCACATCTCTTTTTCTATCTTGTTTGTTTCTTAAGTGTCTCTTACTGCGGTAATTTTTCTGTTAATTTTATGCATTATGTATTTATCGAATTATTGTTTGTGTTATTTACTCGTCTTATTCCACATCTCTTTTTCTATCTTGTTTGTTTCTTAATTGTCTCTTACTGCGGTAATTTTTCTTTTAATTTTATGCATTATGTATTTATCGAATTATTGTTTGTGTTATTTACTCGTCTTATTCCACATCTCTTTTTCTATCTTGTTTGTTTCTTATTGTCTCTTACTGCGGTAATTTTTCTTTTAATTTTCTGCATTATGTATTTATCGAATTATTGTTTGTGTTATTTACTCGTCTTATTCCACATCTCTTTTTCTATCTTGTTTGTTTCTTATTGTCTCTTACTGCGGTAATTTTTCTTTTAATTTTATGCATTATGTATTTATCGAATTATTTTTTGTTTTTTTTGCTCGTCTTATTCCACATCTCTTTTTCTATCTTGTTTGTTTCTTAATTGTCTCTTGCTGCGGTAATTTTTCTTTTAATTTTATGCATTATGTATTTATCGAATTATTTTTTGAGTTATTTACTCTTCTTATTCCACATCTCTTTTTCTATCTTGTTTGTTTCTTAATTGTCTCTTGCTGCGGTAATTTTTCTTTTAATTTTATGCATTATGTATTTATCGAATTATTTTTTGTTTTTTTTGCTCGTCTTATTCCACATCTCTTTTTCTATCTTGTTTGTTTCTTAATTGTCTCTTGCTGCGGTAATTTTTCTTTTAATTTTGTGCATTATGTATTTATCGAATTATTGTTTGTGTTATTTACTCGTCTTATTCCACATCTCTTTTTCTATCTTGTTTGTTTCTTAAGTGTCTCTTGCTGCGGTAATTTTTCTTTTAATTTTATGCATTATGTATTTATCGAATTATTTTTTGTGTTATTTACTCGTCTTATTCCACATCTCTTTTTCTATCTTGTTTGTTTCTTAATTGTCTCTTACTCCGGTAATTTTTCTTTTAATTTTATGCATTATGTATTTATCGAATTATTGTTTGTGTTATTTACTCGTCTTATTCCACATCTCTTTTTCTATCTTGTTTGTTTCTTAATTTCTCTTACTGCGGTAATTTTTCTTTTAATTTTATGCATTATGTATTTATCGAATTATTTTTTGAGTTATTTACTCTTCTTATTCCACATCTCTTTTTCTATCTTGTTTGTTTCTTAATTGTCTCTTGCTGCGGTAATTTTTCTTTTAATTTTATGCATTATGTATTTTTCGAATTATTTTTTGTTTTTTTTGCTCGTCTTATTCCACATCTCTTTTTCTATCTTGTTTGTTTCTTAATTGTCTCTTGCTGCGGTAATTTTTCTTTTAATTTTATGCATTATGTATTTATCGAATTATTGTTTGTGTTATTTACTCGTCTTATTCCACATCTCTTTTTCTATCTTGTTTGTTTCTTAAGTGTCTCTTGATGCGGTATTTTTTCTTTTAATTTTATGCATTATGTATTTATCGAATTATTTTTTGTGTTATTTACTCGTCTTATTCCACATCTCTTTTTCTATCTTGTTTGTTTCTTAAGTGTCTCTTACTGCGGTAATTTTTCTTTTAATTTTATGCATTATGTATTTATCGAATTATTTTTTGAGTTATTTACTCGTCTTATTCCACACCTCTTTTTCTATCTTGTTTGTTTCTTAATTGTCTCTTGCTGCGGTAATTTTTCTTTTAATTTTATGCATTATGTATTTATCGAATTATTTTTTGTGTTATTTGCTCGTCTTATTCCACATCTCTCTTTCTATCTTGTTTGTTTCTTAATTGTCGCTTGCTGCGGTAATTTTTCTTTTAATTTTATGCATTATGTATTTATCGAATTATTGTTTGTGTTATTTACTCGTCTTATTCCACATCTCTTTTTCTATCTTGTTTGTTTCTTAAGTGTCTCTTGCTGCGGTAATTTTTCTTTTAATTTTCTGCATTATGTATTTATCGAATTATTTTTTGTGTTATTTACTCGTCTTATTCCACATCTCTTTTTCTATCTTGTTTGTTTCTTAATTGTCTCTTACTGCGGTAATTTTTCTTTTAATTTTATGCATTATGTATTTATCGAATTATTGTTTGTGTTATTTACTCGTCTTATTCCACATCTCTTTTTCTATCTTGTTTGTTTCTTAATTGTCTCTTACTGCGGTAATTTTTCTTTTAATTTTATGCATTATGTATTTATCGAATTATTTTTTGGGTTATTTACTCTTCTTATTCCACATCTCTTTTTCTATCTTGTTTGTTTCTTAATTGTCTCTTGCTGCGGTAATTTTTCTTTTAATTTTATGCATTATGTATTTATCGAATTATTTTTTGTTTTTTTTGCTCGTCTTATTCCACATCTCTTTTTCTATCTTGTTTGTTTCTTAATTGTCTCTTGCTGCGGTAATTTTTCTTTTAATTTTATGCATTATGTATTTATCGAATTATTGTTTGTGTTATTTACTCGTCTTATTCCACATCTCTTTTTCTATCTTGTTTGTTTCTTAAGTGTCTCTTGCTGCGGTATTTTTTCTTTTAATTTTATGCATTATGTATTTATCGAATTATTTTTTGTGTTATTTACTCGTCTTATTCCACATCTCTTTTTCTATCTTGTTTGTTTCTTAAGTGTCTCTTACTGCGGTAATTTTTCTTTTAATTTTATGCATTATGTATTTATCGAATTATTTTTTGTGTTATTTACTCGTCTTATTCCACACCTCTTTTTCTATCTTGTTTGTTTCTTAATTGTCTCTTGCTGCGGTAATTTTTCTGTTAATTTTATGCATTATGTATTTATCGAATTATTTTTTGTGTTATTTGCTCGTCTTATTCCACATCTCTTTTTCTATCTTGTTTGTTTCTTAATTGTCGCTTGCTGCGGTAATTTTTCTTTTAATTTTATGCATTATGTATTTATCGAATTATTGTTTGTGTTTTTTACTCGTCTTATTCCACATCTCTTTTTCTATCTTGTTTGTTTCTTAAGTGTCACTTATTGCGGTAATTTTTCTTTTAATTTTATGCATTATGTATTTATCGAATTATTGTTTGTGTTATTTACTCGTCTTATTCCACATCTCTTTTTCTATCTTGTTTGTTTCTTAATTGTCTCTTGCTGCGGTAATTTTTCTTTTAATTTTATGCATTATGTATTTATCGAATTATTTTTTGTGTTATTTACTCGTCTTATTGCACATCTCTTTTTCTATCTTGTTTGTTTCTTAATTGTCTCTTACTGCGGTAATGTTTCTTTTAATTTTATGCATTATGTATTTATCGAATTATTGTTTGTGTTATTTACTCGTCTTATTCCACATCTTTTTTTCTATCTGGTTTGTTTCTTAATTTTCTCTTACTGCGGTTATTTTTCTTTTAATTTTATGCATTATGTATTTATCGAATTATTTTTTGTGTTATTTACTCGTCTTATTCCACATCTCTTTTTCTATCTTGTATGTTTCTTAATTGTCTCTTGCTGCGGTAATTTTTCTTTTAATTTTATGCATTATGTATTTATCGAATTATTGTTTGTGTTTTTTACTCGTCTTATTCCACATCTCTTTTTTTATCTTGTTTGTTTCTTAAGTGTCTTTTACTGCGGTAATTTTTCTTTTAATTTTATGCATTATGTATTTATCGAATTATTGTTTGTGTTATTTATCGTCTTATTCCACATCTCTTTTTCTATCTTGTTTGTTTCTTAAGTGTCTCTTACTGCGGTAATTTTTCTTTTAATTTTATGCATTATGTATTTATCGAATTTTTTTTTGTGTTATTTACTCGTCTTATTCCACATCTCTTTTTCTATCTTTGTTGTTTCCTAATTGTCTCTTGCTGCGGTAATTTTTCTTTTAATTTTATGCATTATGTATTTATCGAATTATTTTTTGTGTTATTTACTCATCTTATTCCACATCTCTTTTTCTATCTTCTTTGTTTCTTAATTGTCTCTTACTGCGGTAATTTTTCTTTTAATTTTCTGCATTGTGTATTTATCGAATTATTGTTTGTGTTATTTATCGTCTTATTCCACATCTCTTTTTCTATCTTGTTTGTTTCTTAATTGTCCCTTGCTGCGGTAATTTTTCTTTTAATTTTATGCATTATGTATTTATCGAATTATTTTTTGAGTTATTTACTCTTCTTATTCCACATCTCTTTTTCTATCTTGTTTGTTTCTTAATTGTCTCTTGCTGCGGTAATTTTTCTTTTAATTTTATGCATTATGTATTTATCGAATTATTTTTTGTTTTTTTTGCTCGTCTTATTCCACATCTCTTTTTCTATCTTGTTTGTTTCTTAATTGTCTCTTGCTGCGGTAATTTTTCTTTTAATTTTATGCATTATGTATTTATCGAATTATTGTTTGTGTTATTTACTCGTCTTATTCCACATCTCTTTTTCTATCTTGTTTGTTTCTTAAGTGTCTCTTGCTGCGGTATTTTTTCTTTTAATTTTATGCATTATGTATTTATCGAATTATTTTTTGTGTTATTTACTCGTCTTATTCCACATCTCTTTTTCTATCTTGTTTGTTTCTTAAGTGTCTCTTACTGCGGTAATTTTTCTTTTAATTTTATGCATTATGTATTTATCGAATTATTTTTTGTGTTATTTACTCGTCTTATTCCACACCTCTTTTTCTATCTTGTTTGTTTCTTAATTGTCTCTTGCTGCGGTAATTTTTCTGTAAATTTTATGCATTATGTATTTATCGAATTATTTTTTGTGTTATTTGCTCGTCTTATTCCACATCTCTTTTTCTATCTTGTTTGTTTCTTAAGTGTCTTTTACTGCGGTAATTTTTCTTTTAATTTTATGCATTATGTATTTATCGAATTATTGTTTGTGTTTTTTACTCGTCTTATTCCACATCTCTTTTTTTATCTTGTTTGTTTCTTAAGTGTCTTTTACTGCGGTAATTTTTCTTTTAATTTTATGCATTATGTATTTATCGAATTATTGTTTGTGTTATTTATCGTCTTATTCCACATCTCTTTTTCTATCTTGTTTGTTTCTTAAGTGTCTCTTACTGCGGTAATTTTTCTTTTAATTTTATGCATTATGTATTTATCGAATTTTTTTTTGTGTTATTTACTCGTCTTATTCCACATCTCTTTTTCTATCTTTGTTGTTTCCTAATTGTCTCTTGCTGCGGTAATTTTTCTTTTAATTTTATGCATTATGTATTTATCGAATTATTTTTTGTGTTATTTACTCATCTTATTCCACATCTCTTTTTCTATCTTCTTTGTTTCTTAATTGTCTCTTACTGCGGTAATTTTTCTTTTAATTTTCTGCATTGTGTATTTATCGAATTATTGTTTGTGTTATTTATCGTCTTATTCCACATCTCTTTTTCTATCTTGTTTGTTTCTTAATTGTCCCTTGCTGCGGTAATTTTTCTTTTAATTTTATGCATTATCTATTTATCGAATTATTGTTTGTGTTATTTACTCGTCTTATTCCACATCTTTTTTTCTATCTGGTTTGTTTCTTAATTTTCTCTTACTGCGGTTATTTTTCTTTTAATTTTATGCATTATGTATTTATCGAATTATTTTTTGTGTTATTTACTCGTCTTATTCCACATCTCTTTTTCTATCTTGTATGTTTCTTAATTGTCTCTTGCTGCGGTAATTTTTCTTTTAATTTTATGCATTATGTATTTATCGAATTATTGTTTGTGTTTTTTACTCGTCTTATTCCACATCTCTTTTTTTATCTTGTTTGTTTCTTAAGTGTCTTTTACTGCGGTAATTTTTCTTTTAATTTTATGCATTATGTATTTATCGAATTATTGTTTGTGTTATTTATCGTCTTATTCCACATCTCTTTTTCTATCTTGTTTGTTTCTTAAGTGTCTCTTACTGCGGTAATTTTTCTTTTAATTTTATGCATTATGTATTTATCGAATTTTTTTTTGTGTTATTTACTCGTCTTATTCCACATCTCTTTTTCTATCTTTGTTGTTTCCTAATTGTCTCTTGCTGCGGTAATTTTTCTTTTAATTTTATGCATTATGTATTTATCGAATTATTTTTTGTGTTATTTACTCATCTTATTCCACATCTCTTTTTCTATCTTCTTTGTTTCTTAATTGTCTCTTACTGCGGTAATTTTTCTTTTAATTTTCTGCATTGTGTATTTATCGAATTATTGTTTGTGTTATTTATCGTCTTATTCCACATCTCTTTTTCTATCTTGTTTGTTTCTTAATTGTCCCTTGCTGCGGTAATTTTTCTTTTAATTTTATGCATTATGTATTTATCGAATTATTTTTTGAGTTATTTACTCTTCTTATTCCACATCTCTTTTTCTATCTTGTTTGTTTCTTAATTGTCTCTTGCTGCGGTAATTTTTCTTTTAATTTTATGCATTATGTATTTATCGAATTATTTTTTGTTTTTTTTGCTCGTCTTATTCCACATCTCTTTTTCTATCTTGTTTGTTTCTTAATTGTCTCTTGCTGCGGTAATTTTTCTTTTAATTTTATGCATTATGTATTTATCGAATTATTGTTTGTGTTATTTACTCGTCTTATTCCACATCTCTTTTTCTATCTTGTTTGTTTCTTAAGTGTCTCTTGCTGCGGTATTTTTTCTTTTAATTTTATGCATTATGTATTTATCGAATTATTTTTTGTGTTATTTACTCGTCTTATTCCACATCTCTTTTTCTATCTTGTTTGTTTCTTAAGTGTCTCTTACTGCGGTAATTTTTCTTTTAATTTTATGCATTATGTATTTATCGAATTATTTTTTGTGTTATTTACTCGTCTTATTCCACACCTCTTTTTCTATCTTGTTTGTTTCTTAATTGTCTCTTGCTGCGGTAATTTTTCTGTTAATTTTATGCATTATGTATTTATCGAATTATTTTTTGTGTTATTTGCTCGTCTTATTCCACATCTCTTTTTCTATCTTGTTTGTTTCTTAAGTGTCTTTTACTGCGGTAATTTTTCTTTTAATTTTATGCATTATGTATTTATCGAATTATTGTTTGTGTTTTTTACTCGTCTTATTCCACATCTCTTTTTTTATCTTGTTTGTTTCTTAAGTGTCTTTTACTGCGGTAATTTTTCTTTTAATTTTATGCATTATGTATTTATCGAATTATTGTTTGTGTTATTTATCGTCTTATTCCACATCTCTTTTTCTATCTTGTTTGTTTCTTAAGTGTCTCTTACTGCGGTAATTTTTCTTTTAATTTTATGCATTATGTATTTATCGAATTTTTTTTTGTGTTATTTACTCGTCTTATTCCACATCTCTTTTTCTATCTTTGTTGTTTCCTAATTGTCTCTTGCTGCGGTAATTTTTCTTTTAATTTTATGCATTATGTATTTATCGAATTATTTTTTGTGTTATTTACTCATCTTATTCCACATCTCTTTTTCTATCTTCTTTGTTTCTTAATTGTCTCTTACTGCGGTAATTTTTCTTTTAATTTTCTGCATTGTGTATTTATCGAATTATTGTTTGTGTTATTTATCGTCTTATTCCACATCTCTTTTTCTATCTTGTTTGTTTCTTAATTGTCCCTTGCTGCGGTAATTTTTCTTTTAATTTTATGCATTATCTATTTATCGAATTATTGTTTATGTTAATTACTCGTCTTATTCCACATCTCTTTTTCTATCTTGTTTGTTTCTTAAGTGTCTCTTACTGCGGTAATTTTTCTGTTAATTTTATGCATTATGTATTTATCGAATTGTTGTTTGTGTTATTTGCTCGTCTTATTCCACATCTCTTTTTCTATCTTGTTTGTTCTTAATTTTCTCTTACTGCGGTAATTTTTCTTTTAATTTTATGCATTATGTATTTATCGAATTATTTTTTGTGTTATTTACTCATCTTATTCCACATCTCTTTTTCTATCTTGTTTGTTTCTTAATTGTCTCTTACTGCGGTAATTTTTCTTTTAATTTTATGCATTATGTATTTATCGAATTATTGTTTGTGTTATTTATCGTCTTATTCCACATCTCTTTTTCTATCTTGTTTGTTTCTTAATTGTCTCTTGCTGCGGTAATTTTTCTTTTAATTTTCTGCATTATGTATTTATCGAATTATTGTTTGTGTTATTTACTCGTCTTATTCCACATCTCTTTTTCTATCTTGTTTGTTTCTTAAGTGTCTCTTACTGCGGTAATTTTTCTGTTAATTTTATGCATTATGTATTTATCGAATTATTGTTTGTGTTATTTACTCGTCTTATTCCACATCTCTTTTTCTATCTTGTTTGTTTCTTAATTGTCTCTTACTGCGGTAATTTTTCTTTTAATTTTCTGCATTATGTATTTATCGAATTATTGTTTGTGTTATTTACTCGTCTTATTCCACATCTCTTTTTCTATCTTGTTTGTTTCTTAAGTGTCTCTTACTGCGGTAATTTTTCTTTTAATTTTCTGCATTATATATTTATCGAATTATTTTTTGTGTTATTTACTCGTCTTATTCCACATCTCTTTTTCTATCTTTGTTGTTTCCTAATTGTCTCTTGCTGCGGTAATTTTTCTTTTAATTTTATGCATTATGTATTTATCGAATTATTTTTTGTGTTATTTACTCATCTTATTCCACATCTCTTTTTCTATCTTGTTTGTTTCTTAATTGTCTCTTACTGCGGTAATTTTTCTTTTAATTTTCTGCATTATGTATTTATCGAATTATTGTTTGTGTTATTTATCGTCTTATTCCACATCTCTTTTTCTATCTTGTTTGTTTCTTAATTGTCCCTTGCTGCGGTAATTTTTCTTTTAATTTTTTGCATTATCTATTTATCGAATTATTGTTTATGTTATTTACTCGTCTTATTCCACATCTCTTTTTCTATCTTGTTTGTTTCTTAAGTGTCTCTTACTGCGGTAATTTTTCTGTTAATTTTATGCATTATGTATTTATCGAATTATTGTTTGTGTTATTTGCTCGTCTTATTCCACATCTCTTTTTCTATCTTGTTTGTTTCTTAATTGTCTCTTACTGCGGTAATTTTTCTTTTAATTTTATGCATTATGTATTTATCGAATTATTGTTTGTGTTATATACTCATCTTATTCCACATCTCTTTTTCTATCTTGTTTGTTTCTTAATTGTCTCTTACTGCGGTAATTTTTCTTTTAATTTTCTGCATTATGTATTTATCGAATTATTGTTTGTGTTATTTATCGTCTTATTCCACATCTCTTTTTCTATCTTGTTTGTTTCTTAAGTGTCTCTTGCTGCGGTATTTTTTCTTTTAATTTTATGCATTATGTATTTATCGAATTATTGTTTGTGTTATTTACTCGTCTTATTCCACATCTCTTTTTCTATATTGTTTGTTTCTTAAGTGTCTCTTACTGCGGTAATTTTTCTGTTAATTTTATGCATTATGTATTTATCGAATTATTGTTTGTGTTATTTACTCGTCTTATTCCACATCTCTTTTTCTATCTTGTTTGTTTCTTAATTGTCTCTTACTGCGGTAATTTTTCTTTTAATTTTCTGCATTATGTATTTATCGAATTATTGTTTGTGTTATTTACTCGTCTTATTCCACATCTCTTTTTCTATCTTGTTTGTTTCTTAAGTCTCTTTTACTGCGGTAATTTTTCTTTTAATTTTCTGCATTATGTATTTATCGAATTATTTTTTGTGTTATTTACTCGTCTTATTCCACATCTCTTTTTCTATCTTGTTTGTTTCTTAATTGTCTCTTGCTGCGGTAATTTTTCTTTTAATTTTATGCATTATGTATTTATCGAATTATTGTTTGTGTTATTTACTCGTCTTATTCCACATCTCTTTTTCTATCTTGTTTGTTTCTTAAGTGTCTCTGTCTGCGGTAATTTGTCTTTTAATTTTATGCATTATGTATTTATCGAATTATTGTTTGTGTTATTTACTCGTCTTATTCCACATCTTTTTTTCTATCTGGTTTGTTTCTTAATTTTCTCTTGCTGCGGTAATTTTTCTTTTAATTTTATGCATTATGTATTTATCGAATTATTGTTTGTGTTATTTACTCGTCTTATTCCACATCTCTTTTTCTATCTTGTATGTTTCTTAAGTGTCTCTTACTGCGGTAATTTTTCTTTTAATTTTATGCATTATGTATTTATCGAATTATTGTTTGTGTTTTTTACTCGTCTTATTCCACATCTCTTTTTTTATCTTGTTTGTTTCTTAAGTGTCTTTTACTGCGGTAATTTTTCTTTTAATTTTATGCATTATGTATTTATCGAATTATTGTTTGTGTTATTTATCGTCTTATTCCACATCTCTTTTTCTATCTTGTTTGTTTCTTAAGTGTCTCTTACTTTGGTAATTTTTCTTTTAATTTTATGCATTATGTATTTATCGAATTTTTTTTTGTGTTATTTACTCGTCTTATTCCACATCTCTTTTTCTATCTTTGTTGTTTCCTAATTGTCTCTTGCTGCGGTAATTTTTCTTTTAATTTTATGCATTATGTATTTATCGAATTATTTTTTGTGTTATTTACTCATCTTATTCCACATCTCTTTTTCTATCTTCTTTGTTTCTTAATTGTCTCTTACTGCGGTAATTTTTCTTTTAATTTTCTGCATTGTGTATTTATCGAATTATTGTTTGTGTTATTTATCGTCTTATTCCACATCTCTTTTTCTATCTTGTTTGTTTCTTAATTGTCCCTTGCTGCGGTAATTTTTCTTTTAATTTTATGCATTATGTATTTATCGAATTATTTTTTGAGTTATTTACTCTTCTTATTCCACATCTCTTTTTCTATCTTGTTTGTTTCTTAATTGTCTCTTGCTGCGGTAATTTTTCTTTTAATTTTATGCATTATGTATTTATCGAATTATTTTTTGTTTTTTTTGCTCGTCTTATTCCACATCTCTTTTTCTATCTTGTTTGTTTCTTAATTGTCTCTTGCTGCGGTAATTTTTCTTTTAATTTTATGCATTATGTATTTATCGAATTATTGTTTGTGTTATTTACTCGTCTTATTCCACATCTCTTTTTCTATCTTGTTTGTTTCTTAAGTGTCTCTTGCTGCGGTATTTTTTCTTTTAATTTTATGCATTATGTATTTATCGAATTATTTTTTGTGTTATTTACTCGTCTTATTCCACATCTCTTTTTCTATCTTGTTTGTTTCTTAAGTGTCTCTTACTGCGGTAATTTTTCTTTTAATTTTATGCATTATGTATTTATCGAATTATTTTTTGTGTTATTTACTCGTCTTATTCCACACCTCTTTTTCTATCTTGTTTGTTTCTTAATTGTCTCTTGCTGCGGTAATTTTTCTGTTAATTTTATGCATTATGTATTTATCGAATTATTTTTTGTGTTATTTGCTCGTCTTATTCCACATCTCTTTTTCTATCTTGTTTGTTTCTTAATTGTCGCTTGCTGCGGTAATTTTTCTTTTAATTTTATGCATTATGTATTTATCGAATTATTGTTTGTGTTATTTACTCGTCTTATTCCACATCTCTTTTTCTATCTTGTTTGTTTCTTAAGTGTCACTTATTGCGGTAATTTTTCTTTTAATTTTATGCATTATGTATTTATCGAATTATTGTTTGTGTTATTTACTCGTCTTATTCCACATCTCTTTTTCTATCTTGTTTGTTTCTTAATTGTCTCTTGCTGCGGTAATTTTTCTTTTAATTTTATGCATTATGTATTTATCGAATTATTTTTTGTGTTATTTGCTCGTCTTATTACACATCTCTTTTTCTATCTTGTTTGTTTCTTAATTGTCTCTTGCTGCGGTAATTTTTCTTTTAATTTTATGCATTATGTATTTATCGAATTATTGTTTGTGTTATTTACTCGTCTTATTCCACATCTCTTTTTCTATCTAGTTTGTTTCTTAAGTGTCTCTTACTGCGGTAATTTTTCTGTTAATTTTATGCATTATGTATTTATCGAATTATTTTTTGTGTTATTTACTCGTCTTATTCCACATCTCTTTTTCTATCTTGTTTGTTTCTTAATTGTCTCTTGCTGCGGTAATTTTTCTTTTAATTTTATGCATTATGTATTTATCGAATTGTTGTTTGTGTTATTTACTCGTCTTATTCCACATCTCTTTTTCTATCTTGTTTGTTTCTTAAGTGTCTCTTATTGCGGTAATTTTTCTTTTAATTTTATGCATTATGTATTTATCGAATTATTTTTTGTGTTATTTACTCGTCTTATTGCACATCTCTTTTTCTATCTTGTTTGTTTCTTAATTGTCTCTTACTGCGGTAATGTTTCTTTTAATTTTATGCATTATGTATTTATCGAATTATTGTTTGTGTTATTTACTCGTCTTATTCCACATCTTTTTTTCTATCTGGTTTGTTTCTTAATTTTCTCTTTCTGCGGTTATTTTTCTTTTAATTTTATGCATTATGTATTTATCGAATTATTGTTTGTGTTATTTACTCGTCTTATTCCACATCTCTTTTTCTATCTTGTATGTTTCTTAAGTGTCTCTTACTGCGGTAATTTTTCTTTTAATTTTATGCATTATGTATTTATCGAATTATTGTTTGTGTTTTTTACTCGTCTTATTCCACATCTCTTTTTTTATCTTGTTTGTTTCTTAAGTGTCTTTTACTGCGGTAATTTTTCTTTTAATTTTATGCATTATGTATTTATCGAATTATTGTTTGTGTTATTTATCGTCTTATTCCACATCTCTTTTTCTATCTTGTTTGTTTCTTAAGTGTCTCTTACTGCGGTAATTTTTCTTTTAATTTTATGCATTATGTATTTATCGAATTTTTTTTTGTGTTATTTACTCGTCTTATTCCACATCTCTTTTTCTATCTTTGTTGTTTCCTAATTGTCTCTTGCTGCGGTAATTTTTCTTTTAATTTTATGCATTATGTATTTATCGAATTATTTTTTGTGTTATTTACTCATCTTATTCCACATCTCTTTTTCTATCTTCTTTGTTTCTTAATTGTCTCTTACTGCGGTAATTTTTCTTTTAATTTTCTGCATTGTGTATTTATCGAATTATTGTTTGTGTTATTTATCGTCTTATTCCACATCTCTTTTTCTATCTTGTTTGTTTCTTAATTGTCCCTTGCTGCGGTAATTTTTCTTTTAATTTTATGCATTATCTATTTATCGAATTATTGTTTATGTTAATTACTCGTCTTATTCCACATCTCTTTTTCTATCTTGTTTGTTTCTTAAGTGTCTCTTACTGCGGTAATTTTTCTGTTAATTTTATGCATTATGTATTTATCGAATTGTTGTTTGTGTTATTTGCTCGTCTTATTCCACATCTCTTTTTCTATCTTGTTTGTTCTTAATTGTCTCTTACTGCGGTAATTTTTCTTTTAATTTTATGCATTATGTATTTATCGAATTATTTTTTGTGTTATTTACTCATCTTATTCCACATCTCTTTTTCTATCTTGTTTGTTTCTTAATTGTCTCTTACTGCGGTAATTTTTCTTTTAATTTTCTGCATTATGTATTTATCGAATTATTGTTTGTGTTATTTATCGTCTTATTCCACATCTCTTTTTCTATCTTGTTTGTTTCTTAATTGTCTCTTGCTGCGGTAATTTTTCTTTTAATTTTCTGCATTATGTATTTATCGAATTATTGTTTGTGTTATTTACTCGTCTTATTCCACATCTCTTTTTCTATCTTGTTTGTTTCTTAAGTGTCTCTTACTGCGGTAATTTTTCTGTTAATTTTATGCATTATGTATTTATCGAATTATTGTTTGTGTTATTTACTCGTCTTATTCCACATCTCTTTTTCTATCTTGTTTGTTTCTTAATTGTCTCTTACTGCGGTAATTTTTCTTTTAATTTTCTGCATTATGTATTTATCGAATTATTGTTTGTGTTATTTACTCGTCTTATTCCACATCTCTTTTTCTATCTTGTTTGTTTCTTAAGTGTCTCTTACTGCGGTAATTTTTCTTTTAATTTTCTGCATTATATATTTATCGAATTATTTTTTGTGTTATTTACTCGTCTTATTCCACATCTCTTTTTCTATCTTTGTTGTTTCCTAATTGTCTCTTGCTGCGGTAATTTTTCTTTTAATTTTATGCATTATGTATTTATCGAATTATTTTTTGTGTTATTTACTCATCTTATTCCACATCTCTTTTTCTATCTTGTTTGTTTCTTAATTGTCTCTTACTGCGGTAATTTTTCTTTTAATTTTCTGCATTATGTATTTATCGAATTATTGTTTGTGTTATTTATCGTCTTATTCCACATCTCTTTTTCTATCTTGTTTGTTTCTTAATTGTCCCTTGCTGCGGTAATTTTTCTTTTAATTTTATGCATTATCTATTTATCGAATTATTGTTTATGTTATTTACTCGTCTTATTCCACATCTCTTTTTCTATCTTGTTTGTTTCTTAAGTGTCTCTTACTGCGGTAATTTTTCTGTTAATTTTATGCATTATGTATTTATCGAATTATTGTTTGTGTTATTTGCTCGTCTTATTCCACATCTCTTTTTCTATCTTGTTTGTTTCTTAATTGTCTCTTACTGCGGTAATTTTTCTTTTAATTTTATGCATTATGTATTTATCGAATTATTGTTTGTGTTATATACTCATCTTATTCCACATCTCTTTTTCTATCTTGTTTGTTTCTTAATTGTCTCTTACTGCGGTAATTTTTCTTTTAATTTTCTGCATTATGTATTTATCGAATTATTGTTTGTGTTATTTATCGTCTTATTCCACATCTCTTTTTCTATCTTGTTTGTTTCTTAAGTGTCTCTTGCTGCGGTATTTTTTCTTTTAATTTTATGCATTATGTATTTATCGAATTATTGTTTGTGTTATTTACTCGTCTTATTCCACATCTCTTTTTCTATATTGTTTGTTTCTTAAGTGTCTCTTACTGCGGTAATTTTTCTGTTAATTTTATGCATTATGTATTTATCGAATTATTGTTTGTGTTATTTACTCGTCTTATTCCACATCTCTTTTTCTATCTTGTTTGTTTCTTAATTGTCTCTTACTGCGGTAATTTTTCTTTTAATTTTCTGCATTATGTATTTATCGAATTATTGTTTGTGTTATTTACTCGTCTTATTCCACATCTCTTTTTCTATCTTGTTTGTTTCTTAAGTCTCTTTTACTGCGGTAATTTTTCTTTTAATTTTCTGCATTATGTATTTATCGAATTATGTTTTGTGTTATTTACTCGTCTTATTCCACATCTCTTTTTCTATCTTGTTTGTTTCTTAATTGTCTCTTGCTGCGGTAATTTTTCTTTTAATTTTATGCATTATGTATTTATCGAATTATTGTTTGTGTTATTTACTCGTCTTATTCCACATCTCTTTTTCTATCTTGTTTGTTTCTTAAGTGTCTCTGTCTGCGGTAATTTGTCTTTTAATTTTATGCATTATGTATTTATCGAATTATTGTTTGTGTTATTTACTCGTCTTATTCCACATCTCTTTTTCTATCTTGTTTGTTTCTTAATTGTCTCTTGCTGCGGTAATTTTTCTTTTAATTTTATGCATTATGTATTTATTGAATTATTGTTTGTGTTATTTACTCGTCTTATTCCACATCTCTTTTTCTATCTTGTTTGTTTCTTAAGTGTCTCTTACTGCGGTAATTTTTCTGTTAATTTTATGCATTATGTATTTATCGAATTATTTTTTGAGTTATTTACTCGTCTTATTCCACATATCTTTTTCTATCTTGTTTGTTTCTTAAGTGTCTTTACTGCGGTAATTTTTCTTTTAATTTTATGCATTATGTATTTATCGAATTATTTTTTGTGTTATTTACTCGTCTTATTCCACATCTCTTTTTCTATCTTGTTTGTATCTTAATTGTCTCTTACTGCGGTAATTTTTCTTTTAATTTTATGCATTATGTATTTATCGAATTATTTTTTGTGTTATTTACTCGTCTTATTCCACATCTCTTTTTCTATCTTGTTTGTTTCTTAATTGTCTCTTACTGCGGTAATTTTTCTTTTAATTTTATGCAGTATGTATTTATCGAATTATTGTTTGTGTTATTTACTCGTCTTATTCCACATCTCTTTTTCTATCTTGTTTGATTCTTAATTGTCTCTTACTGCGGTAATTTTTCTTTTAATTTTATACATTATGTATTTATCGAATTATTTTTTGTGTTATTTACGCAGTCTTCAATACAAATCAAGCTTCTTCCTCCGTCTGTCCTTTTTACATTAAGTAGGTCAGCATCGGGTGTAGTGCATTGTGTATTGTCATGAGTGTCCTGGCCATCTGGTAAAGATGCTTCAGTTCTTCTTTGGTCCAATTTATAAATGGTCAAGAGAATTTACGAGTGACATTACCCACGGGTTTAGTCCTTTGATTAGGTTTCTAATACATAGTTCGTTTCGAAGAGTTTTCTTGTTCATCTGATGTATTTCTTTTTCAATTCTTTCTTATTGTATTTCTTTTTCAATTTTTTCTTATTGTATTTCTTTTTCAATTCTTTCTTATTGTATTTCTTTTTCAATTTTTTCTTGTTGTATTTCTTTTTCAATTCTTTCTTATTGTATTTCTTTTTCAATTTTTTCTTATTGTATTTCTTTTTCAATTCTTTCTTGTTGTATTTCTTTTTTCAATTCTTTCTTATTGTATTTCTTTTTCAATTTTTTCTTATTGTATTTCTTTTTCAATTCTTTCTTATTGTATTTCTTTTTCAATTTTTTCTTATTGTATTTCTTTTTCAATTCTTTCTTATTGTATTTCTTTTTCAATTCTTTCTTATTGTATTTCTTTTTCAATTCTTTCTTATTGTATTTCTTTTTCAATTTTTTCTTATTGTATTTCTTTTTCAATTCTTTCTTGTTGTATTTCTTTTTTCAATTCTTTCTTATTGTATTTCTTTTTCAATTTTTTCTTATTGTATTTCTTTTTCAATTCTTTCTTATTGTATTTCTTTTTCAATTTTTTCTTATTGTATTTCTTTTTCAATTCTTTCTTATTGTATTTCTTTTTCAATTCTTTCTTATTGTATTTCTTTTTCAATTCTTTCTTATTGTATTTCTTTTTCAATTTTTTCTTATTGTATTTCTTTTTCAATTTTTTCTTATTGTATTTCTTTTTCAATTCTTTCTTATTGTATTTCTTTTTCAATTCTTTCTTATTGTATTTCTTTTTCAATTCTTTTCTTTCATTTTTATTGTTTTGACGGGGTCTGCTTTCAGAACACCTTAGTATTTGTAGTTACATGTTCACCTAGTGCCTCTTTCTCTATGATTTGGGAAGTTTTGTACTTTCTATTGATTCCAGTTTTCCACTCTTCATGATAAGCAGTGCGCACTTTTCCATACTAAATTCCATTTGGATATCTTATCTGAAGATTCTGGTTGTTTTTATTAGTGTCTCTAGTTATATCTTTGATTTTGCAAACAGTTTCAGGTCATCCATGTACATTAGATGGTTCACACTTTCATTTGTATTCGTAATCTTGTATCGGACTTTATATTTTTTTAGTATATTGCTCAGGGGCATCCTGGCAATGATGAACGATAGTGATGATAGGAAATCACCTTAAAAGATCACTCTACATATTTTAATCTTAGTTATTTGTTATTCGTCAGTTGTCCGTTCAAGTCTCTATGTTCTCATTGTATTTTCTATCAAATTGATTGTCTGACATTTTGTACATTCTTAGGCATTTTATTATCCATATCTGCAGGATCATACGCTTTCTTGTAGTCGATCCATGCCATGGCTATATTTTTTGTACTTTTTACTTCCTTCAGGATCCTTTGGTCTATGTATAATAGATTGTGTGTTCCTTTTTTTCCTTTTTTTGCCATCTTTTCTGTACCTTTGGGAGTATTCAGCGGTAATGAAGGGAATTATAAATTTATTCTATTAGTTGTGCAGTTAGTATTTTCCACATTGTAGCTAAACGGATTATAGGTCTGTAATTGCTGGTGATGGGCCCCTTTTCCTTTGTCTATTTTTCCAGTGTGGTTTTATCCTTGGTCATCCTTTTGCCATTTTTCGTAAGTTGTCTTCATCTGATTTCGTTCTCTGTTCCGTATTTGATATGTGTCTCTTCTTGCATGTCTTTCGGCCATTATGCATTTCTATTATGATATTATGATCCTTTCGCTCCTCCCATATCTCGATCCAGTAGCGTTTTGTGTCTGTCGGGTTCGGTTGTTCTTTTTTTTGTTTTCCCTCCATTCACATTTTGGTAGAATTGGCTTCCATTATTTTCAAATGTCTTGTTTTGCTTACACTGTTCAGATTTGTATCGGTATCGTCATTATCTCCCTTCTTTTGCTGCAAATTTTTCATTCACTTCTTTCTGTTTCTTGTTCAGCCTCCCCCACTGGTCACATTTCTACTTTTCCATCCTTATCTAGTTGTTTCATCTTGTTTATCGCTTTGACTATTTCTTTCGTTTGTTGATCTGGGGTTCCAGCCTCACTTCCCATCCAGGTATTGTGGTTCAATTTTCTTTTCTCATCCTTTTTTTCTACTTTAAACTTCATACTTACTTTCTTAGCACATGAATAAATTAAGATGTTTAGGTCTGTAATGGAACCAGTTTGGATGGAAGCTTGTTTATTTTCTCTATTTCAGATTTTAATTTCTTCCACTTTTGATTCCTTAAGGATGCCTCGACCCTGCCCTACCACTGGATCAGGCGAGTTCGGAGGAGAGAGTAAGGCAAGCACTATGCAATGCAGATTCATTTTAAGCAAATTCCTAATTTGTGCCATCTATCATCACCATTTCTTTCTCTCTCTCCCCCCTCTCTCTCTCTCTCGCTCTCTCCCCATGTTTACATATTTGTAGGTACCGATTCTATTGATAATTTACCAACTATTATGCATTTTGAAATTAGACTGCTAAGCGTAATGTAGGTTATATTTTGCACAATGCAAATAAGAATATAGAACAGGAGTAAAAGACCTCTGTGGTTATTTACAGTTTTGATTTATGTGCAATACTAACAATATATGTTAGACATCAACTAATAAATATTATCTAAATACCAACTCATTTTGAGTTTTTAAAGACTTTTGGGAAGCATACTGTTATCACAACTGCCGATTTAAAAGCTAAATATTGTATATTGAACTAATTAGACACGAATTGATCAAAACTTTTGAATATCATCATCTTAAATTCACTTTAAATATCATCATCTTAAATTCACTTTTGAATATCATCATCTTAAATTCACTTAAATATCAACAGATATTTTACCTTTAATTACATTTTTAAGAGCTTAATAATGTAATAAATTTAGATCCAGTTTTATACAAGGAGTCTAGATATACGATGTAATTCTAGATTTCGATTCTAGGCATGCGGCATCTGTATTTTAATATCTGGGGAATTAATTTGATCCGTGCTAATGATATTCTTCTAATGAATTTCTAAAAATGTTACATTTAATTTCTATAGAAGTTTTCAATTTGTTATTTTAATTAAAATGTCATCCTTACCTGGTCATTAATATTATTTAACTTTTAAATCAATAGATCATTATAAATTAGTCACCATGTATTAATATTATCAAACAAATATATTTGTTTAATTTTTAGATTAGGGTTCGGATTGCTATGCAAAGTTAACAGAAAAGTCATCAATCAATTTTTTTTTGTGTGATATTTTCCATTTATTTTTTCCCACGGACCGAAACAAGTAATATGTGTGATGGTAAATATTGCCAGGTCTTCTATCAAATATGTGACGTTGTTGAGGTTCAGTGGACAAGGAACATGAAATGATTCAGCATTCAATATTTGTATGTGGATTGGTCACGTTCAAAACGCGTGTATTTTGAAATATTAAAGTTATTTTCAGGTGACAGCCTTAATCAAAGAGATAAAGACTTTAGTAAACACAATAGCTGCCAGTAATTCAAACATCAGGTTCAAAGATTATCAGTATTCAATCTCCAGATCATTATCATGACTAATAGTTTCGGTTGAGTATTTTATTATTTGGTAATCCAATCGCCATCTATTTATTTTCCTCCGCCTCTTTCTTTACAACCCTCTCGCTCCTGCTCTCTCCATTTTCCTTCGTCTCTCTGTTTTCCTCTTGTGTATACTAATACAAAGTATAAGTTGTACCATATCAACTTACACTCCGATTTATTGTTGTTATGTTGTTCTAATATTGCTGAGTAATGTATGACCCCGCCTCAGTTATTCGTCAAATAAGAAGTTGTCTTCATGCGCCTAAAATATAAAATCAGTTAGTATCCGTCTTCGAATTGTTTACGCTTTCCATTCCGATCATGTGGCTGATACATACATTGGGAGTTTTTCAGCTCATCTCTCCCATTAAAGAAAACCCTTTTTTATCTAACTTTTAATTAAATAACATTTCTGCAACTCTTATTGATAAGGCTTGTCGTTGTTAAATTGATTCTTTTCCTGTATTCTCGCTAATCCCGTCAGCTATTTTCTTGCTGTTCTGCATTGTTTATGTATCGTGATATTTTCAGTTCATTATTTGTATTAGCTGAGTTTTCCGTTAAAAGTTTAATGGTCGCGTTTTTAAGCTCTTTGTCTTGTGTGTCTCGTAATATCTTATTTACTGTATTATTATCTGCTACGCCATTTTTACTCCTTACCTGCCTCAATCGACACAAGCTAAGCTTAAGATCAATCAACATACTTTAAATTCTCTTGATTTCTCCTTTATCGTAGTCATCCTAAACCATAAATCATAGTCTTCATAACATTCCTCCTTTGTCTCTTTCTTTTCTACCTCCTCTTACATGCAAGCGTTAAAATAGAATCATATTGCTTAATTTTCTTTCCCTACAATTAATACTAGAACTTCTTTTTCCCTTTCAATTTTTACCTTCTTTTCTTATATTATTACCCTAATCATTATCTCGCACATTTATTTATTTTTTGTATTTTTCTCCTCATCATCCTTCTCCCCCTTTTCCTCGTATTCCTCTACCACCACCATAATGCTTTTTCATATTCTCGAACACGACTTACGTGAAATACCGAGGACATTTTCATGAAATTTAATGCATTCAGTAACGTCATCAAATCATTTTTGCAACACGAGGACACGTGATACATCTCAAAAATTGATGCTGAAGATCATCAATTTAGAACTTGTATTTTTATTTCCGGTTCAACTCATTTTCTATCGTAATTTTCCTGTTCGTTTTTCGCTCTTTCTTTGTACACACACGCGCACACACACACACACACACACACACACACACACACACACACACACACACACACACACACACACATATATATATAATTATTTTTTTTAATATAATAATTAAATACCTACAGACACTAGTGTTTCATCCTTTCGGGAATCTTCAGTGCAGGGAGTCCCGACTAACACCAGTCGAATGATTCGAATCCCGCAACACAATACATCTCTGACTCGATTAGCGGAGACCGTATCAATTTGGCTACCATTAACCGCGTGAAATAACGTTGGATTTAAACATTTTAATTTTAAATGTTTATTTACGTCAGTCAGACAGTGATCTAATCGTTAAACGATGATCTATGCATAAGAGCTTGATTGACCGACATTAATTCAACTGAAAGTGCTCAACGATAAGAAATGAAAGGGGCTGTCATAATTATTTTTTTACTGTAATAATTAAATACCTGCAGACACTAGTGTTTCATCCTTTCGGGAATCTTCAGTGCATGGTGTCACGATAAACACCAGTTGAAACATACACATTTGAAACAGCCAGTTTCTGTATTTCTAGCTTCCAAATTGTAATGAAACTTTTTATAAACACAGAAAATGTATTGAAACTAAGATAGGATCAGTGGGAAAAATTAAAAAATAATAATTTAACATAACGCAAAGAGAAAACTCAATAATTAGCAACGCAAAAGTTTACAACACATATCAAATTAATTAGATTTCATAAAAATTTTATGATGGTTTATCATGGTAAAATGCTTAGAAGTTTCTAGAATGTTCAGGAATACGCAATGGTGTTGTGAGACCAGATCTCGCTCAGTAATGGACTCGTCTAGATCCTATATAATCAGCTCCTAAGGCTGGTAAGATGGAGCGAGATTTCAACGCATATTGTACCTCGGGGAACGAGATCTTACTAACACCTGTCGCTACTACTATTCTCTTTATCTTTCTCTATATATTTGTACATTTCCTTAATACACTTGTAAACCACCTACTACATGTTTTCCCGTGTCGTTCTTGTGGACCCAACTGAGCTCCACAACAAATAGATATCGAACTAAGCAATTAGTAAAAGTATTGCGTCATTCTTTATCTTATAACCGTATTGCAAGCAACCACATTATGGGGAAGAATAAACAGGTTGGTCGAGAGCTCAGAAAACGAATTGTAAGTCTTCATCAAAGTGAATTGGGATATAGAACAATATCCAAAACCGTTGATGGTTTCATTGAATTCTTTTGGAACAATAATTCGGCACTGAAAGTCTCGGAAATTAACGCTTCCTTTGGCCAGATAAAGTCGTCCTCGAAAAATTACAAAACGAGCTGAAAGGTTATTAACAAGGAAGGTTATGAATTCGCCTAAAATTACTCTTGGAGAGCTGAAGAAGGAATTAGAAAATAGTGAAATTAAAGTTAGCAAGGACACAATTAGTAGAACCCTTCATCTTAAAGATATCTTCTCTGGATAAACAAGGAAAACTCCGCTTCTTAAGCCAAAGCATGTTCGTGCTAGGCTTTATTTTGCAAATGAGTATGCAAGCAAGCCTCTAGAGTTTTGGCATGACGTGCTTTGGTCAGCTGAGACGAAAATTAACTTGTTTTGCACTCCAAACACACCGAAAGTTTGGAAAAAAGGTACTGAATACGAGTCAAAAAACACCATTCCATCAGTAAAATTTGGAGGAGGGTGTATTATGATCTGGGGTTGTTTTAGTGCAGGAGGTGTGGAAAAAGTGGAAAAAATAATAGGAAAACTGTATGGAGCCTTTTAAAGGAGTATCCTGGAGAAAAACCTTAAAGAAAGTGTGAATTTGATCATATTGAAATCAGACTGGATCGTTCAACATGACAACGATCCAAAACACACTGCGAAATCCACACAAAATTGGTTTAATTCAAATAAAGTGAATGTTTTAAAGTGGCCTAGTTAATATCCCGATCCACACCCTATAGCGAAATAGGGGGGAATTGAAATAACTGGTCCATCGAAAAGAACGTTCAAATCTGCGAGAATTGGAGAAAATTTGTGTGGAAAAATGGAATAAAATAACAAAAGATGCATATAGGCAGTTTGTAGGAGGTTACTCAAAATGTCCGCATGCTGTAATCAACAATAACGGTTATGCTACAAAATACTAGATATTATTTTGTAAATGTGTTGTAAACTTTTGCGTTGCTAATTATTGAGTTTTCTCTTTGCGTTATGTTAAATTATTATTTTTTTTATTTTTCCCACTGTTCCTATCTTAATTTCAATACATTTTCTATGTTTATAAAAAGTTTCATTACCATTTAAAACCTAGAAATACATAAACTGACAGTTTCAAATGTGTATTGTAAACTTTTGCGGGGCACTGTATATATATATATATATATATATATATATATATATATATATATATATATATTTGTTGTTGTTTTTTTAAACGATAAATACTGTTAAATAGTGGCTTCGCTTCGAAGCTCATTTTTTTTATTTACTTAGAATGTCGCCCATGATATGTTTTGGACGTATATAACATTTTATTTATTTTTATTATTTTTAAAACAGTAATCTACGTACACACGTGTTTCAAGGTAACTACCTCTCATCAGCGTAGCTTGACTGTTACTAAAAATCGAACTTCAGACTATGTTTGCCACAGTCCGGCGCGTTAACCGTTACGCCATGAACTCCTAGATGACTTTACTGTTTATTTTTATTGCTTATGAGCGACTTTCTAAGTAAATAAAAATATGAGCTTCGAGGCGAAGCCACTATTTAATCATATTTATCGTTAAAAACAGCAACAACAACAAATCTAAATTTATAAGCGATAAAAATAAACAGTAGAGTAATCTAGGAGTTCATGGCGTAACGGTTAACGCGCCGGACTGTGGTAAACGTGGTCTGTAGTTCGATCTCTAGAAAAAATCAAGCTACGCTGATGAGATGCAGTTATCTTTAAACACGCGTGTACGTAGATTACTTTTTTTTGAAAATAATGAAAATAAATAATATATATATATATATATATATATATATATATATATATATATATATATATATATTTTATTACATTTTCACCCCAAACAAGGCAAATTGCCACTTTGGTGTAGGGGGCTACTATCAGGGTCAACAACTACTGGGGTACTATGTAGGGATTTGGGCAGCAAGATGTCGGTTCACGTTACACTTGAACTTCTGAACGTCAGTACTGTTAGGGAAACAGGGACCTGGAATGGAATTCCAAAGTCTAGCGGTTCTGGGGAAGAAACTATTGGAGTAAAAAGATCTTTTACATCTAGGGATCTCTACAGTGTGGGGGTGGGATTTAGCAGCCTGTCGGGTTTGTCGAGGGTGCTCACGTCGTGGGGGCACAAGTGATTGCAGTTCGTCAGAGCCTTCACCACTAAAATACTTGTAGAAAAGGCAGAGGGATGCAACATTTCGTCGATGGGACAGAGGCTGAAGCTTAGATGCCAGTTCAGGGCCTATCAGGTTTGCGACTCTCTTTTGAACTTTGTCAAGGAGCGAGAGACTAGTAGCAGATGCACCAGCCCAGATGTGGCATCAATACTCCATACATGGGCGAATGGTGGCCTTATAGAGGTACAGGATACTTTCGGGCGTTAGTAGCTTTCTAGCACGGTAGAGAGAGCCCACCTTTCTTGCAACGGCCCTGGCAATGCCTTCAATGTAATTGTTCCAACTCATGTTTCCTGTGAACGTTAGGCCAAGGAGTTTGAAAGATGTACTCTCAGATAAAGAGTCGTTGGCCATTGCTATAGGTGGTAGAGAGGGTTTCTTGTAATTATTGAATGAAACTAGTTATATATATATATATATATACACGAACAACGAGATTAATCAATCTTGTTGTTTAGTCTATAGAAATGCAATTTCACACAATTAATTAAATACCCCGCGATTAAATCCAAATATTAACTAACTGGAATTTAATAAGATTAAAAACATAGCATAATAATAGATATTCCTTAAAATATTTCTATATAAAATTTAAAGAAAATTGTTATTCATATTAATGCTAATTATGTATTTCATACGATTGCCTCAGACGCTCTAATACTATCCTTATTCTGTATCATTAAATTTGATATATATATATATATATTATTATTATTATAGCTTCAGAATTTATAGACTGCATATGTTCCATTTCAATTACTTCTGCAGAAATTTATTCACTAAATTAAAAAAAAATGAAAGATTTAACGTATTTTGTAGAATATTTCGGTGACATATAGCAATTTTAAACGGATTTTGGGTTACTTAATTTGTTAATAATTTCACTCCAGCATATAGCCTTCTATAATATTTTTTCTCAATTAAATTAATTTTTAAAAATATTTTATTCCAGAATTGGAATGTATTAAATTTAACTCTAATTTCCCAATGTACAAGTCACTCAATCTTAATAGCAAATCTCCTTTCGACTTATTCTGTTGCCTTTACACATTCTGTTGTCCCCGTTTAATAAAAAGTTCTTCTTCCTCTCTTGACCAATTACTGTCAGGCGAAGGACGTTATAACAGTTTACTTTTCATTCTTTATTCTCACTACCCACACGTACCCTTAAAAATAACCTCCGCTTTGACGTTCTCTCTTTCTTTAAACATTTACTGAAAATATATATGTATGAATAAGATATAATTATTCTTTTCATTTAATTAGAGACTGGAAAAATTAGCAAAGCGAGTTTTAAAGTCTCTATTTTTATTTCCACAAGTGCTAGCTGTTTAAATTCCAATTACCTTGAATTTATCATGGCTATTTTTGCTATTTGGAATTTTCAATTTAACCAGATGGATTTTACTGTATGAAAAGAGAGCGTTTTTTACTGGTTTTTACATTATAAAACTTGGAATTTATACATCAACAATTCTACGTTTGGAAAGAAACATTGCCTTTCACTCTAGTACTTGATTGAACATAGTTGATTTTACCTTCAATGTGGTAATCTTCAAGCAATCTGGAACCTAAAACATCATTCTTTTCTATTCCAAGACTACCATTCTATTCGGATACCTAAATCCCATATTTTTTCTTTCAATCCTTTTTTTCTTTTCTATATCTTTTATATATTTTCAACATATGCATGTGCTAAATTGCAAAATTATACGTGATTTTGTATATATATATATATATATATATATATATATATATATATATATATATATACATATATATATATATACACAAATATATACAAAATATATACAGGGTGACCCAAAAACAGAGGACATTCAATTGTTTTTCTGAGCATTTTACAGTCAACAGAGAAAAAAAGGCCAAAAACCTTAGTGTTTCGATGTGATTTTTTGAATATAATAAACTAGTTATGACCAAAGTTTCATTTCATTCGGACAAAACACTAAGAAACGGGGTTGGGGCCCGCTTTTTGGTTCACCCTGTATATATTGGTTTTAACACACAAACTAAATTTCACAGTGTATAAGGATTATTTGAGACTGGAGATATTCATAATTGTACCCTATTTCCAAAAGAGGGGAGATACACCATATGAGAAATATTTTGATTGAAACCTATACAAACCTAAGTTTTTATTCTTATCTGGTTTTCCATCGTTGTGGCTAAAACGTGGTGATACAAGTTTTAAAATGAAAATAACAGACCTCAAATAAATAAATAGATATTTTTTTACATAGGCATCACCACATTATCAAGGTCCAGAGGCCACTCAAGGATAAGGGTTAAAGAGTGTACAGTAGAAATTGGACAATATAGTAATCATTAGTAATGAAAATTTGGTAAATTTGATAACTTATATGGAACGGCTAATCAAGAACTTATTTACTTTAGACTTGAACACAACCATATTGTAGTCAGCCGGAAAGCAGGAAAACGGAAGACAATTCCACAGGCGTGCAGTTCTAAGAAAGAAGCTTTGTTCATGGAATCTACGTTTAGGTTTAGGCACAGATAAAGAGTGGGGGAATTATTGATAGTGTTTACAGCTAGACGAGTGTTTCTTGTGAAAGTTTGGCGAGGGGGGACCATAGATTGAAGCTCAGTCGAACACTTTCCATGAAAATAACGATACATCAGAGACAAACTCGCAACATCTCTTCTGTGAGATAGAGGTTGCAAGGAGGAGAAAAGGACATCTCCTACGAGGCTACGAAGTCTATTTTGAACTCTATCAAGGCAGGACAAGTCTTTTCTAGCAGCTCCTGCCCAGATGTGGCAACAGTATTCCATCCTTAGACGTACCTGGCTCGTATATAGATAGAGAATAGCATCAGCAGTGAGATATTTACTGGATCGATAGAAGGATCCCACCATTTTTCCAGCGGCCTTGGCAACAGATTTGATGTACGCGTTCCATTTAAGATCAGGAGTAATGGTCAAGCTCAGAAGCTTGTCAGAACTTGAGGCCTCCTGAAAACGAGATACTAATTACTTATCTCCAAGATTTTTAATAATAATAAAGTAAATAAATAAAATAATATATAATACCATTCGGTACCACTCCGACGATAAAAGACCAGATAAGAACAAAAACTTGCATTTATAAGACTAAGAAACCCAATCTTGATCACCCTTAAGGATTCGGGGCGCATAAACTTAGTTGGCCAAAGCTTGGTGAAACAACAACGATGAAGATGAGTATAACAGTTTGCAAATAAAATATCAAAATTACACATTTTAAAGGATTCTAATTAAAAAAGAGATACTTTTATTCTTGTATTTTAATTTTTATTATTTTTCAATTATTATATTCTTGTGTTATTTTTGTTATTCATTTGTAATTCTTTTATTCTGTTGTATTTCGTTGCTTTTTTGTAATTACGTCACTTTTTTATTATGTCTATAATTTTATTCTTTAAATTGTTTATCCTTTAATTTCATCTTTCCTGGTTTTTATTATTTGTCTTTTTTCTTTCATTCTATTCATATTCTTCAATATTTTGTCATTTTCATTTTTCACACTAAATCACTATCTGATAATGCTAACGTTTTACATTCTGTATTTTTAGATGAGAATTGATAATTTGTAATATATATATATATATATATATATATATATATATATATATATATATATATATATATTCAGACTACAGTTTTCATCTTTGGTATTATTCTCCAATGTGGTGGCCGATGTAAACGATGACCTTCTTCAAATGTGTTGATTAAATCTTGAAAATATCTACATAATTTCGAATGGATCATTTTATTTTCACTGTGGGGGTGGCCTCTGGTTGTTTCGTAAGTCAAAAATGAATAACCGAAAGAATGTCTAATTTTGGTAGTACTGTTGCTTGTGCTGATCATGGAACTATGATAATAGTCATTTCGAAATACCAGTCTCTTAGAATATGGCAAATTATACTAAGAATCTAATTAAGGATTATTTAAAAGTTCTATACGATCTGAGCGAAGCAGAACATAATATAAATATTAATTCGTCATCAAAGATTCAATAGTTCGACACAAAGATTCTTGGTTTTGACAGGTCGAGCGGGGGGTTTACATCGGTCGAAACATTGTAAGAAAATATTTAACATGAGAAAATTAGTTTGGAACATCCGTATTCATTTTTACTCTTGTTATTCGTTAAGTCCTGGTTTTACCATAACATTTTTAATTAAGTAAATATAGATATATTTGATATTATCTCTGAACGTATATACCATTCACTGGACAAAGCGGGGGAAGGCAGAGCGGTAGCTCTAGATATATCTAAGGCTTTTGACAGGGTATGGCATGAGGGTCTCCTCAGTAAAATCAGATCATACGGTATCACTGGTAGAATACTTAACATAATTAAATCCTTCTTAGATAAGAGAAAAATCCAGGTAGTCCTCGACGGTGGCACATCTAAACAATATGATATAAATGCGGGAGTGCCCCAGGGTTCTATCCTTGGACCTCTATTGTTCCTGATATTCATAAATGACCTCCCCGACAACATTGCCTCTGAGATGGGTATATATGCTGATGACACTACACTCTATGGCAGACACGACAGGAAGACGAATGAACACATTTCTAAAGAAATGGCAGAAACACTAGAGGAAGACCTCCAATCTGTAGTGGAATGGGGACAAAAGTGGTTGGTCGCGTTCAATGCTGCAAAGACTAAACTAGTTTCATTCAATAATTACAAGAAACCCTCTCTACCACCCATAGCAATGGCCAACGACTCTTTATCTGAGAGTCCATCTTTCAAACTCCTTGGCCTAACGTTCACAGGAAACATGAGTTGGAACAATTACAGTGAAGGCATTGCCAGGGCCGCTGCAAGAAAGGTAGGCTCTCTCTACCGTGCTAGAAAACTACTAACACCCGAAAGTATCCTGTACCTCTATAAGGCCACCATTCGCCCATGTATGGAGTATTGCTGCCACATCTGGGCTGGTGCATCTGCTACTAGTCTCTCGCTCCTTGACAAGGTTCAAAAGAGAGTCGCAAACCTGATAGGCCCTGAACTGGCATCTAAGCTTCAGCCTCTGTCCCATCGACGAAATGTTGCATCCCTCTGCCTTTTGTACAAGTATTTTAGTGGTGAATGCTCTGACGAACTGCAATCACTTGTGCCCCCACGACGCGAGCACCCTCGACAAACCCGACAGGCTACTAGATCCCACCCCCACACTGTAGAGATCCCTAGATGTAAAAGATCTTTTTACTCCAATAGTTTCTTCCCCAGAACCGCAAGACTCTGGAATTCCATTCCAGGTCCCTGCTTCCCCAACAGTACTGACGTGCAGAAGTTCAAGTGTAACGTGAACCGACACCTTGCTGCCCAAATCCCTACATAGTACCCCAGTAGTTGTTTCCCCTGATAGTAGCCCCCTACACCAAAGTGGCAATTTGCCTTGTTTGGGGTGAAAATGTAATAATAAAAAAAAAAAAATTACTCTTTAGTGTGGTATTTTGCTCTATATTCTTGTCCATTTTAATCTATTTCATTTATTTTTTATTATATTTTATTATCATTAATATTGTCATATTAACATTATTAGTGTTATTCTTATCTTTTCGATTATTTTTATTTTTTTATCCTGATATTCGACAGCGTGATTCTTTATATATTTTATATTGCCCTCGTTATGCTTCATTTATTATCTTCTATTTCTTGCTGGTAGTTTTTTTATATTTCAATCATCGATTTTTATTATTTGCATTGTTTGTATTTAAATTACATTTTTATTGTTTTCACGTCAACTTTCTTACACTATATCATTTTAAACTTGGGAATATGAACTATTCCACGGGCTAATTGTTCTCGTTTCGTCATCCATGATAAGAAAAAAGTGTTAAGTAAATTTAAGTTATCATCTGTCGTTGGAATCGAATTTTCTCTACTTGCATGAGATTGTAATTTAGACATGATTGATATTCAACGTGATTACACACTTCAGGACTGGTGATTCTTCATTTTCTGCTCATATTCTTTTCATTTTTTATCGCCTTCCTCCAATCTCTTATTCCACTCCATCTCCTTCGATTATTTCAGCTTTATTTAGTATATTCTAGTTTTATTTATTGAGCTGTTATCATATTTTATTCTCTTTTTTATTAAGATGACTTCTATTAACTTTACTGTTATTAAATAGGCTTTACCTGTTTTTTTTTCTATATAAAATTCAATAATATATTAGTTTCTATCGCTTTATCGTTAGTAGGAATAAAAATAGTTGTGAAATTTCAAGGAAACATTCGCTACTTAAGTAACTACGATGAATTTACGTATTTGTTGCCTTTTTGAAAACGTTAGGAATTATTTTTTCCTAAAAAAATAAGTCGGTTTTAACCTATACCGAATACCATTACTGTTTACCGTATTTGGCCTTAATAAAAAGTGGCTGTGTGTTAAAAATGTTTTGCGCAAGGGTTCGGTTAGTATTATGTACATATTATGTACATATTGGCGCTGCTTTGTTCGGGATGTTTCTCGTCACATCTGCCAGAGAACGCGGCAAGCTTTTAATACACATGAGTTGTCTGTAAAAGAAATACACATGTAATACACATGAGTTGTCTGTAAAGTTGTCTGCAAAAGAAAACTATTGGAAAAGGAAGTAAAATGTTTTGGTGTTTATAATTCGATGGAGATTTGTAAGTGAATATCTTCCGTGTTTTGATCTGTTTAAAAACTACTGGTTTGAACATTTGCCCAATCAAAAGGCGATGCATAAAATCAACAAATTATGCATAAATCTGATTTAAAATTATTTTAACTAATCATAATAAATCAACTGAAGCTAAAAGCAAACATTTATTTTAAAGAAGTGTTATCACTACTGAAAGGCCATAAGGATCTTATATTAAATATAAAACATCCGAACCTATTTCTTTAACATTTATAATTTACATAAATTACAATCATTGAAAATGTTAAAATTCCAAGAAGAGTGTATTATACCTGTTTTCATAAATGTATTTTATTGTTAAAATAAAGTCGTGAATGTGTGTCAAGTTTTTGCATTAAGTGTTGAATATTCGTTGATGTTCAAGTGTAGAATTCCTATTGATGTCTGCCTGAGGTATAAACTATGTGTTGAGTTAAGTGTACACAATCTATTGATGTTTCCATGTAGTGTAGAGTGCACGTTTACGTTTACATTACGTTAAGTGTAAAATATGTGTTGTATATTTGTGTCAAGAGTAGAAGTTACGTTTGCCTTAAGTGTAAAATGTGTTTGCGTTATGTAAACGTGTTCATATTTGCAGTGAGTGTAGAAAAAGGAATTATGTTAAGCTTTAGCGTAGAATGTAAATTGATGTTAGCATTTGATGCAGAATAAGTGTTGATTTTTGTGTTATCAGTATAGTTTGCTTTCGTTTAGTGACGGATACTTGTTTATGTTTGAAGTAAGTGACGAATATGTGCTGTGTTGAATATGTTTATTTGTTTTTGTTAAATGTATACTCCGCGTTGATAATCTCGTTAAGTGTAAAATGGGCATTAATGTTTTCCTTTGTGAATATCTCATGCTGTTTACGTTAAGTGTAGAATATGTGTTGATATTTGCGTTAAATGTATAAATAACATTGATGTGTGTGTGTTATTTGTAGAGTATATGTTGATTATGTAGGATTTACATTGATGTTTTCGTTAAGTCTACTATATATGTAGATGTTTACTTTAAGTGTATAATTCCCGTTGAGGAAGCGCTAAAATTAAAATATGTGTTATTTTTTTCGTTAATGACTGTGTATATGTAAATTTTTGTCTTTAACGTAGAATAAACATTTGTTTCTAATTTAGTGAATAGGATTTTATGTTTACATTAAGTGAAGAATTTACAAATAGTCGTTGATCATGAAATATGTGTTTATATTTGCGTGATGTGTAGTATATGTGGCAATGTTTGCTTGTGCTAAGTCTGGGATAGTTGCTGATGTATGCAATGCGTGTAAAATCACTAGGATGAATATTTTTGCTAACACGCGAAGATATGAACATGGATAGACGCATTGTCAGATAGAGAAATATTAATAAAAGTTTGCATCCAATATAATTTAAGGTATTTTTTCATTTACGTTTTTTTCGTTATACCATACCCATTTTGTCATGCACTAGTTCACATAGCAATGCCATGTATTTGTCACACGAGTATCCAACAACAATAACTATAGTTCATGAACTTAAATATAACGCGGCAAACTTATTTGATCCAGGTTATTTTATCTGTTTATTTATGTAATATTTATGCTTTTTTTGTCTTTGCCCCATTCTATCTATCTATCTATCTATCTATCTATCTATCTATCTATCTATCCCTCTCTCTATATATATATACATATATATATATATATATATGTGTGTGTGTGTGTATATATATGTATATGTACACATTTAAACTATTAAAATTATTTTTAAATAAAATATTTGCATCTTAGTCTGAAAAAATTATCTATTTTTGAAAATTTCTAATTCTGTTAACAATTCTTCTACTAGCTTTTACTAATTTTTATAACCCTGGAACTATCATGAACCTAAAATTAATAAAAAGCAGGGAGGTCATCCGCGTGCAGAACACTAGCACAGCTTTAGTAACCCTTAGCCGGCGGCACGTACTTATGAACAAAACTCTTTTCTCCTATTCTGATAATGGATATTTTTCTATAAAAATTAATAAGAAAAATTTTAACATTAAAATATTTAAATATATATATATATATATATATATATATATATATATATATATATATATATATATGCAGACACACACACACACATATATATGCATATATATATACACATGCATACATATATATTGTAACAAAATAGAATACAAATGTATGTCATATTTCTTTCTTTTATGATCATCCTTCCAATATCTTTTTATTTACTTTACGAAAATACATTTCCCTAATTTCAATTATTTTCGCAAGACAGAAGCTTGACAATTTTCTGAGTCTCATCATCAGTACAATATTTTTGTAGTAATAGACAATATAAAAAATTTGAAAAAATTGTGCAGGTGGAGCATAGAACATACATACATACATACATACATATATGAGGATTGCAACGTCTTGTCAGACGAGTGCCACTCCCTCAGACATTTAAAATCCATAAGTCCAAATGCCTGAGGGAGTATCTATACAAAGATGATGTTACAGCTAAGTCTCTCTCTCGGTTCAAAATGTTGAGATCCAGCAGCAAGTAAGAGCAAGATAGCCAGCAACAAATTAAACTGCAGACCAGCTTAATGCGGTTACTGGTCTCCCGCTTTATGGTTTTTTAAATCAGAGATTTGCTTCTCCTAGAAAGGTTGCCTTCACCATGGCTTACGGGAGCCCTTTCCACCCCAATACACATATACACACACACACACACACACACACACACACACACACAAATATACACGGTGCTAGTTGGACGTTGACCCAGAAAAAGAGTTCATTCGCCCTTTGGAAGGTCTTGTTTTTAATCCTCCAGGGAGACTAGCCGCCCTCCTCACCAAACAAGTCTGGTGGGGGAACCAGTTTAGTCGCCGGTGACCCGACCATGAGGCAGGTAGTACTGGGTTACATGGTACCAGTAGCATATGACATGACCTGACACAAAACATACATACATACATACATAATACATACACACATACATACATATATATATATAATTTATTTATACAAACAGTGATGGCTACATATGTGCATACATGTTTCTGTAATCACCCGTTTTTGGGGATATTACGTATTCAGGCCAAGAATTTCCTTGAAAACTGAAACTCAAGATACAAAAACATTTTCTTATATCACTTACAAAATTATAATCTTGTCATAGAATAGGGGTGCGGTTGGTCTTGGGGAGGATAAACGAGGCCTCTGATCAATTTCTCATGCTTTTATTTTTTCGGTAGGGACATTTTTTATTTTTATTCTTTTTATTACCTTAAAACTAAGTATCTACTCTCCGGTGTAGCATTGTGAATTATTGAGACGTCAAACAATATGTACCTATAACCAACGGTCAAACTTTAAGTGGTCAACAAATTCAAACGGCTACCCAGTATGAACAACACGATATTTCCGATTTTCACACACACATATTTCGGAAGTATACATATGCACAAATACACAAGAGTGGATGCACACTTTTTGCATATTTCCTTAAACATACACACAGAAATATAAAATATAAAAATGTAAAAAAAAACAGAAAATATAAAACGCAACAATACAGTATATACATGCATAAACACATAGACCCGCATACATCTGCGTTCATATATACGTAAAAATATACACACACATATATCTACACATACACATCCATATTATTTACACTAAATGTAAATACATATCAATATACTATACGTATATATTTATACAGGTACTTACACCCACACACATATATCTACATATATAAACATATGAATACACGCATAACATATACGTATACATAAAACATATACATATACATACATAGCACATTTACTTACACACCCATATACACGGATGAAACTATTTCGACAACAAAACATAAATAAAGCTATGGTTTATTTATCCAGATAATTAAGTAATTTAGCACGAGATTTCCACTAAGTTATTACATATATAGCGGAAAAACACATAATCTCTCACTTAAAGTTTCATGTACGCGTTGAGCACTACATACCCTCTCAATGCATGAAAGTTATATATAAATCCACATATACACACATATACACGTATAGACATACATATACAGATACATACTTACACATAGGAATAGATGCATATACAATATATATATATACATATACATATATACATATACAAGAATACATCTACATAAACGTATATATATATATATATATATATATATATATATATATACCTTCATACCTTCACCTACATTCACATACATATCTACATATACCCACCCATATGCATATATATATATATATATATATATATATATACATAAATATATATATATATATACAAACATATAAATAATTATCGTCGACATACATGCAGACCTAACCGTAATTAATTAGTATAAAAAATAGCGTATTTTCAACATGATAACTCACTACGTAAGCTTGCGAGGAAATATTTACTGTAAGAACAAGGAAATACGAAAACATATATAAAAGTATGTACCGCTGTTATTATACCAATACTAATAAACTATCAATTAACATTTTTTTAAAATGTCTAAAACCAAACCTTAAAATCTATAGATATAATCCCTTTTTCCTTTCGATATAATTATATATATATATATATATATATATATATATATATATATATATATATATATATATATATATCACAAATAAGTGTTTCTGTAAGTAATGTAATTTAGTCTGAAACCTATCTGCACAAAATATTGGGTTAACTTATTTGCCTGCGGTTGACATGATAAGAACATGAGTGAAACTTATGTAATCGGTGGAAAATACATAAGTAATTAAAATCATCCATAGTAATTGCAAATGTAAAAAAATAAGATGTCGCGATTGTGATGGCGTTTTTCCTAGAACGCCTAAAATTGTGGTTGAAAATTACATAAGATAGTGGCTAATGGCCTAGAGGTAACGAATTAGTAAGTAGTATCAGTTATTGCCAGCCTACAATACTTTGGTTCAGAGTGGAATTTCTGCAGTCCAAATATTATATAGGAAATATATTATATATGCATATATATATATATATATATATATATATATATATATATATATATATATATATATAAATTTAGTTGTTAAAATTAAATTCTGAAAATCAAATTATAGACACATATATTCGAGTTAAGAATTTATTGTTTGACAAAAGGAATATATAAAAGGGGTTATATTAATTTCCTTAATCCATGGATTTTCAATTTAATTTTAACAACTAAATTTATATATTGTTCTATTGTTAAATATTGAGCTTTTCCTTTTTGGCTCGAATCACCCTGAAAGTATTACCGCTAGTAATATCTATCAGGATTTTTCATCGGATTTTAATCTGTGTCTTATCTCGCTTATATATATATATATATATATATATATATATATATATATATATATATATATATATATATATATATTAACTCGTGGCCCTGAGGTTGTCCGGGATTACATGATGATCAACTAATGTTTCACACTCGATTGCGTGCTCTAGTTGCGTGCTCAATGTAGTCTACCATTCACTGTAGAGAACCTAAATTAATTTTGTAAAATTAGTTTATATCAGGACTGAATTAAAGTTTAAAGTGTAAAAGTCAAATATAATTTTTCAAACGTGCTCTAAAAAGAAACATTCATTACAAACGCGCTCCTATCATATAAAAAACTTCTTATTAATTTTATATGCCAGGAATTTCTGCTTTCGGCTGTATTAAAATTTCTCAATATTAGTCATGTTAGGCTGTATAACGTTTTTATTTTGGTAAAAATCACATGTTCCTTCTTTCACCGAATTTTTCAATTATCTATACTTATCGAAGACATTCTGGGACAAAATATATTTAGGAAACCGCCAGATACATAAGGTACATTTGTGTAAAATTTCATATAAAAATTTGCAGCCGTTTCGGAATTCATAGGGAACGGACCCACACTCATACAGACAAAGTTCGTTTTATATACACCTTGTTCTTTATTATAGATAGATATTTTATTCATTGTAACTATAAAGCCATAGATTAAAAATAATAGTTTCCTGTGAATAGCATAACTTCAGTTTTGACATACCAAGGATACACACTAAAGAGTGTTAGCATAATTCTTTTTTGTGCAGTCTTCAACCACGCTTTTCATGAGTGGGCACGGCTTTAATTGTAGGTATATGAGTTTAGGACGACTGAAAACACTGCCGACATAAGGAGAGAGCACATACAGCGACTCGTGTCCCCAACTGACCACCAATTTGGTACAAGCCTGTCTCATGATTCGGTGATCTAATGACTACAGGTGTGTCAACGTGATTATGCCGTATCGCATAATTGATCGCATGGGATCGTTCTACCGCTCCAGTAGACATTTCATTGTTGGTGCACTTCTCTACCTGTATAAGAGCCAAGTACGTCCCAAGATGGAGTACTCGTGCCACATCTGGGCAGGAACTGCTAGAAGCAACTGATCTTGCCTTGACAGAGTTAAAAATAAACTTCGTAGCCTAGTGGAGGATGCTCTTTTCTCTTCTCGGCTACCTCTTTTCCACAGAAGAGGCGTTGCGAACGTGTCTCAGCTTTATCGTTATTTTCATGGCAAGTGCTCGTCTGAGCTCCAATCTATGCCCCCCTTATACTGACTTTTACGAAAACCACTCATCTGAAACGACTATCGAGAATTTCCCCCACTTTGCCTAAACCTTAACACAGCCTTTTCTTAGAACTGCATTCTTTTTGTAAAAAATCCTGTATGATATGACGAAAATAAAAGGTACATCCTTCCTCCCACAGATAAAGAAGCTAATCACTGCGAAGAGGGTCTAATGACACCAGAATCGATACTACACAAATTATCCCCAGTATACATTAATGAGATAGGGGAAAATGTTAGACCTAGAAGAATTCCCGCCGGCCATCTTAATAAAAGAGGGATTCTTAGGAGAATGATCCCGTTGTAACGGAACACTATGATTTTATATTGAAATGATTCCGATTAAATCATGTTATTTATCCTTAAAAAAATGTAGAGTCACAAAAACGTTCTTTTATAACTCAGTGGCGTTTAGATAAAGATCAAAGTGTAACATATGTTCGCTACAACAGAGCATATTCGAACGTTTTATTAATAATGTAAATTTCATGAAAATGAAAATTATTTTATTAGAAAACTTTTAAAATGCTATTTGTATTTTATTAAATCAATTTAATGTTTTCTTTTTTATTCCCAATAAAATTATTATCGATAAAAATACTGCGTAAAAATACAAAAATTACCATAAAAAATTAAGCATGTCTCTTACAAAATATTAATTATTAGAGACATATGATGAAAGAACCCTGTGAGTGTTTACGGTTTTCTATATATAACATATTTGAAAATGCTGCGTGCATTATATCATAGTATATTTAAACGAAAGAGGTGTTTGGTATTAATATTGTTAGAGTTTGTAGAAAAAATGAATTTATATTTTAGATATAAATATTTATTAAATAGACATACATTTGGCATACGCACATTTAAGCGCGTTTCAGCGAATTAACGCTTCCATATAAGAAAACCATACAAATGTGTATGTATTTACATGATACACACACAACCACACACGCATATATGCATATATATATATATATATATATATATATATATATATATATATATATATATATATATGTGTGTGTGTGTGTGTGTGTGTGTGTGTACGTGTATATATATATATATATCTTTGATAATTATTTATATTTTTTATTCCATGTGTGCGAAACAATAAATGATATAAATCATAATTTGCAAAACATTGAACTGCTTTCATACGCAGAGAGACCTGGCGTTGCTCGGGATTGAATTGGGATTAACGAATGTTCAACATTTTTATTACATTGATTGTCATCGAAATAGATGGAATCGCCCATTTTTTAATTAAATTAATTGATTTCCTGCTCTAATCAGGATGAGTAGGACAAAAGTTTCACAAGCCACCCCACAATAATTTAGTCCACAATACATCATAGTTTACATCGAACTCTACATAATCAGTTAATCTTATGAAATTAAGTTCATATAATGGCTGGAATTAAAGCTATAATTCAAAAGTCAAATATCATAATTCATTTTCGATTTAAACTGAAACGATCATTGCATTATCAACTATTGATAATATGCGATGGACCCTTTAGCTTTTGATGTGATAAACATTATAAAATGCACTTGTGATGTTAGGCTGTATACGGGTGTTACAGTATACTTTGATAAAAATAGGACTATTCTTTTTTCGATTTTCGATTTTCGATACTTATAGGAAGAATTTCAATACCAATCTAAGAATACTGTCAGACTCATGAAAGACATTTGTGTGAAATTACAAAAAAGAAAAAATACTAACGTACCACCTGAACCTGAAGGAAAAAAAAAACGTTTATAAACATTAACGCGTGCATGACTTACGAAAAGTTTAAGAATAAAATGAAATTCTTTTCACTGGCTTTTTTTTGTAAAGGAACTTCTTTTTACTGGCTTTTTTTTTTATAATAAAGGAAATTTTCGACTGTTTTCTTTTTGGCTATTTGTATCTAAAAGTGGGGCTTAAGTTTCAATTTAGCCTTTGTTGGCCCTTTTTCATTAAAAATGTAGCTTCCAATCTGACCTTTTTAGCGCGAAAGATCATTCTGTGTAGGCAGTAAAAATGTTGTTTTTTTTTCTGTTAAAATTTTAGTTAAAACTTTTGTTTACTGACTACACTGAGCTATTTCGATACTTTGATAAGTGGAAAATGAGATTAGGATAAGCCAAGACTCGAACCCTGTAAGCAAGGTTAAGAGATAGATTCAGAAAATGTAATGTTAGAATTTCATTACTGTTAACTTTCATATAAAATAGTTAGATATTGTTGTATTGTAAAAAGAATTTAATTGTTCATTCTTTTATGTAAACTAAATTAAAAAGGTCAGCTAGAAAAGAATGAAAAATAGGTTGAAAAATAGATGAGAATTCTTTGTTTGCACAAGTGTGTTTTGAAAACGTATGCTTAGAACATGTGAGTTGGTCACGTTTGGAGCTATACATCTGGCGTCATAGCAAAAAGGGAACTTTTCAATATAAGAGCTAGAATTAGCAGATTAGTAAAACAGTCGGGCGGTCGGAGACGGAGTCAGAGTCCAGAGTCCAGAGTCGGCAGTCGAGCAGAGGAGGGTCCCTTTAGAAGCCAAGGGAGGACATTTACCACATAGAAACGAATTTGAATTCCTGACGTCATCACCATTTCGACCAGTCAAATGAAAAAGAACATCATCGATTTTTGTAACTGTTGTCTTCGTGTCGTCATCCAACAATAGAAGGTAATGTGTAATCATCTTAATATGAACTTTGTATTACCCCCTTCCGAGTAATATGTCCCCCTCTCCATCATAAATAATGATTATCCCCCCTCTTGTGTTAAAAGTAATGATCACCCTCTCTCCTCGCTAATAATGCTTCTCTCCCTCATCACCATCGTATATATGTACCCGTCATCTTAAATATGACCCCATCCCTATGCAACAGAAAGAAAACTAATTATTACTAACTTCCCACATGTAATTTAAACAAAAACATATTTACTGCGTCCATGGAATTATTTTTCCACGCTCGATTACCAAGTTATTTTATTTGTTGAAGTGCTTTAATTTTACTTCTTTTTTATAACGAAATGAAAAATGTAGTAGATATTTCATTATTTTTATATATAAAATAAAGTAGTTCCTGGAATAGTCGGATTCTGTATAGTAGTTTCAAGAATAATAAACAGACAAATGAAATCTTTTCAGTTTATTCGTAAGTATTTTTGTTCAATATTCAAAAACAGCAAAACATTTTTATGTCTACATGAAATTATTTTTTTCACGCTAGAAACTGAGTAAGATTACCAAATTATGTTATCAAAAGAAAATAACGTAAAACCCGTTTCTAAAAAATAGATGTTTGTAATAATAATAAAAAATTGAAATTACAGTATTATGAATCAACTTTAAATAACAATCTTAAATAGAACACTTAAAACAATTATCTCGGTATAAACAGTGACTAACAGCAATTAGATCAATTCGATTTTCTTTAATATAATATGTAAATAAGGTTACTTCTTAATCGTATATTTTGGAAGAATCAAACTATGTATAGAAATAAATGAAACAGTACAGTAATGGGCCTATTGCATATAATAACCAAAGTGTAAACAAACAAACAAACAAACAAACAAACAAATAAACAAACAGAAATCTTAATTACCATATATATTTTCATAAGTTACTATATGTATATATATACTAGCTGAAGTACCCGTTGTGTACTAGGTTAAAAAAGCCTACAGAAAATGAACTGTGATTGATGAAAGTATGATAGGTTATGAAAAGGAGGGGGTTGTGAAGAGACAAGTTTTGATACTCAAAAATTTTACCTTAAAAAATATGATTAAAATAAACATAATTTTCGCGAAAATATACTTTTTTTATCAACTTTGTTTCCATTCGTAGCCAAGAGTGACCAACAAAATGATGTTTCCTTACAAAGAGAAAATGTTATATATGTAATAATATAAATATACAAGAAATAAATGTTACCATAGTCTATAAAAGTTACTTTTATGATAGAAAAGTTCATTGGTTTGTATTTTTAAGTAGTTTGTAATTTTTTTATATGCATATATATATATATATATATATATATATATATATGTTTCATTTTACGTTAGTTTTTACGTTTTGTTTTTACGAAAGTCTCGGAAATCAAGAGACCACCTTCCTCAGACGAATATTTAATCTAATCTATATGAAAATATAAATATTCGATTATTTCATTAAAGTTCTCCTTTACCCCTCAAACACCGAGTAAAAAGTTGCAAACATAATTTTCCGCTTCTAATGAATATGTAAATATGCTATAGTATTTACTATTTTGGTCTCTTGATATTGATCCGAGAAGAGGGCCCCTTGATTGCTGGGAACTTCGACTGAAGTAATGTAGAACCGCCAAAGTGTAAACGACGCCACTAATACAGGTTCTGTCACACAAAAATAGAGAGTGTGAGTCACGTAAGATTCCAGGAGAAAATTCATTTATTAGATTATTCATCTTGTGGAATATCCAGATTCGCACTATTTGTTGCATCACTTAGAGATGGGCCACATTTCCTTGTAAAAGCCAGCGTGGGTTATCCATAGCGTGGAGATTTTTTTTGTATTGCGAATACTATGCTATTTTGAATGTTTAGTACGGGTTTACTCTCTGGGGACGTATCCCGACGCCAGATTGTCCTGACAAACGTCTGAACAGAGAGACACCTAAGACAACTGAGGTTTGTGTCTAGTAGGCATTTTAGTTCTGCCATATTAGGCATTTAAGTTGTCCGCTATATATGTGTGCGTGTGTGTACTCAAACACTTCATCTCTAAACGCAAAGGAGTATTATAGTGTTTAGAATGAACCCTTAACTCTTTTAATAAATGCAGTGTTCTTGTTTAGACATCAAAATCCTAGATTATTTCATGAAAACTGAAAATTATTCATCACGTGTAGGAGTTAAAAGATATCAATCATGTTATATGATATCTCTGTACCCAGTGTCTATTTGGTCCTCCGCAGAAAAATATATCTCCAATTTCATCTATGACCTTTCCCGTCGGTCTTCTCTTTTTTTGTCGATAATAACAGACATCTATCACGCAACATCGTGCAATCCTTAACTCTTCATTATAGTTTTACATTAAACAAGGCAGGTTACCTAATGCGCAATCAATTAATAAATCTATTTACAAGCTTTAAAAATACAAGCAGAAAGAGTTTTAAATCAATCTAATGTGACAAGTATCAAGAAATGAATAATTCACTCATTAAACTTCTCAACAGAATAGTATTTTCGGAAGATTAGAAGCACATTTGTAAAAATAATATTAAAACGGTATTGTTCGCAGAAGGCTAGAGTAAATATAATGTTAGAATAATTGAAAAATCAATTCGATTATGCAACACTGATGTCTAGGGTGCACAAATATGATGCCATATGAGGGATACTGAGGTAATGAAACGATATTAATTAAATTATTTAGCTATTTAGATATAATGTGTTAATGCGGTGTACATTGCTTTAAATTGTTCGAAACTAAAACACAAAACTAAATAACGGCGTGAGTTGCTTTTGATTTTTAATTTCTTTTGTTTATACAACAACTAGAAAGAAAGAAGAAAAGACAGCGAAGACTGTACACACTCACAGATCAACTTGCGACTTAGCGACAGAACAGACTTTCAGATACGATTGTGGCCAAAGATGTTTCTTGTTATCTGAGATCAAAGAATATCACAAGCTAAACAAATATCCTTGCAAGAAAATATTGTAGAAATATTCATTTCTGGACAGAAATGATCTATTAGTATACTACATGTGAGTTGATCAACGTCTTTACACTAAGTTAGTTTTCTCTAAACATAAGGTATATGCTAAAATATACGTTAATTATAGGATTGAGTGATGTTTAAAAATCTACTTTAATAGATTGAATTAGCCGTAATTTATAAGTAACTGAATGTGTTCCTCCTTTTGTTAGCTTTCTATGTAGTCATATCTCTCTCTCGCTATATATAGATTGCACCACTAATATTTCTTAATGGTTTATAAGGATTGGTTCTATTTCCTGGCGTCGACATGAAATTTTCTGTACACTATTCTAAGTTAGATGCAGATACAACTAGTTTCTTCAATTCTATTAGATAACAAACAGATTCACTATCTACACCGGAAGTCTTTTGTATCTAATCACGTCACTATGTGTTACTTTTACCTGTATAATTATTTTACGCGATCGGTTTTTAATTCATTTTCTCATTCATAATAATCACAAGATAATACGACACTTGAATATAAAATGCTAAGTGCGCCTTTACTGTAATCTACATTATTAACATCGTCTAAAATATATTCTGAAAATACTTGAATACCAGAATGCCTGTTTTTCATGATTGATATAACATTATTAATCATTATTCAGAATACTTGGTTAAGTTAACAAACGCCTTAGCTCATATTAAAAATGGCGTCTTCGACGGACTCCCATGATTATTTTATTTTTAAACATTTCGTATTGTTTTCGTTTCTACTTGCTACGTCTATGGACTTCGTTCTATTATAAACAAGTCGTCATTAGCCATCATATGTTCTCTGTTATAATAAAAAAATTACTCTAAACTAAAATGAATTCTCTCCTCGCACTTATATTAATAATTTTCACAAAATAGGAAATATTTCCTTCCCAACAACTAAACGTTATATTATATTCTAGCGAACACATTTTCAAAGCGCTTCAATTAAAGATATAAAGAACAATATTAGTCCCCCTTTTCAGTTACCAAATACTTAACACATTTACACCAGAAAAAAAAACAACCAAGCAAACAATAAACACAACGGTCTTAAACTTACATTATGAAACCACAAGTGTAAGTGGACTGACAGGGTGAAATGGGAAATGTATCGATATATTTTCTTGATGTCATATTCCAAAAATCACATACAATTGTCACTTACTTTGTTAATGTATTTATGTGTACAAGGAAATATATTAAAATAGTAGAGTACTTGTGCGAGTACTCATCTGAAAAACTTTGGCGGTGGTCATAACGGCAAAGACGTCACGTTTTTTTCCTCCTTCACGGTACGGGTTCCAGCCTGCCTTCCTACTACTTTTCTTTTTTCTTTTTGTTTTTTGCTCATCGCACACCTTGAAACATCCGGGCAGCGCCGGCCACCCATGCTAGTAATTATAAAAGAACATTGTTCTGGATTTTAGATGTATTGAATTCATTCCTAAACTATTATACCGATCATTATGTATGTATATTTGTATGTATTTGATTCGCTCCTAAACTAATTACCGATCATTATTAATTTTATTTATGTATAAAGTTCTGTATATTTGTATGTATTGGATTCACTCCTAAAGTAATGAACAGATCATTATTAATTTTAAGGGTGTGTATATGATTATGCATTTCTATTATTGGATTCACTCCAAAATTAATTATCCGATCATTATGGATTTTAATTATGTGTGTATGTTTATATATTTATATGTATTAGATTCACTCCTAAACTAATCAATCGATCATTACGAATTTTAAGGATGTGTATATGTTTATATATTTCTATGTATTGGATTCACTCCTAAACGAATTAATCGACCATTATTCATTTTAATTATGTGTATATGATTATATCTTTTTGTGTTTTGATCAACTCTAAAACTAATTAACTCATCATTATGAATTATATGTAATGCATATGTTTGCATATGTCTATAGATGTCATATTCCAAAAATCACATACAGTTGTCACTTACTTTGTTAATGTATTTATATGTACAAGGAATTCTATCTAAGTAATAAGGTACTTATGCAGTATAGTACTCATATGAAAAACTTATGTAAAATCATCGAGTAATTTCATCCTTAGAAATAAGATACTTACGCATTATCCTACCCAAGAAATAAGGTACTTGTGCAGTATAGTACTCATATAAAAAAACAAAGAATATCTTACCTGTGACGTACATAAGTTATTAAAACTGTAAATCCCCTTAAATATTCGAGTAATTTGAATTACATCTAATAAATAATGTGCTTCTTCACTATAGCACCCATATAAAAAAAAACAAATTCTTACCCCCTGATGTACAAAACATTTAGCACAACAGAAAATTTTATAAAAGTATTGAGTTCTTTCATTTATAAATTAGAAAAAGATACTTGTGCAGTATCTTACAGTATCTGATAGAAGAAATGAGGTACTTGTACAATATCCTCCCCAAGAAATAAGGTACTTGTACAGTATAGTACCCATATGAAAAACAAAAGACATTTGACTTGCGACGTACATAAAAGTAATCAAAACCGAAAATCATATAATATATTCGAGTGTTTGATCAATCTGTGAAAGTATTGCATATATTAACAAGATGTATCATCTTGAAAAGATATAATAATAATAATAATAATAATAATAATAATAATAATAATAATAATAATAATAATAAAAATAATCTTAAAATAATAATAATCATGATACCATTAATATTAGTAGCCTTTAAAATAATGATAATAATAAAAAATAAATAAAAAAGTATAATTATAATAATTATAATATTACTACTAATAATCATAACAATAATAAAAGTAGAATTTATAATAACAATGATAATAATAATGATTCTTTTAACAATAATATAATATAACATAATAATATAACACTAGTGTAAAAATCGGTGATAATAATATTATTGAAAATGATAATAATATTAATGACAATATAATTAGTAATAATAATAATAATAACAATATTAATAATCATTACAATAAGTATTACATTTGTATAATAGCACCACTACTACCAATGCTTCCATTGAAACAATGATAAAATAAAAACGATAATAATAATAGTATAATATTATAGTATTAATAATAATAATGGTTGAAATCAATAACGATAATGATGATAGTAATATTAATGAAAGTATATTCAATAATAATAATAATAATAATAATAATAATAATAATAATAATAATAATAACAATAATAATAATAATAATAACAATAATAATAATAACAATAATAATAATAATAATAATAATAATAAAATAGCAATAATAATAATAATAACAACAATAATAATAATAATAACAATAATAATAATAATAATAATAAAATAACAATAATAATAACAATAATAATAATAATAATAATAACAATAATAATAACAATAATAATAATAATAACAATAATAATAATAATAATAATAATAACAATAATAATAACAATAATAATAACAATAATAATAACAATAATAATAATAACAATAATAATAATAATAATAATAATAATAATAACAATAATAATAATAATAATAATAATAATAATAATAATAATAATAATAATAATAAAATAGTAATAATAAAGGTCATGACGATAAGGATTATATCTGTATGACCACCATCGATGTCACCTCTATAACAATCATAAAATAAATTACAATATATATATACATATATATACACACACATATACATATACATACATACACACATGCATATACATATATATACATACACATACACACACATACATATACATACACACATGCATACACCTATATATATTTATTTATATATATAAAGAGTAGCAGTAATATTAGAATAATAATAATAATAATAACAACAACAACAACAACAATAATAATAATAATAATAATAATAATAATAATAATAATAATGTGGACAAAGAGACGAAACGATAAACCATATAGCATATAAGCGAATGCAGCAAACTTGTCCAAAAGGAATACAAAAACAGGCATGACCAAGTGGGGAGGTGGTACACTGGGAATTGTGTAAACGACTGCATTTTGAGCGTACAGACAAATGGTACAAGCATAAACCTGCAACAGCACTCGAAAACGAGAACCACAAAATCCTATGGGACATGGACATACAGACGGACAAACCCATCCAAGCAAGAAGACCAGATGTCGTAATAATTAACAAGAAAGAAAAATCCTGTCTAATCGTGGACTTTGCAGTCCCAGCTAATCACAGGGTGAGTATGAAAGAAAAGGATAAACGAAGCAAATACACACAGCTAGCCAGAGAGTTAAAAGGGATTTGGATGATGAAGAAAGTCCATATAGTACCGATAATAGTAGGAGCACTAGGAACAATCCCGAAAAACTTCGGAAAAAGAATGTCAGGGAATGAAGAACACCGAAACTGCATATTTACAAGTTCTACACCCCCCATTGTTTCATCACCGACCCCCCCCCCCAAAAAAAAAAACAAATGATACCAAAGGGCCGAGAAGGGTAAATAAGGACTGAAAGGCCGAGGAGCGAGCGCCAACCAGACATCGGCTGCACAAGCGCAAAGAGAACTGGGACCTTGGGGAGGCTGAGTGCCACTCAAATTCCAGCATAAACCAATGGCCACTACCAGCGAGAAATCAATGGTAAGCGGCTGTTGCGATGACGTAAAATCATTTGCAAATGCTATCGAAGGAGGTGGAGAGGTCTGGACGTCTGGGGAGACTTGTTGTCACTCAGCTTCCAGAGAATACCACAGGTCTCAAATCAGATCGTTTGTTGACTTGTGTGAAAGCTCCATGTGAGCCAATAATAATAATAATAATAATAATAATAATAATAATAATAATAATAATAATGGTAAAAAAATATTTTTTATTGCTAACAAGTACCAGAGATGATGCATTTCGAGTATTATGAGTTTTTGCATTTTGAAATATGTATATAGCGGGAAAATATTTTTCAACAGGAAACTATATGATCTCCGTTCAGTTGGATATTTGTTTTCGTCTGATTCGTACGTTTATTTATTTGTAAAATAATGTGTGAAATTTGTCATTATCATCATTATCTACAGCAAAATTGTGTGTCTTGTAAACAAACATTTTATTTATAAAAAAAAAGTCCAGGCGTTTTCGTACAGATCTGTTGGATTTTGTTTTCCTCTGACATCTACGTCCATTCCTTTGTAAGGTTGCTTAAACTCTTCAACGAGTGATTGTCTCTTCTACAAATTGCTGGTTTTTGGATTGTTTTTCTTTTTTTTTTATTCATGTCAAACTCATTGAATTGTACCCATCACCCTCATCCTGATCATTGAGGATATATGACTTTTGGATCGCTTCTTCATGTGTATTTTACATGTATCTCTCTTTTTTCATTTTTCTTAAACTTTTTCTTCTAGGGGATGGGACATCCAACCAGATGTCTGACATTTACCCCTATTTTAGTGAGTCCAACCAAGAGATCTTTTCAGGATTCTAGCCGTCCCTTTCAGTGCAATCGTTTGTATTTCACTTGCACTTGGTTCACCGGGTATGCTTGCTATGTACTTTTTAAAGTTCTTTTTCATAAGCCCAGTTGCTCCTATGATGACTGGTACAATTGAAACGTCTTTTAATTTCCAATGTGTACGTATGTGTATGCATATGTAAGTACATGCTTATATGCTATGTATGTATGTATGTTTGCATGTGTGTGTACATGCGTATGTATGTTTTAGTGCATTCTGTGTGTATGCATGTATGTGTGGATGCATGTGTTTATTCCCATGTGTATGTGGGGTGGAGAGGGCTCCCGTAAGCCTCTAGGAGAAGCAAATCTCTGAATTAAAAAACTATAAAGCGGGAGACCATTACCCGCCTGCAGTTTAACTTGTTGCTGGCTATCTTGATCTTGCTTGTTGCTGGATCTCAACATTTTGAACCGAGAGAGAGATTTAGCTGTCATACAAAGCTAAAACTCTGTAACATCATCTTTGTATAGGTACTCGCTAAGGCATTTGTCTATAAAAATAGTCCTGTGGCGATGGAAAAGTTGTGACGCGTGCAGGCTTGAAATGTTGGAAGCATGTCATAATTGACCTGCCATCATTATATGTATATATGTGTATGTATGTATGTATATATACATGTGTGTATGTATGTTTATATATGTACATGTGTATGTATATGAATGTATATCTATGTGTATATGTACGTGTATATGTATGTGTGTATATATGTTTATGTGGGTTTGTATGTATATATGTATATATATGCTTGTGTATGTATGTATATGTATGGGTATATATGCATATGTGTACGTATGTGTATAAATACATATATATGTATATGTATATGTAGTTAAATGTACATGTATTTACATGTGCATATATAAGTTTTTTACATGGAGGTCACCGCTTATCAAGGCCCGGAAGCCACTTGGGATAAGGGTTATTACGTGTACAGTAATCAATGGGATGGTATCGTAGTAATCTTTAGTATTGGAAATTTGATAAAGTGCCTTACTTAAAGGGGCTGTTCATGAGGAATTTGTTTATGTTAGACTTGAAGACACCCAAGTTGTAGTCAGCTGGGAAACAGACAAACGGAAGAGAGTTCCAAAGTCGTGCAGTTCTAAGAAAGAAGATTTGTTCATGGAATCTACGTTTTGACTTAACCACAGAATAAGAGTTAGGAAACTTATTGACCGTGGTTTCAGCTAGACGGGTGTTTTTCGTGAAAGATTGGCGAGGGGTGACCACAGATTAGAGCTCAAACGAGCACTTGCCATGGAAGTAACGATAAAACAAAGACAGGCTCGCAACGCCTCTTCTGTGGGAGAGAGGTCGCAGGCAAGAGAAAATGGCATCCCCCACTAGGCCCCGAAGTCTATTTTGTACTCTGTCAAGGCAGGATAAGCTGTTTTAGCAGCTCCTGCCCAGATGTGGCAGCAGTACTCCATCCTTGGACGTACTTGGCTTTCATATAGATAGAGAATTGCATCAGTAGCGAGATATCTTCTGGAGCGGTAGAAGGACCCCACCATTTCCCCAGCGACCTTGGGAACAGACTTGATGTACATGTTCCACTTCAGATCAGGAGTAAAGGTCAAATCCAGAAGCTTGTAAAAACATGGAGCCTCCCCAAAACGAGAGCCATCCATTTCAATTGATGCCAGATGGGGATCAGACTGTTGATGATGTAAAGATAGGAACTTGGTTTTAGATACATGTGTACGTATTTGTATGTGAATATGTATGTATATGTGTCTTTTTATTTGTATGTGTGTATATATGTGTATGTATATGTGTATGTATGCATGTATATATATGTATGCATGTGTATTATGTATTGTGTATGTATATATACATATATATACATATATATATATATATATATATATATATATATATATGTATATATATATATATATATAGAGAGAGAGAGAGAGAGAGAAATAAAAAGGAACAAACCGAGTTATGTGTTCATAAACATTTCGTCTTTATTTCTAGACTTCCTCCGGATGAATGAGATTAAGTAACAAAAAACACCAGTACAAATATTTAAAAATGTTTCATGCGCAAAGCGTGCCGCTGTTTTATTTTAGAAACGGAAAAAGATGTTGTAAATTCCAAAAAGGAGGGGAGCTTACATTATTAAAGAGAGGGAGATTTTTAATAACGTTATATAGCCGCTAATATGTTTTTAAAAGATATGAATGCAATTAATATTCTTTCTGGAAAGAATATGTATGTTAAAATTTAAATATAGGTGTGTAACAGAAATGAAATGAGTATGTTTTTGTTATGTAATGTACTGATTGAGATTATATGTATTAATTATTACAGTGGGGTTTTTCTATGGCGTGAGAAGATTAACCTGTGTTTACAATTAAATTATCCTCTTTTAATAAAAGTTTACTTATAAATGGCGCTATAATATAGAAACTTTCACGTTGTTTAATTGTGCTTGGATTTGCGATAAGCGCTGATTCAAGAAGTCTCTGGCGCGGTTTATTTGAAATAAGTCTAACTATTTTACCTCTTTAAAGTAAAAGGTGTGATTATGCGTCAATGAATGAGAGAATAACACACTTGGAGAATTGCTATTTTGTATATCTCTTTTATGTTCACTGAGCCTTTTTTCTAACTTACATTGGGTTTCACCAACGTATTTATGATGCCAATTTTGGCAAGGAATAGTGTATATACCTCATATTAGGAATTGGTTTGTTTTGGAGATGTTTCGGAATTTTTAATATTTGTCTTATAGTTTGTGATGTGGTTTGTAGGATTGGAATTCCTAGTTTGTTTAGTGTTGCAAATTATTGTATTATTGGTGTCTGTAAGTAAAAGAATATGTCTGTTTATGAGATAAAGGCCTGGGGTATATGATTTTTGATTATTTATCCTGGAAAATAGTTGTGTGGCTTTTCGCTTAGCATTCAATATAAAATATGTAAGATATTTCAATGCTAAGCGAAAAGCTTGTACTGGTGTTTTTTTTTTCTTAATCTCATTCAGAGGAAGTCTTGAAATAAAGACGAAACGTTGATGAACACATAACTCGTTTTTTTTCTTTTATGTCTGTATTTTGTCGGAATACTATTTACGATTATTCTCATCACACACATATACACACATATATGTGTGTGTTTATTACCGTTTTAATCTGCCTGGTAACACGTTTCGATCACCGAATCGTGTTAACGATTCGATAATTTTGTCAGACTTTACAAAAATTAATATTTATTATAATAAGGAAAAAGAGATTAAAAAAGTACAAAATTCTATTAAAAAAACAGCAGCAGCAAAAGTCAATTATAAAATCATTGAGAGATGATAAGGGTTGAGGGGATTAAAGCATCAAACCAGACACCGATAGGAATAGGGAGAGGGGAATAGAGAGAGAGAGAGAGAAGAAGAAGAAGAAGAAGAAGAAGAAGAAGAAGAAGAAGAAGAAGGAAAAAACGTGAGGTAGGTAAAAAATTGAGATAGAAGTAGGAGAAAGAAGAAAAACAAATAAATAAGTACAGGAAAGGGGTTAAGCAGTTAATTTGGATAGCGACGTTTAATTATGACATGCGGTTATGGAGATGATATAGGGAGAGGGAGAGTAGGTGACCGTTGAATACATGTCACGAGGAGATTTACACGTTAGTTAGCGATATTTTTGGGTGTGTGCGTTATTTGCAATGAATAAGATACGTCCTCTCATGAAAAGTTGACATACATCCAACTTGAGGTTATTCATTAAAAATTAAAGAGAATGATTAAATACATCAATGTATAATTAAGTCTATAAGTAACTAGATAAATTAATAAAAATGCAAAATATTTAGGAAAGTAATATATGTGAATATTTTTTACTTAATTTTTTCAAAGGAATTAAACGTTACATTTAATACCAGGAAACGTCGTGTACATCTTCTAGTATATATATATATATATATATATATATATATATATATATATATATATATATATATATATATATATATTGATTACCTAATGGGAAATGTTTAATATCAATCAATTAATAACCTAATCACATGAAGGCTTATATTTTTTGTGAATCCATTTGTATTATTCTGGTCAGAAAAAAAATTGGTAAACCATCTCTATGATGTCAGATGATTTATTTGAAAGACAAACAACTGCAATTCACATGCTTCTTTCTCTGAACGCTCATGTTCGCCAGGCATGAAATTGTACATTTGAACCTCACAAAAATGTTACCTTTTTTTTTATTATTAATATCAATCTACGCGTGTCCAAATTGTTGTTATTACTATTAAGTACAAAGGATATTTTCATGTAATAAATTTTTATATCAAATAGGGATATTTGTGCAATAAACGTATACAAATTAAACCGTTCATATAAGTGTTCTGATCTTATTTGTGTGTTATGTATTTATTTTTCATAGTTTTATTTCCATGCAATGCTATGATCTCATGCATATTAAATATAATTGGGGTTATCTAGTGTATATTACATTTTGTTGAAATGCTTTGACTATTTGTGTGCAGAGTGTAGTGTATTCCTATGCACTCGCCTTCCCACGACGGCAAAGTTAGACACAAGTTCAATAATGTGAGAGAAAAGGCAGCTTCCCAAAAAGAGGTGCTCTCGAAAAAAATAAAAATGGCCTCACCCTGAAAGGACTTCTCGTTCACTAACAAAGACAAGACAGACTGTGTAATATCTGAATAGATACTACATTTTATTTTTGGCAAAAAGTCAAGAAGCTGTATGTTCATTGTATATGTTGCTTGCAATAAAATACGTGTTTATTAAATCTGAATCTGAAGTTATTTAATTTAATATAAAATAAAATTGGATTGAATGTTTAAGAGTTGGAACATATAGCATTTAAGATAAAACATCTTTTATTTGACCTGATATTTATAAACATATATCATTTATTCACAAATATACTACATTCGGTAAGGCAGTTTTCTAATGCAAAAAATATTTAAAGTCACCTTTAAAGAATAACATAAGCCGAGAGTGTATTTTTATGTTCTTTTCTTTTCTTTATAAAAGAAATATCAAGTAAGGATACAACTCTTTTTATAATGCTCTTTGTCACCTTAAACAAAACATATTGTCTCTTGGAATGTAAGTGCCTACTATTTGGGATTGTTTCTAGCAGGGAATTATGGGGAGTTGAACGGCGAGATGTCTGTTTACATTACATTTACCATTCTGCAGCTTATTATAGTCATGATAGCTGGAGACTTGGAGGGAATTCCAAAGTACAATATTCCTAGGAAAATTATTATCGTAGAAGTTTTTCCGGCATCTAGAGAACTCATCAGTAAAAGGTGAAATTTTACTGCCTACTGGGTTAGCCGGGAGTACGTACGTTGGCGAGGGGGCACAAATGCTATGAATCTATCAGAGTACATTCCATTAAAGTGGTTGTAAAACAGACATAGGTATGCGACACATTGGCGATTAAACAGAGGTCGGATCTTGTCCGATAGTACGGAACCTATTAGATTGGAGAATCTTTTTTTTTTGACTGTTTCTAAGGGAGAGGGAGATAGAGAGAGAGAGAGAGAGAGGCAGATAGGTAGATAGATAGATAGATAGAGAGAGAGAGAGAGAGAGAGAGAGAGAGAGAGAGAGGGAGGGAGTTGGTGCACGAATACAGATGTGCCAACAATATTACATGCACCAGCGAATTTTGTAACTCTGATTAGATGTCTTCTTGATTAGCCGTCTCGTTTTTTCACCTAAAAGCGTAACCTGAGCTGGATTAATCATATAGTATTATTAAACGTTATTCTTTTCTTAGTTGCTCTTTGTTAATTTATGTAAGCAGTTGCACTTTCCGACTTCATATTTTGTTTATTTGTCAGGTTGATACCGAGAGATTATTGACTTATTCATTCTCTTTCCTTATTCGTGTCTTCCGTCGTTCTAATTAAACAATTAAATTTTAGCTTCGATAATGAACGTAGCATATATTTATAAAAATAAATATAATAGATGCTTATTAAAATGAGAACACGTATATATATATATATATATATATATATATATTTCAGAGGAAACATAATTTAATTTAAATCAAAAATATCAAAGAAACAAAAAAAAACGGGCAGGTGGAATTGTTAAAATTTCCTTAAGGCCTTATCGTGTGACCCTCTAAGAGGAAACGTCAGAATGATAAATCAAAAGCTAAGAATCGAATGAGGAAAGAGGGAAATTGGTTTCAGTTGGAAAACCAGTGAGAGAAAAATATATATATATAATTCTCACTGTTCAGGTGTTTTAAATCAGTAAATATTTCCAACTGATGTTTCAAAATCTTTTGTCTAGACAGGCTAAGTCAAAAGATTTTGAAACATCAGTTGGAAATATTTACTGATTTAAAACCACCTGAACAGTGAGAATTATATATATATATATATATATATATATATATATTTTTTTTTTTTTTTCTCTCACTGGTTTTCCAATTGAAACCAATTTCCCTCTTTCCTCATTCGATTCTTAGCTTTTGATTTATCATTCTGACGTTTCCTCTTAGAGGGTCAGACGATAAGGCCTTAAGGAAATTTTAACAATTCCACCTGCCCGTTTTTTTTGTTTCTTTGATCTTTTTGATTTAAATTAAATTATGTTTCCTCTGAAATTTCTCCTTCCATTTTGCTGTACCAAGAATTTACTTATATATATATATATATATATATATATATATATATATATATATATATATATATATATATATACTAGCAAAAGTACCCGTCGACTGGATTCAAAAACAGCCTACAGAAAATGGACTTTGATTTATGAAAGTATGATAGGTTATGAAAAGGAAGGGTTGTAAAGAGATAGCTTCGAATTTGGAGGTATGAAAACCAAAGCAAAATATCATAAAAGTAAAAATGAAATAGATAAACCCCATAATTTATTATACCATATCTATTCACACTAAAACACTTATCACAATATTCTGTGGATCTATATTAAAAAATCTTATTAAACTTTGTGACATATTTCCATTCTATGTAGGTCAGATGCGAATGAACACCCCATAATTTTATTATACCATATTTCTTCAAACTGAAACATAATTATCAAAGTACACTTACACAGATAGATATGAAAAGCCTTTATTAAAGTTTGTGCCTATTTCCATTTTATGGAAGCCAGGTGCGGACACAGATCCCACAATTTTATTATACCATCACTACTTAAGTTAAAACATACTTATAAAAGTATTCTTATGTACATCTATATCAAAAACACTTGTAAACGTTTTTCTTAAATTTTTTAATTTTTTTATTCCATACTTTGTGGACCAGGCGCGAACGCGGACCCCACAATTTTAATGAACCACCGTTCTGCCAGATCAAACATACCCATTCCTGTGTCTCGATACATCTATCATTTTATTTAATCAGTTCTTTTTTAAAATAGTCAACCATATAGGAGCCTATTCGTGACCACACACACACACACACACACACACACACACACACACACACACACACACACACACATATATTCAGCTTTATATTATATATATATATATGAGGTGAATTCAATAAGTTTCCAGATGTTTTTGTACAGACATTTAAAGTTGTCGTAGAGTCTTGAAAATAAAGCCCTTTTAGCATTTTAGCATAGACATGTCAAATTCACATTCCCTCATATCATGAACCTATACACACTAATATGTTTAAAATATAGAGCGGCCATCACACACGCATACGAATACTATTCTTTCTGGTCTTCTATTACGTCTGTCTCGATCTTTCACCTCCCATCTTTTACCATTCATTCCTATATCTGAATACAGACTCGAATCCGCACCTCCTTTGGGTCTTATTTACATACAACCAAATCTTATTTTTCACAGAATTTGAGACAACCTCTTGATATTAACTCCCTCTGACAAGGAATATCTCATATTTTGATTACAAACTTTGCTTTCACATAAGCTGTATCGCCTGTAGAGGTCTCTAGTTACTTGTAACTAATTGGCTCTAAATTTTTGTGTGTATGTGACTTAATGTATGGTAATTAAATAAATGTTTTTGTTTTCTATTGTTGTTCATGAATGTCCGAATGCCAATTTCCTGGAAAATAGATAGGTCGTCGTGGTTCACACGAATGGGCAGCCAGAAATACTGATTTAATAATCTTTCTTTGGGGTTGGTTGAACGTCTACTTTACCAAACAAAGAAATCTTGAAGAACTTGAAGGGAGAATACGTTAAGTTATTTGTTCCATCCCACAAGAGTTTCATATGAAATCAGTGTATGTGGTTAATCATCGACTGTTAAAGCTGTTGGCGAATTATTGTGGTCATATTAGATTTTGAATAAAAGTGCATGTAATTCAATTGCTTCTCATATTCATTAATTGGAGAAATTATACTTAAAATATATATTATGGTCATTTTAGAATAGGGAGTTACTTTCGGATCACCTTGTAGTCAGATCAAAACTAGAATTATATATATATATATATATATATATATATATATATATATATGATTTGAGTGCCATCAGCTAGAATCGAAACCAATACATACAACACCCCGCACTAATTCCTTAGCCTCTTGGCACCGCCCAAACGTGCATATACAGATATTTGAAAATAAAACACGTATGAAATACGTTTGAAAGCAAAATTACAACTAAATATCATGAAAATAAACACATATTTTTGTTTAAAATTAACATTTCGACGCTACACGCCATATTCAGAATTATATATATATATATATATATATATATATATATATATATATATATATATATATATATATAAATGTTATTTTGAAAGAGAACGCTTGGCGGACGTGATATGAAAGTCAGTTATGTTTTTTGTGATAGAAGCGTTGATTAAATTTAAAAAATACGTATGGAATAGGTTTGGAAGACAATTTTTATTTTATGTAATTTTACTTTTAGGCGCATTTCATACGTATTATATTTTAAAACTCAATCAACGCTTCTATCACGGAAAACACAAATGACTTTCATATTATGTACACCAAGCTTTCTTTTCAGGCATTTCAAAATAACAATGCATATGTGCTCATTTGTTAAAGGAATATGTGAAGTAAAGCTTTATGTAGTTGCTCGCAGATCATGGACTGAGTATATAAAGAACTTCGTTTGAACACTTTTAAATAAAAAATAGACTTTTAATATCGATGTCAGAACTAGATAAACTGATATATATATATATATATATATATATATATATATAAATATAACACGGAAATTACATAATTGTCGATGCAATAATTTATTTCAACCTTATGGTATTTTCAAGCATCTAAACTAGACAATTACATTTTTGATACTGAAATAAAGAAAGAAAAAGAATCGGGCCTCGACCGTCAAAAACCAGAGGGCGTGGTAGTAGCAATCAACTTAATACATTATATAGAGAGGGTGGGAATTAAGTTAGTAGGGGAGGGATTTTTAAAAAACAACAAGAACATTATGACATTTAACGACTGTCCGGTAACCCGACGTAACAACAGACACACACATACACGCACACACACATACACACACACACACACCTAAATATGCACGTTCTTACCCGTAAATGACTTGCACGCGTTTGCTAACCTAGGAAGAAGAGGGAGAAATATACGGATATAGAGAGAAGGAAATAAACTGACAATCGGCTGCGCGTAAGGGAAAGAGAAGAAGAAAGAAAAAGGAAGAGAGTGACCATCCGCTGCCTGTCATATGGTTTAATTTAGTCTAGACTTTCAGAGAAAGAGAAGGAAAGGGATATAAAATGAAGATTATACGCGCGTCATGGAGTTAATTGAGTCATGGAAAATAAGTCTATTAAATGATATATAAAAAATATAAAAAAGTTATATACAAAGTTTTAAAACAATCTGTATGTTTTCATGTTAAAATTAGTTTGAAATAAATATTATCTTATAATACGTTTAAATTTTCTATATTGTATTTGTAATATATTACTATGAATTCAAAAAATTGATTCTTATGTAGTTAATATTTTATGTATTTTTATGTAATTAATTTTATTGGTGATTATAGCGGTCGTTGTTATTTTGCTCACTAATATTTCACTTCCTAATTGATTAAGATGCAGAAAATTGCATTATTAGTCGCCCCCAATTCCATAGGACGTATATAGTTTCGGTTAATATATACTTTTATTCATTCCGTACACAAAAGTACTTTCATGCACGCATAAATAAATAAAATAGTTATTATTTTAAAGTTTTGTGTAAATTTATATTAAATTTAAAACGGTCTAGTGGTAGTATTTGATCTTTTTGACTTATATAAGTTTAATGTATTATCTGCAGAAAATTTTTTTCTTAATGCTATCTCATTTATTTATAAGTAATTTGGATATATACATATATATATATATATATAAACCACTTATACTAGTCCTGCATGTCTGCTTATATATATATATATATATATATATATATATATATATATATATACACGAGTACTTCTGTCTGTAATTTTTGAGGGAGCCCATCATACATTTTGTATATGTTTTATTTTATTTTATATTGTATGTTTTATTTCATTTTATATAATATATGTTTTATTTTATTTTATATAATATATGTTTTATTTTATTTTATATTATATATGTTTTATTTTATTTTATATTATATTTTTTATTTTATTTTATATTATATATTTTATTTTATATTATATATGTTTTATTTTATTTTATATAATATATGTTTTATTTTATTTTATATTGTATGTTTTATTTCATTTTATATAATATATGTTTTATTTTATTTTATATAATATATGTTTTATTTTACTTTATATTATATATCATTTATTTTATTTTATATTATATATTTTTTATTTTATTTTATATATGGTTTATTTTATTTTATATTATATATGATTTATTTCATTTTTATTATATATTTTTTTATTTTATTTGATATTATATATTTTTATTTTATTTTTATTATATATTTTTATTTTATTTTATATTATATATGTTTTATTTTATTACGTTTATTTCTGTTTGCAAAACTGAGATATTACAATATGAGAAGTAATAGCAAACTTCTCCCGGAATCTACCCGACACGAGATCCTTAACGCAAAAATAATTTCATGGACATACACAAACGCGCTCGCTTATTTTGCCTTTTATATATTAGACTAGCCTGGGTGTCCGGCGTGGTCCGGGTGTTTGGAGGTGTGTATTAAGCAAACAAGAAAAAAAGTGGTAGTAGCCAAGCAGGCTAACCTGTACCGCGGAAGAGGAAAGAACGTGAAAAAAACGTGACGTCTTTGCTGTTGTGCACAGCGCCAAACCAGAAGTGGCGAATGTTTAAATTAAGTCTAGTCAATCGAAAAGAGAGAATGACTTTCGAAAATATCGATGAAAAACGCGACCCCTTCCTGTAGAAAAGTGCTCAGGTGATGGTTAAGTAATTAATGTTTTTAGCCAATTTTTCGATATTTGTCATCCAAAGGCTCAAGTTTTATAACGATACCGATCCTGTGAAAATCCATCGCCTCGGTCGAAAGTTTTAGGCAGACATACATACATACATACATACATACATTTAAACAGACAGGTGAGGCTTATATTATAGATTAGAGCCAGTATTATTATTATTATCTTGATTATTATTATGTTCCTTATGGATTGTTAGGGTTATTTGTACTGTGCTCCTCGATCCGGTTTCCTTTGATTCTGCAACTCCTTTTTTTTTTGGTTTTACTCCAAATCATTTTAATATTTCATTATTTTCATTTGTATAATTAATAATTTGAAACAGCATATTTTGATAATTAATACCTTTATTAGCAGTAGTAGCAATAGTACTGAAATAGTAGTAATCGTATTGGTGTTATGTATACGATGATAGAAAATTATAGACATGAATGTTTTTATTCTATAACAGTTTAATATCTATTTATAAAATAAATAAGTATACGTTTCCATATTTTATGTGTAGTATGCACACCCAAACTTATTAACCGATCATAATGAAGTTTGGATCACGACAAGATAAACAACTTTGAATTAAATTAACTTTTCTGCAAACCAAGGAAAAGTGGTTGAAGGTCATCGATAATATTGATAGTTGATCGTTAATAATCATAGACAAGATTAAACGAATATTAAACTACAATTTAACATAACTCCCTGATTTCACATTTTTCTTTAAATCTTAAATTTCCATTTTTCTAAAATCTAAATGATATAATGGATTCTGCTCAAAATTGAAATGATTATTTTACATTCCAATGTTTACTAGCATAACCCTTTTATTTTACGTTTCGTAGGGCGACATTAAAAAAGATGCAAGACATTAGTCACCTGTTTGTCACGGTTTGTAACTATCTGTTATTCGGATTGCGACTACCATATCATCACTTCTGTTCAGTCTTAAGATACAATGGATATCCCTGTGAATGTGACTGCGTATGTAATTGAGACATAAGGGTTGTGCAATCTTCAACCACACCTCTCTTGAGTCGGTACTGATAGATTCCGGTTGCAAGTAAAGTCGAGGACGACTAGCAACAATGCCGAGATAAGCGAAAATAACACCCATTTTAGTACTGACCAGGTTAAACGTTGCTTAATTTCGGTGACATATCAGGAACGTGGTCATGCCATATTATGGCAAATCTCATATATACGCATTTCTTTATAATTTAACTAGAAATTATCATTTAAAAGTTAACCCAATGTCACCCTGTATTACTGGATCTGAACATATAATACACGAAGTTAATACATTTCTATAATGTTTAATATTTAAGAAAAAATCCTGTTCATCCATGTTTTTTGACCATTTTCATTAGTAACAAAAGAAAAAATGGATCATATATCCAGTGGTTTAGCTATTATATCTTGCATGTACTTACATTAATGATACATTTGCTGACATTTATCTAACACAATGGTTGAAATTAAATTTTTTCAAATGTTTTTGTCTGAAGAAAAAAGTGAAGAGAACCATTTTTATATTATATTTTCTGTTTGCCTTTCCTTAATAAAAATGGAAATAATTCACGAAAAATGAACTGCAGTAAGGTATCACTAGAATTGCAATCTTTTTATAGGCCAGAAACAACTGCAAGAATAATATGTTTGAAAGCAAATTCGGGATATATATATATATATATATATATATATATATATATATATATATATATATATATATATATATATATATATACCACTTTCACTACACCGATGAAGACTGAAGGATCGGTCGAAAATTATGTACTTATAAAAAAATTTTAAAATTTTTTTTTTCATAATATTATTTTGTATTCCTGCACGTCACCAATTGAAAACGAATAAAGAAAAGTTATAAGCTTTTATACTTTTCGTATTCTTTTTTATTCATATATATATATATATATATATATATATATATATATATATATATATATATATATATATATATATATATATATACAAACAACATATATAAACAACTTACTTATTTGTAGTATCAATTAAAACAAACAAGCAAGTTGCTCCGCCCCACCCTGTATATATGTTACAGAGGTAGTCTCGAAATAAAGACGAATCGTTGATGAACACATAACTCGATTTGTTCCTCTTAATTTCTCTCACTCTCCCTCTTTCTCTCTCTCTTTCTCTCTCTCTCTATATATATATATGCACATATGTGTGTGTGTGTGTGTGTGTGCGTATATATATATACATGGTAAGAGAGAGAAAGCGAAAAAAGATAGAGGGAAAGAGTGAGAGAAAGACATGTGTGAAAATGCACTAAAGATTAAGTTAAAATAATTAAATATCGATTATGGATCACAAATATTTGGTTATAAATCTATACAACAAAATTTTGGCTTTGTATTTGATAAATTGAATAAATTATTAATATTCTTCTTCTTATTATTATTATTATTAATATTATGTTATCATTTTTATGTTATTATTGGAATTAGTATTAATAATAATCTATTATTATTTAGCTATTACTATGTTATTAATACGAAATGCCTTTAATAAGTTTCAATATTTTTTTAAGGCATTTAAAATGCCGTATGTTATTGCTATACATCTGACTAATTGTATTATTTCAGGTTACAAATAAACAGCTTCAGCAGAAATGGGAATACACCCTATTGAAGCCTAATTGTCTAAGCTCGCGAATTTTAAAATATAATCTGGACGTAAGAACACTTTAGAAGAACGATATGCAATAAATTTCTGTTTTAAACTTGAAAAAATGCCACGAAAACGTATGGAATAATTCAGACTGCTTTTGGATCACCCTGCATTAATTTAGCATCCGTTTCTAAGTGACATGAGATTCAAGAAAAACAAGAATTCTCTGAAGAATGATGAGAGGTGTGAGAGGAGTATGGAAGTCAGAACATCAGAATTTATAAGGCAAATAAAAAAATCATGGATAAGAACCGCCGTGTGTCTATAAAGAGAATAAATGCACAGTTGAGGTCGGTGTGACGTCAGTGTGGAACTGAACATGCGATAGATTAGCGCAAATTTTATTTAAAAGGCGCTCCATCCTTGTCACAGACTATTTTCCCTAGATGGACATCAAGACAGTTCCTCACCCTCCCTATAGTTCACACCTCGCTCCCTGTGACTTTTAGTTATTTCCTAAACTCCAAGAAAACCTTAGAGACTGTCCTCATGAGAAACTTGATGAGATGAAAGTCACTGAAACGCTCACACAAGAGGACTTTCATGGGGCCTTCCACAAGTTGTTGGCTTAGTATAACAAGTGCATTGCAGCTGGAAGAGATTACTTCGAAGTGGACTAGAGTTTCATGCGTGTATATTATCAATAAAAGTTCCTATATGAAAAAAGTTTGGAACCTTTTTGAAGGGTCTTTGAAATTTTATGTTGTTATTATTATTATTATTATTATTATTATTATTATTATTATTATTATTATTATTAATAATAATGGAAAAAACGAACACCACAACGAAAACGTATTTAATAAAATTCTAGTTTTGATTGGTAACCAAATTCTTAATGTTGTCCAATGTCTCAGTATGCAAGAAACGACGACGACGACGACGACGATGATGATGATGAGGATGAGGAGGAGGGGAGAAGGAGGTTGTAAATATAACAAACTATTTTTCACGTAAAACTAAACGAACGTTTTTTTTTTAATTATTAGTTTCGGCTATTGAACAGTACTACCGAAAACAATTTAATTTTCTCTCTGTTAATAACATCAGACATTTATTTCGTGTACGCATTTATGCAATACTGATAATCTATTTCATAATAATTATATTTTTTAAGATAAACGTAAGGAAAACAATTAAAATAAAAACATATCTCATCAAAATATTGTAAACATACATTCTATTAAAAAAGAATTTCTATGGAGCCCGTCTTGGCAATATGTTTCCACCCGCGCAACGCCAGTGAATGCAGCAAACTTGTTTATATTTCTCACGTTTGACATCAAGTATACTTAAAAAAAAAACTTACCTGTTATTTGGCACGCCAACAAAGTTCATGGAAGTGACAGGTAGCTACACATATGTTCTATTTTTAGTCAACGTTTTGAAAAGACAAGCTCTGAAGGCAAAGAGAAATATCATTTTTTTTTACTTGTGTCACTTTTAGTTAAATGACTGCTTTAAATGCGATGACTGTCAAGCAGACGAGGGTGAACTGATTTGGGCCAATGATAATGGGTGACAACTTTTATGGTGGGGACGGTAAGAATTGAAGGATTGAGTAAACACATTTTTAAACTGACAATACAATGCATAAACAGAGATGTAGCGTTTTCTAGTGTTTACAGACACAAATGGTGGCTTTGATGTGTTGCGTTGAAGTATAATTACAAAACCTTTCAATCAAGTCCGAGAGCCACTCGAGGATAAGGATTAAGGAGTTCAAGGATACAACAAAAATCGGTAGTGATTAAAATAGTCATATTTGATTAGTTAATTTGTCAATTAAAAGGCGACTCAAAAAGAACTTGTTTACATTAAATCTGAAAGCAACCGTTTTTGTTATCAACTAAAAAGCAGTACTGATGTATTGGACTTCACGGGCGGCCAATTATTGGAAATAAACTTTGTTCATGGAATTTACATGTAGATTTAGAGAGTAGGGCAAATTAACGAGAATGGCTGTAACTATGTGCTTATTTGTTGTGTATGTTTTATATCTGTTACCACGGACTGAAGCTCAGAATAAACAGATAGACTCCCAACAAGGAGTAAAAACGGAGAGGGAGAGAGGATGTCACCTATTAGATTTCGGAATCGGTTTAAAACCCTATCTAAGCACGAAGGGTGCTCTGAGCAAATCTCTTTAGTTGTAGTAACAATATTTTATTTTAGGGCATATGTTGGCTTTTACACAGGAATAGAAGTGTATCAGGAGTGAGGTATTTTTTGAATCGGTAGAATGATTTAACCATTTTTACAGGGACATTGGCAACAAATTTGATGTAAGTCTTCCATTTCAGTCAAATCAATCAATATTAAAAGTGATACATACAACTGCGAAACACTTAGGATCTCTTTTCAGTCATGGCTGACGGAACGAGAGCATGCTAGCCCCGTTGACAATTCCCCCCAAATTACAGTATTCAGCAGAACAATTTTCGAGTTCGACAAGATACACCTAATGAACGTCGGAGGTTACATCGACCGAAACACTGAAAATAACGCTCAAGATGAGAACAGTAGCCAATGAATCCAAACATTACGAATAATCAATCTTCCTTAATTGGAATTCATTTTTGAGATGAGCATTATATATATTAATTTATTTTTATTCTCATCTTTATTAGTTGTTGTTTTTCATCTTTTATTGGTTTGTTTATTCACAACGTTTCGGTCAACTATTCCTAATAAATTTATATATATATATATATATATATATATATATATATATATATATATATAATGCTCATCTCAAAAATGAATTCCAATTAAGGAATAATATATATACTAATCGGTACGGACCCGACTATGGAAGATCAGATAATAAATAAACGTGGTTTATAAGATCAAAGAATCCAACCTTGATCGCCCTTCGGGGTCCGTGGCGCAGTTGATAGAGACGTTGAATATCTACAGTTCCAGATGAACATTGTCTGAAGATAGCGGTTTCAATCCCACCCAAAGCGTGCCAGAGGTTTACTTGGCCAAAGATGTGGTGAGACGACAACAACTACGGATGGCAGTGATGGCTGAGAATGCAGTTAGGAGATTCGAAGTTCCTATCCGTCGCGGTTACCACCTGACGAAGGCCAGAGGAATAGTTGGCCGAAACGTTGTGAATAAACAAACCAATAAAAGATGAAAAACAACAACTAATAAAGATGAGAATAATATCCCGAAATAAAAATAAATTAATATAATCAATCTTCATCTCAAAAATTCAGAAACTTAAAAGTAGAATTGTTAATAATTATGTGATTTTCAAAACAGAATTTTGAATATTGCCTAAGTTGCATTCTTATGGGGTTATCTTATCTGAGGAAAGTAAACAAAAAGTGAACCAACAATAAACACATATCGTCACTTAAAGTTGGGTATTTTTTATTTTCTGTTTGAAAATGTTCACACACATTAAAACGTGTCATAAGAAAGAGAGCAACGCGTGATATGATTAAAAATATTTCTATTTACTTGAAAGTTTGGTAAATAGACGATGATAAAATTTCATTGTCGTAAAAAATAAACCAGAATATTTTACACTAGCAGTTCAGCCAGGCGTTGCTCGGGTCCTATGTACTGTTCATAACTTTATGCGCATATGTATATATATTACAAAGTTTGTTTCATGTCCAAGTAACCTAAATTTAAAATTGAAAATGTTTAGAACCAATATTTGCGGAGGAGTTTGGTAGAGTCTGCAAAGGTAAACTCTTTCAACTTTGAACTCTTGGCAGCCAAATTTTCACCCCAAAACGGACTAAAAACCTTGTTGTATGTCTGAATACTCTTTGTGTAAAATTTCCAATTAAACATTGGACATTTTACACAAAATTGGCTGAATAGTTTGCTAGAGACCGCAAAGATAAATCTTTGGAACTTTGACCTGTTGGCAGCCAAATCTTCTGTCAAACATCAAATAAAAAGCTTGACCTATGTCTGAATACACTTTATGTAAAATTTGAAATGTTTAGACCAAAAATTGACTGAGTAAATATATCTTTTGACCATCCAGGGAAGCCGGACTCTTTTTATGGAAAATGCTTCTCATAATTGTATATATTTTATTCACTCCCAGGTATTCCTTGTGCAGAAGGAAGTGATCAATGAACTATCAGCTTGTGAGATTTTCTATTTTTCCGTTCTGAGAGGAGACCTGTTTTGTCCTCCGGTTTTCTCGCATACTTTTCGGTGCAAACTGAACGGTCACAAAGTTTGACACAGATTGACAACCTGTCTAAACATAAAGATTCAAATCTTTGTAGTCCATTCATCACTAAGTAGATAGATAAATATATAGATCGATAGAGAGATGGATAAAAAGATAACATATAGATAGGTAATTGAATCTGTATACATGGCTATTGTTTAATATTCTTTGTCCCTTTTCAAATCAATATATATTGCAAATACATACTTCTCCTTTTTAAATTAAGAGGAACTTGCAAATAAAGCTGTCTTACCATAATCTACTATGAAATAAAATCCACAATTAATGCCATGTGGCGCTAACCCGTACGCCATGTCGAAATTACGACTCAGTTACCTATGGCCTCATGGAAAACAAATTACACTTCCAGCATCTCTCAACTCCCGTCGACACTACCCGTGATCGATAAAATCCTCAACAATCAGCTGAAACAATACAAATCGGGGCCCCTTGCTTCATCAACACGGACGGATTATTGCCCCTGGCTTTCTATACCAGCTCTTCTTTCCACGAGTGGCACAAATAAAAACTTCAACACTCAAGGCCCTACACCCTTTGTCATTATCGACATTCAATCACACTACTAATTCTGAGAAACAAAACAAAAAAAAGAACCTTTAGCTATCTGGTGGCCATCCAACTTATTTTCGAAGATACGATTTAACATGCATATTTACTAGAGACTGCAGAAGTCAACCTATTGTAAACTTTAACTCTAATTTTGACGCATTAACATTTATTGTTTTGGGATTAAATTAAATTAAAAAGTTTTATTCACGTCCTCGCTGCTTACATAAAAAATTGCAAGTATTTAGACCCAATAATATCGGAGGAGTTTGATAGAGATTTCAAAGATACAATCGTTGAACGTTGACTCCTTGACAGTCAAATGTCGGGCGAAAACCGAGTAAAATGATTTTCCTAAATCTCTATATCCCGTATGTTAAATCTCTAGTAAACATAAAATTGACAGCTTTGACTGCTGCTATTGTTGTTTTTATTGTTGACTATCATTCATTCTTTTCTTATTACTCACATGATTCTCCGTCGTTTTTGTTATTTCAGTATACCAAGTTTTCTGGGGTTAGCAACAATTGCGGGAGGTAAATATTTACGGTAGGTCAATTGTAATCATTTGAAGAATTTATGTTCACTGGAAGATTGTTGATAAGTTAATCAAAATGTAAGTTAAGCCGTTGATCGTTCAGGCCATCGTCTCACGTGGGAACAATATACAAAGGAAACCAATGTAAAACTAAAGAAAAGCGCGAAAAAGTAGTGAACCTGAGCTGGGAATTTGAAGTTATCGAACGAACAAATGCTAAACAGAAAGCAAGGAGTGAGGTGTCGCCATTACTTGTAAATATGAAAACAATGCCAATTGCGGAATCAAATGCCATTTCGCAAATTGTATGTTTTTGTGGCGATTTGCTTGCAAAACAAGAATATTTCACCCCCCCCCCCAAAAAAAAAGTAAGGCAGACTTTGGAGGATGACCGAGACGATTTTAATAACACAATCAGTTTCGGAAGACAGCAGTAGAAGACAAAATGTATGATAGAATGGTACTGTTTATCACGTGATGATTAATATAACAGTTATCTAAAAGTGACATTCATCGTGTGAAGGAGATAATGTTACGCGAATTCCTATCTTTCCACTGCTTTCCTTACGGCGTAACAAGATAGGGATGACAAAAATGGAACTCTTCTTAATGACGATGATATATCAATCGATAAAACGGTACTTTAAAACGGTACTTTAAAACGGTACTTTAAAACGGTACTTTAAAACGGTACTTTAAAATGGTACTTTAAAACGGTACTTTAAAATGGTGCTTTAAAATGGTGGAAAATCAAGGAATTATTTGCCGATATGTGCGAGTGGAAGCACTGATGAATATGGAAGTTATGTTTTATACGTATTGACGTGACTATTTATTGAACGGGTCATGTCAAGTGAAATTTTAACTTAATTACCTGTGATATCCATATTTAACTGTTACTCAGCCACAAGATTTCCATCTTATGGCACCATGAGTAGCCACTTACGGTAAATATTATCCTCGAATAGGCTTAAACAGCGTAATTATTTAATAACATGAATTTCAATTTAACGGTGTATTTTCTCGAATTTAAGAGAGCTATTTTTTATACAGGCATCACCACTTATCAAGGCCTGGAGACTACTTGAGGATAAGAGTTAATGGGTATTCATTATTCAATGAGATTATAACGTAGTAAACATAAGTAGTAGGAATTTGGTAAATTTGATTACTATTAATTCCAGATTCCGTTTTTTTTTTTTGGTTATATAGGTTTGGTGATTACTTGTTTATGATTGTGCACAGATTAAAATGTGTACATGGATGGTCGGAAGAATAGGCCTACAATTCATATAAAGAGAAACTGATGAGAAATGGGGGGGGAGAAGCGATTGACGCAATCAAAAATGAAAGAGTGATGGGATAGTGAATCGAAAGAAAGATAAGAAAGGCGGCTGGAAAAGAGAGGAGATTAGATACATACAGGGAGGAAAGAGCTAAAAGTAAACGATCTTGTTCTTGGGAGTCAGCGATACGTCATCGACAATCAGTGCTGAAGAGTTTAATCATTGAGCAATGATGTCGTTCCACTGAAATGCAATAGGAGTTTCTTCGGTACTTTTGTAGCCAAAGTTCGCACCCATCTTATTCGTTTTCTTTTCAATAACGACCTTCTGACCTTGTGCCATATTGTTTGTACCTCACTCTTTTTTAAAAACCAAACAAACATTAAGAAGTAAACGTCAGCCAAACTGTTGTTTAACCACGCTCTACTATTGTATAATGAGAACATTAGTCTATTGGAGAGTAAAATACTTAATTTACTAAACAGAATGTGGATATATCATTTACCCTGCAACGCAAATTTTAGATTGACGATTCTCTAGGTAGAACAGAGAAGCTTCTGTGTAGCATATTTTACATAAATATATATTCATAACGTACTACACACATATGTGTATCAAATTCACACAAAGTAGTTCATGTATCTTGGAATATTTTTAGATAGACTTTTTATCGGAATAATTATGATAAGTATAGAAAATCAAATATGTTTAATGAAATAAGGAGTAGTCAGATTTTGACCAAAGTTTATACCTTAGTACCGTTGTATTGTTATGTCTATATAACCGTGTAAATACTGTGCCAAATTAAAGGTATGTTGTATTGTTATCTTGTTATTATCTAAATAATACTTGTATTTATATTACTTTATTTATCAAGAAAGGAGACCTGTTTAGTTCATCTAGTTTTCTCGGCATCTCTGAACCAACTCAACATTATGCTTGCGCAAACCTGAACACGTGACACGTAGCACATCACGCCCGTTCTTCATTCGAATACATTTTGGTGCAAACTGACCGGTCACAGAGTTTGACACAATTTGACAACCTGTCTAAACATGTGGATTCAAATCTCTGTAGTCGACTCATCGCTAGGTAGATAGATAAATATATAAATCGATAGAGAGATGGATAAAAAGATAACAAATAACTAAATGTGAATACATGGCTATTTTCTAACATTCCTTTATCCCTTTTGATCAAAATCAATGGCGAAGACATACATTTTTTACTTCTTCCTTTTAAATTAAGATGGACTGACATATGCACACTCCGCTTACAGTAAAGCTGTCATACTATAATTCACAATGAATGCCATGTGGCGCTAACCCATTCGCTATATCGAAACTACGACTCAGTCACCTATGACCTCATGACCCTTTAATAAAACTAAATTTTAATTCTATGAGCATCTCTCAACTCCCGTCGACACTACCTGTGATGGATAAAATCCTCAGCAATCAGCTGAAACATCACAAATCGAGGTCCATTGCCTCATCAATACGGACGGATTATCGGCCCTAGCTTTATATACCAACTTTTCTTTCCACCGATGGCACACACACATAAAAAAGAACTTCAACATCCTAGACCTTACACGCTCTATCCTTATCGACATTCAATCGTACTACTAATGCTGAGGAACAAAGCAGAAACACCCTCTAGCTACAGCCTATCTGGTGGTCAGTACACGCGCCCCGCCAACCAGTTTAGGGATCCTTCAGCCTCAAAAATTTATTCTCCAGCAAATTCGCCGTGAAGCACACGTTGACCCGCATCAGTTAGTTTTGTTCGCTTTGTAAAGCAATCAATGCTCTGGCCGGTAACCGCAACTAGCCTCTCTGGCTCCCAATCCGTAGAAAATCAAATCCCCAATGCGATGAGCATTATCGCTCCCCGTCCACCCTACTCGTTTTCGATGGAATCTCGAAATAATCCAAAAAATTAATAATTGCTAATCACCTCGAAAAGATGTCGTTAAAAAAAACCCTTCAGTTTCCAATCTGAACGTATTGCTAAGCCATGCATCTTATAATCCTATAGTCCGTCTTTTCTATGTTTATTTTCTTTCTCTGTATACCGCTTAAATATTTTTACTTCTTTCTTTTTTTTTAATAGACTCATTATTTTCTAAGCATGCCGACAAGCCAAGACCATTCGACTCGCTCGACCTGCACAATCCAATACAATACTAAACAATACTAAATTGTTTAAGCGTTGCCTTTAGGAGAATTGCTTCACAACACCATGAACAACCTCATCAGTATGTCCTGTATTTAAGAATTCAGGTGATAAGTCGTCTGTCTCTCTCAGTATAGACCAATAAGTCTCCTGTGTGTCATGAGTAAGTTGCTGGAATCCATATTAAATAGAGAAATAGTTAACTACCTCAGCAAAAATAACCTTCTTAGTGACATGCATTATGGTTTCCGTTCTGCCAGATATACAGCAGATGTGCTCATGGTTATATTTCATAGGATTAGTGAATCTCTTGACAATGGTTTCCTTTCTAGGGCAATTGCTCTTGACATATAAAAGGGCTTCGATGAGGTATGGCATAAGGGCGTACTTCACAAGATTTCCAGCTACGTTATAACTGGAAATGTTTTCTCGATCATAAAATAATTTCTCTCTGATAGGCTCATTAGAGTAGTGATTGAAGAGCAGAAATCAGAGGCCCACAGTATTTATGCTGGAGTCCCTCAGGGGTCAATCCTGGGCCCAACTCTCTTCCTGATCTACATCAATGATCTCCCAAAACACATACTTAAATCATTCGTTGATATCTATGCTGATGGCACGCCAATCTAAAGCAACACATAAAAGGCCGTAAATGACAAAGTTCTCTCTAATTCTCTCTCCTCTGATGTCGAGCGCGTGGTACAGTGGGGAAGAGGTGCCTGTTTACTTTTAATTCATCTTAAACCAAGCTCTTATCTTTACATCATCAACGCTCTGATCTCCATCTGGCATCAATTGAAATGGATGGCTCTCATCTAGCGAAAGCTCCATGTTTGGATAAGCTTCTGGGCTTGACGTTTACTCCTGACCTAAAATGGAACACGTACATCAGGTCTGTTGCCAAGGTCGCTGGAAAAATGGTCGGATCCTTCTACCGCTCCAGAAGATATCTCACTGCTGATGCAATTCTCCATCTATATAAAAGCCAAGTACATCCAAGAATGGAGTACTGCTGCCACATCTGGGCAGGAGCCGCTAAAAACAGCCTATCCTGCCTTCACAGAGTACAAAATAGGCTTCGTGGCTTAGTGGGGGATGCCCTTTTCTCTTCCTTGTAACCTCTCTCCCACAGGAGAGACGTTGCGAGTCTGTATTTGTTTTATCGTTACTTCCATGGCAAGTGCTCGTCTGAGCTCCAATCTCTGGTTTCCCCTCGCCAATCTTTCACAGTAAACACCCATCTAGCTGAAACCAGTGTCAAAAATTTTCCCCACTCTTTATCTGTGCCAAAACCAAAATGTTGATTCCATGAACAAATTTTCTTTCTTAGAAGTGCACGCCTGCGGAACTCTCTTCCGTTTGCCTGTTTCCTACCTGACTGCAACCTGGATGCCTTCAAGTCCAACATAAACAGATTCCTGATGAACCGCTCCCTTAAGTAAGACACTTTATCAAATCTCCAATACTAACATTCTTCCGGCCCTTGATAAGTGGTGACTGTCTTATATAAAAAAAAACATTTTGTTACAGTTACAACGTGCGGATGTCTTATTTGCTCTTGACATTCTCATAACAATCTGATTTACAATTACCAATAATACATTTTTACTGCGTGTTTTATTCAACTGTTCTTTTCTTCTTTATCTCGACACGGTGTATTTTATTTAATGTCTTTCTTTTCTTTTTTTTTTGGTATATCGCATTCTTTCCAACAATATTATGATTTTTCTTTTATAACCTAAAATATAGTTTGAAGTTATTCGATATTTCTTCTTATTTTAGTGTGAGTGGGTACTTCTTTCATTTCATTTTTTTAGTTTTCGTTTCTATTCCTTTTTCGTACTTGAGTGTGTGTATAGTAGCGTATTTTTTTTTCTTTTTTCCCATTCGTAACTAGTTTTTCTCTTATTAAAAAAATATTTCGTGTGTATGCCTTATTTTTAATTGTTGAATTCTTTTGTGTCTTCATTCTCTATTTTTTGCGTCTAGTTCAAAATGTGACCCTATTCATTCTTCGTTGTGTCAATTTTTTTTGTTTGTTTATTTGTTCGTATTTTCTGTTTGGTAACCGAGTTTTTTATTCTTTACAACTTCGACTTGAGGTCACAGAAGGTCAAAGCGATCAAATTATCAAAGTATGTCGTGTATTCGGAGGTGGATGTCTATATGACCGTGTACATATCGTACCACATCAAACATATATTGTATTGTTATCTTGTTATTATCAAAATCATACTAATATTTATATTTTCTTGATTTCTTAATGGGCCATATAAATATATGTGCATTTTGATTATGGTATAACTGTTGTCCTCACTAAATGTCTTAACATCCTGTGACACAGCTAGTGCGTGCATATCAGAGCATATGATACACGTAACATGACGGCTGGTCGCTTCTGGGGAATCCTTCAACCATCTTGGGGATCCGGACTTTTTTTAAAGGAAGATACGTCACAAGACCTATACGAAGACGTTGTAGGATTTAATATATTTCATTCACTTCCAGGTAGTTGTTCCAGCAGAAGCGAGTGATCGATTGACTCTCGGTTTGTAGGATTTTCTATGTATCCGTTCTGAGTTGAGATGCGTTTAGTCCGTCCGGATTTCTCAGCATCTCTAACCCAACTCAACACTGCTTGCGCAAACCGGAACACGTAACACGTGATAAGTCACGTTCGTACCCTATTCGCAGAGTTTGACGAAGTTTGACAATCGGTCAAAACATGACGCTCAAATCTTTGTAGTCCATTCATCGCCAGGTAGATAGATAATTATATAAACACACACACACACACACACAAATACACACATACACACGCACGCACACACACACATATATATACATGCATACATATGTCGATAGATAGAAATATATATATATATATCCTAGTGAACAAATAATAATAATATTAATAATAATAATAATAATAATGATATAATAATAATAATAATAATAATAATAATAATGAAAACATGATAGCGTGTATGACCACTCCTAGTGAACAAATAATAGTAATAATAATAATAATAATAATAATAATAATAATAATAATAATAATAATAATAATGATAATGATAATGAAAAATATGATAGCGTGTATGACTACTCGTAGTGAACAAATAATAATAATAATAATAATAATAATAATAATAATAATAATAATAATGAAAAATATGATAGCGTGTATGACTACTCCTAGTGAACAAATGATAATAATAATAATAATAATAATGATAATAATAATAACAATAATAATAATAATAATGAGAAATACGATAGCATGTATGACTACGTAGTGAACAAATAATAATAATAATAATAATGATGATAATAATAATAATAATAACAATAATAATAATGATAATAATAATAATGAGAAATATGATAGCATGTATGACTACTCGTAGTGAACAAATAATAATAATAATAATGATAATTATAATAATAATAATGATAATAATAATAACAATAATAATAATAATAATAATAATGAAAAATATGATAGCATGTATGACTACTCGTAGTGAACAAATAATAATAATAATAATAATAATAATAATAATGAAAAATATGATAGCGTGTATGACTACTCCTAGTGAACAAATAATAATAATAATAATAATAATGATGATAATAATAATAATAATAATAATAATGAAAAATATGATAGCATGTATTATTACACCTAGTAGACAAATATTATTATTATTATTATTATTATTATTATTATTATTATTATTATTATTATTATTATTATTATTATTATTATTATTAATAATAATAATAATAATAATAATAATGAAAAATAAAGATCATAAAATATACATAATAATAACCGAACCTATCATATTAATAACTGTCATCATTCGTAAAAAATGTAAATTTGTATACGCACACACACACACACACACACACACACACACACACACACACACACACACACACACACACACACACACACACACACATATATATATATATATATATATATATATATCTCTGATGAAAATTCCCCACTAATTATCAATTGATTTATTTCAACATACTAAATTCTTGCAATAATCCATAGGTGAAACACTCTTCCAAATCAGTCATCTTTACAGGTGGTAGCAAGATACTTCCTCCGTCATAGTTATGTTGTCCTCCTACTCCAGTTCACACGTTACCAAATATATAATATGCTTAAATTCTTACATGCTCAGGTTTTGTTCGTTTGTTCATTTCGTTTTATTATCATGGGAAGAATTGATGCTCTCGTGTATTTCGAGGTTTCCCTGCTTTCATTAATTTCATTGCAAGCTCAGATTTATTCCATTGCAAAATAGATTGAATTTCCGAACACTTTCAGAATTAGTTCCAAGATAACGCCTGTCATTATTTGAAAATATTTTCCTCGTGTTGTAACTTTATTTCGTACGATTAGGACAAATTACACAGATTTAAGTTGCTTTTCACACATTTCCGTCTACAACATTTTCCCGAAATATAGCAAAATAAATAAATAAAAATAAAAAAAAATCACCAAACGCACACGTTACTTTATTTTAGTCAATTATCTACTACAGCTGTTCGTTCGTATAGCAGGTAAAATGGACATTGTGTGTTTATTTGTTTTTGATATTCGTTTTAATTTTAATCAGTTTACATTTTTTTGTGTAACCTGAAAGGGTTACACAACCACACACACACACACACACACACACATATATATATATATATACACGCATATATATATATATATATATATATATATATATATATATATATATATATATTGCAGTTTAAAGGCGTCCCACAAAGAGTACTATAATTTAAAATAAAAAAAACGTACATGAACCGGCTAACGTTAGAGTAGGGGCTGCAAATAAACCGATAAAAACTTGTTAGTGTTTTTTTAAATTAATTACAATAAAGAAATATCCATTGTTTCTTAAAACACTTCTTTTGTTTTTTCCTGAAAGGTAAAACCTTGAATTTTAATATTAAAATATATAATATCTTATTAATTTTTAATACAATTTAAATTTTTTTATTTTTAACAAAGCACACACTTGACCCACTTTTTGTAATTTTCTTTGAATACTAAAATATATTTAATTATTTCAAAATGATTTTCAATCAATTAAACTACATTTGTTATGCCTAAATAAAACCTAAAATATTTGCTATTAGAATATGGAAAGATATTAGAATATAAGTCCATAAATTTCAAATAATCAGATTTTATTACTAAAATAAAATATTTTAAAGAAATGTACGACAGCGACATGCTTGATTGTAAGATATTTCAAAGTATAGAAGCGTCGGGTTGTATGAAATTTATTTAAGAATTTCCACGAATTTAGAACAAATTCATGCAATCAATTAGGCAAATAACGTATTTTTAATAAGTGAATTACATTATAATTCTAAACACCATGTATTGTGAAATATAATCAATATGTTATTTTTAGCTTTATATTTTTATTTTTAGTCCTTCTCAGCCACTTTACATGAAAACATATGTATGCATACATAAATATACGATATGATTCCCGCTTCCAATTCTTTTACAATTTATAAATATTTAATCAAATATTTGTAATTTTTTGTAAATTTTAAAATTATCACATTAGCCTCTTTAATTTCCGCGTATATTTTTTTCCCAAAATTTTTGTAAGACGACAAAAGATTTCTTTTCATTTAAAACAAAGCCAAATCAGATTTTATCATTTTGTTGTAAGTGTGCAACATGCTACATTCTAGTTGGAAGTTTTCATAAACAGTTAAAAACGTTCTACGACTGGAAGGCAAAATATGAAAATGTTGTATGAACAAAATATTTAAACACGAGTCGTCCCATTTTTACAAACGAATTTCTAAATAATAATGTTCCTATTTAGAAAACCATTTTTAAATTGGAGAGGGCGTGAATTTTGTTAACTATTCAGTACCTTCTTTTTATATTATCAAGTGAAATTTTTATTTATTACCGTTGTATTTAGTATTTTTATAACTTTTCTTGTTATAATTTTGTCGCTATGGCTTGTTCTATTGATATCATTGTAAACATTGTCATCCGTAGTATTTTGATTATATTTTCACAGTATAAGTGCGATCATTAACGTCATTGGCGTAAAAATAATAAAAAAAGTATGCTAATCTGACAGATAATACTTATTAAGAACATATACAACAAATTTTATACTTCAAAACACAAAGGATTAAAAATGAATGCACTCAAAATTTACATATTAAATCTCAGAATTTAAAAATCAGTTGTTGTTTTGTTTTTGTTTTGTTTTATTCTACAATATTCGCCCTCCCTTACTCCTGACTGCTGGAAAACTGCTTCTATGCTACCAGTTTACAAGAATCCCGACGAAAGAACTGACTCATTAAATTATCGCCCCATTAGCAACCTCTCTCTTCTCGCTAAAATATTTGAGTTCATAATCTATCAAACTCTAGTCCACTACCTTACAGCTGCTAAACTTCTGTCTGACCAACAATATGGATTTAGGCAAGCCCGTTCTACTGCAGATATAATATATGAACGTGTATACCATGCACTGGATAAAGCAGGGAAAGGTAGGGCAGTAGCTCTGGATATATCTAAGGCTTTTGACAGAGTATGGCACAAGGGACTTCGAAAGAAAATCAGATCATATTTTATTACTGGCCGAATACTTAACACAATTAAATCCTAAGTAAGTAACAGAAAAATCCAGGTTGTCCTCGATGGACGTATGTCAAAACAATATGATATAAATGAGGGTGTGCCTCAGGCGTCGACCCTTGGATTTTTATTATTCGTTATATTCATAAATGACCTCCCTGATAAAATTGTCTCTGACGTGAATATATTTTCGGATGACACTGCACTCTATGATAGGCACGACGGGGAAAACGAATGAACACATATCTAAGTCAATGGCGGAAACCCTAGGGGGGAGACCCCCAATCTGTTGTGGAATGGTGATAAATATGGTAACATTCAATGCTGCCAAAATTAAGCTTCTTTCTTTTAATAATTACAAGAAACTTTCTCAACCAACAATAGCTATGGCTAATGACACATTGCCTGAAAGTACTTGGTTCAAACTCCTTGGCTTAATGTTCAGATACATTCAGGGCATTGCCACGGCTGCTGCGAGAAAGGTAGGCTGTCTCTACCTTCTAGAAAGCTACTTACGCCTAGAAGTATCCTGCATCTCTACAAGGCCACTATTCGCCATGTATGGAGTATTGTTGTCACATTTGGGCTGGTGAATCTGCTAGCAATCTCTCACTCTTGGACATGGGTTAAAAGAGAGTCGCCAATCTAATAGATCCCGAACTGTTTGCTAGGTTTCAACCTCTCTCCCACCGACGAAATATTGCATCCCTCTTCCTGGTTTACAGGTATTTAAATGGTATATGCACGGACAGACTACAAACCTTTTTACCTCCCCAAAGCAAATACACTCGAGAAATCTGACAAGAAAACAAAATCCCAATCCTACACACCTTCGACTCTAATAGTTTATTTCCCAGAACTGCTGAACCTTAGAATTTCTTTCCGGGTTCTTGCTTCCTTGAATGTACTGACATGCAGAAGTCCAAATGTAATGTACACAGGCATCTTGCTGCTCAACTCCTGTCATAATATCCCTGCATTTATGTACCATATAGTAGTTCCCCTATATCATAATCGCACTGGCCCTGTTTGGGGTGAAAATGCAATATATATATATATATATATATATATATATATATACAGAAAGAAAGACGCTATTACTATTTACTTTTTCCATTACATTTACTCAGATTTCAATAAAATATTATATAAAGTATTCCACATATAAGTAATAATAAGTCTTGGGGGTTATTGAAATAAGTGAGTAAACCATGAGAACGATTCATACGTCATCCGAGATAAATAAAGAAGAACAATATTATTTTAAAGAATATATAAAGAAACAACTAATCTTACAAGGAGAAAATACAGATAAAATTTGTTGTGTGTTTTTTAGTAGCATTAGTTCGATCAAAGAGTTTTATGAATCCGAATATATCCGATAGATTTTACAGAAACGCTTCTATAAATAAACACAACGTTTTATTAAATCGTTATTGATCATTCGTTGTTGATAACAGAAAATGTTACAAAAAGACACGATGAGAAATAGGAAAGGTTGAAGGAATTATAAGCAGTAGATTAAGAGAATATGAAAGAAAGACAAACTTTTTAGAAAAACAAAGAAAACCAAGGATAACGAAATGGGTTTTTCAATTCTCACAATCGTCCAATTAGTTGAGAAAACTCATTACTCGTTTATTTTCGAGATCGCAGTCGTGATTTGGCAGCCAGATTTTTCATCTTCCTTCTCTATCGACGTCGTCGTCATTTTTTCTTCCTTTTAAACGTTATTAATAATGAACTATCACAAATACACTTCGGTTTTAAAACGTTTTCAAGATTTTCTTTTTCTTTTTATAGTTTGTTATGAGTCACCAAGGAAACACACTAATACGGGTTAGAAAAAGTAGAATTGATATTGAAACACAACATAATATAAAAAAAAACACCCGTCCTAGCATACCGTACCTGTCGCTCTATTTCTTTAGTTCGGAAGAGTTTATCTCTTGTGCATGGGTGAGTCTACCACAACACCCCCTTTTCAAGCAAGTTCGCTCCGCATAAAGCTATTAACTAAGGGTCGATAGTTAGTGGTGGTGATTTTTTCCTCTCGACTCTCGCTGTTTTTGTTGGAATTAATCTAGATCGAAGATCTAAATAATGGCGTCGATCGGCTCTTCCTCGGCCTATAATATGTACATAGTGTCATCTGAGTGCAGTTTTCTTTTTGTTACTTAGTTTTATTTGCGTTTATGAGTATGTTTTGTATGGTACACCCGATATGGCCAATCCATTAAAATGTGATGTAATATATGCGTTTCTTTAGTAATGCAATTCATTACTTTGTAAATGACATTCAAAACTTATTAAGCAAGTTCAGTTAATTGGGTATTTCTACGTTTATGCAAAGATACTGAAATGTTAGAAGTTGCTAAAATCGAACCATCTTCGAATTACTTTATTCTAATTGTTGTCTGGGTACATTTTTTGTTTTTGCGTTTCTCTGAATGCTTCATTTTTTTGGTTTCGTTTAAACAAAACTGCTTGTGTAGTTCTTTGTATAAAACCATTGCACTTTTATATTGTTGCTTTGTTATTGCTCGACGGATTTTAAAATCGTGCGCTGTGTTCTGTTAAAAATCTTTCTTAAATTGCTGTATGCAATTTATTAAAAGTCTTTGGTTGTTGTTCATAAGTAGCTTTATTTCGAAGGGATTTTCTATGGTATATTTTTGTTTCTTTAACATCCTTCAGCTTACATATTTTCCGATTTATAATGTTGGCTGATATATGCCAAAGTTTTAAATTGTTCATCCCATTCGAACAAAATAAATTTGAAGACTTTTTAGAACGTACTTTCTCCACTTTTTTATACATCCTTTCACATTCACTGTTAAATATAATTCTCGAATAAAATTAATCTTATTGCCAGTAACCATATCTGCAGATATTTCTGATTATTGCAAAATTGGTTTGTTTAGTTTCTGTAAATTTATAATTTCGTGATGTTGTTGAATATCTTTACAATTACGTATTCAAGTAGATTTTCCTCAGATGTTTTGCTAGATTTTGTCTGTCTGATTCTTTTTTATTTTTGGTTTCCGTCTGATTCTATAATGCAACATTTTTGGACAAAGTCTGCCACCATTTTGACAAATTTTATTTCCAAAGTGGTAGAAGTTTTCTCTATGTAGTTCGCCGCATTGTTGATATGACCTTAGGGGTGGATCTTTTTTTCTGAATTATCCGATCGTTTTTCAACAATCGATAGGTATTTTCTTTTTTCAGAAAAAAATATTTGCTTTATACTGAGAGTATAATCGTTTTTTTTAACAGGTGTCATTTTTAAGTGTGTGCTTTACTCTCCTGACAATATCGTTTTCTAACATATGTTACGTTAATTTATGATTTCTGAATTAATTCATTGATATATATATAGCCATATTATATATCATTCCGAAGCGCGTTTTTTGGCTCTATCTAGTCGTGTTAGTCCATACAGTTTCTTACTCTTAATTCATTTTTGCAAGCTTTTCGACACTATGGGCAAATTTAAAATCTGCACGATTTTCTTGTTCCAATTCAAACTAGGCCGAAAACTGCCAAGACAGCTCGCGATGATACATTTGGCCCAGGAACCACTAACGAATGTGTGGCACAACAGTGGTTCAAGAAATTTCGCAATGATAACGAAAGCCTCAAAGATGAAGACGGTCGCGATCGTCCGAGTGGAGTTGATAACGAATATTTGAAAGCCTTAATTGAAGCTGATTCTCACAAAATCACACGAGAAGTTGCGGTTACACTCGAGGTCGACCTCTCAACAGTCGTTTGCCATTTAAAGAAATTAGAAAATTCAAAAAGTTACATAAATGGGTGCCGCATTAATTGAACGATAATAAAAAAAATCGTCGTTTTGGGGTGTCTTTTACGCTCATTCTGCCCAACAAAAACGAACTATTTCTCGAGCGGATTGTTACGTGTGATGAGAAGTAGATTCTCTACGACAACCGGCTATATTCACCACAGTGGTCAGATGTCGGATAAGCTCGACAACAAAGTCGAAATTGCACTAAAAAAGTTATGGTGACTGTTTGGTGGTCTGCGACCGGGATCATCCATCACCGTTCCTTGAACCCGGGCAGAACGATTACGGCGGAGAAGTACTGCCGACAAATTGATGAAATGCACCAGAAAATCTAAGGTATATGCCCGAGATTAGTCAATATGAAGGGATCAGTTCTTCTCCATGACAACGTTCGCTCGCAGGTTGCTCAACTGACCCTGCAGAAGCTGAACAAATTGGCTTACGAGACTCAGCTTCATCCGCCATATTAACCGAACCTCTCGCCCACCGATTGTCACTTTTTGCAAGCATCTCGACAACGTCCTGTGTGAAAAATACTTCAAAACCCGAGATGATGCCGAATAGGCCTTCAATGACTTCATCGCTTCTAGAACTCCGGATTTATATGCTAATGGGATAAATAGACTTGTTTCTCATTGGCAAAAATGTGGTATACTAATGGTTCTTATTTTCATTAATAAAGTTTATTATGAAAGGAGTTATAATTTTTTGATTTGAACCTTTAAAAGAAACCCCCAAAAACAAACATTATTTTTTCACCAACCTATGATACGCCCGATTTCTCTATAATTTAAAATCGCATTTTATGCTTATAAATCCTTGGCAAATCTATGCCGGTTTTTGTAGAGTGGTATTGGGTTCTCTTTCGAGTTTTGATAATACTCTCCTTCTAATCTCAGTATTTTGCCGACATGAACTCTCGAGAGAAAATAAGATATTTGAAATTATCTGCTGGTAATTTTTCTAATCAGAGGCCGTTATAGTGCTTATGTACGACTCACGCGAATGTTAAATGATCTACGTCGTCCCGGATATCTAAATTCAAACATCGCCATCTTTAATGACGCAGAGATGTATTCAGACATATATGTACTGAAAGTAACTTAATAGTTTCCGCGAACGGCACACCCGTAGTTTCTTTGGGTAGAACATACTGTATTCATCAGTTCATTGCTGTGGTAAAAGCAGACGATGATTTTCGCATGAAGCCAACCTTCGCAGTCGACATTTAAAAGGTGTTCATATCTTCTTAATTAATGAGTCGAATGTTTGATCTTGATCAGAAGCGTCTGAATTGTGTTCAATATCGTGTTTTGCGAAAACGCCGTGTTACAGTCGGTGGTTAGTTTATTGCTTAAGCTTTTGAGAAATAATTCCTCAGAAAAAAACACGGACACAGATATGGGTTAGAAAAATAAAATATAATGAAACATAAGAGAATATACATAAAGCAACAGTGGTAGAGTATACCACAAAGATGACGTATTACGCCGTACACAGACATCGCCGAAGTCGTACCTCTTTGTCTATTTCTACAGTTTGAAAAGTCTAAAATTACATGTATTTACGTATAAATTCCATTTTACTAAAGTTTAATCGAATGTACCAATTTTAAATTTATTTTCATAATGTGCATCTGAACATTGCTAACATAAATAGAAATGAAAGACACAAGAATATAAAAAGAAATAAAAGAAATAGAAGACACAAGCAGAAAAAACGCAATAAGACAATAAGATTTCATCTTTCTTATTCTATTTCATCTTTTTCTTTCCATTGTTTCGCGCGTCTTTTTCTTATTTCTTATCACAAATACATAAAAAAAATTCAAAATAAAAAAGAAGAAAAAAACATGTGTAAAAAAACTATTGAAGTAGTAATTTAACAAAAAGAAGGATAATGTAACAAAGTAAAGAAAAGGGAATAAAAAAATAAAAAGGGGAACGAAAAGCTACACAGAGAAAGAAAAATGAAAAAAAATAAGATGAACAACAGAATATAAAGAGAAAAAAAAGCAAATATAAACGATTATTGATTGCAATAGTGTAAAGAGAAGCGAAAAAGAAGAGAAAAAATTATTTACCAAAATCTGAAAATATTCTGTGCCATATTTCCTGTCTTCAGACATCTCCTCTCACCGACATCATCAAATCTTGAACCAAAACGGATATCAAAATATGCCCATTTTATCTGCGCGCTTTAGAAGGAGAAAATTCCATTTAAAATTTAAGCATCTTAATTAAGATACGGCCAGTTAATCGAGACGTTAAGCGTCAATGATGACCGGCTAAATTTGTAGCGTGACCGAACAACAGACAAAATCTCTCGAAGCGATGAACACATGGAACTAAATAAATAAAGCTTCAATAAAAGATCAATTCGTTTTTGCCAGCGCAGATTTAAAATCCTACCCATTTTGTAGAGGCAAACGGAAAAAAGTAAATACATCTCGTTCGAGACTGGGATTATCGTACGTGGTTTAATCCGATTTGAGAGAATTCATTTGGATAAGCCCAAATGGGAGAAATTATGTGCTCACACACACACTCGCATACATACAGAACGTAGAAACGTACAACTACAAAGACAAATACACACTTAGTTCTCTCCCCACACAAATACACGCTTAGTCCCCCCCACACATATATATATATATATATATATATATATATATATCTATATTTTTATAAAGTAATAGGGTTCGTGTGTTTCTGTCTGTGTGTACAGCTCTCCATCATCAACGAAATATAAAGGAGGTAAGAGGGTAGATCTCTCCTGGTAGAGAAACATTAGAACCCATTTTAGGATGTTTCTGTTATAGGAGACATAAGAATCTATGCCTAATTTCTTTATATACTAGTCTACAAACCACCCCCATATCGAATGACTTATGCTCATTTGCATATCACATTATATTAAATCTCTTTAACTAATTACCTCCACCTTATTACATATTGGAAATATTCTAATCATTTCAACTGTACTATTTACAAAATCTATTTAACATTTAATTATTTAATATATTTTCATTTAATTTTATATTCGATTTATTTCACTTTACGTATATTATCAAAACAATTCATTGGCGAGCAAAGCTTTATGTTTTGGGATTGTATTGAAAATGTAATGGAAATTTCAATTTCGTTCCGTTTTAATCTTTTATATTTTACTTGCCAATATTATTGAAAGAATACAATTCAACTATCGTAATTTTATATAAATAAACAAAAACAAATATTTTAAAATAAAACTTTATTAAAAAAGAAATAATTTTATTTTTAAATGAAAAAAATCAATTTAGTAAAATAATTGTATTAAACACCCCCAGCCTTGTCAGCAAACCTGTAAACCTATAAAAGTTAACATTTCGAATGTAAACAGTGATTTTTCGATTTTCTTAGCGCTTGCCGCAATTAAAGACAATTAAAACGGAACTAACTTTATTTCCATTCTATTTTTTAAACAACCCCCAAAACATAACGCTCTCTTCCAGTTATAGCCAATTTTTTTTTAATTAAATAAAACAGGTCAAAATAAACAGATAAGCGCATTTTCTTTTACATTTTTCTTACAACCAACGTTGTCATTTTAACCAACTGCAGGATATCGTTACTTTTGTGGGGTTGTTTTGAAAATGCCACGGAGATTATAATTTCGTTCCAATTTAATCTTTCTGGTCGAGCCTATTTCGAAAGCCTGTCTTATCATAGATTTGAACTACAAATAATTTATTACATTTTGATTATTACTATCTTAAGACTTAAAGCTTATATTTATTTCATTTTTCTATTTATATATTGAATTAGTTATTTCCAGTCTTATTTAAACTTAGTGCTTTCTTTAAACCGGATGAACCTTTTATAAAAATATGAGTTTAACGTAAAGAACACGAACAAGGTTTTATTCAACTGAATTTCTTCCAGTTTACTAACAAAATATATAAATTTAAAAGAGATATAAATAATAAAATAAAAAGGTTATGTAATTTAAAAGAAATACACGTACTCACAAAAGCAGAACTTTTTTTACACATTTTTTTCTTTAAAACCATAACAATGAGACTAACAATTACCTAGATCTTAGTAATTATTTGTTTTAATAGAACTGTTTTAATTGTACTGTTTACTTAGTTAACCTAAGTTGGTATTACATTTATTTTACATTTACTTTTTTTTTTTAATTATTACTTTTAGACTGTGACGTTTACACCCGGAAGTAATGAGTCACACGTAGGTCGCTTTTATTCATTCCTTTTGGTCAAGATCAAAGTGTAGTATCGGTTCTTCAGATGCTGCACTTCATTTTCTTGTTCTCTTTCGGTGGAGGAGAAATCCTTCACGACTGAGACAATTTTTATTTTTGTACCTTTTCTCCACGTTAAAAAACGACCCTGGTGTCTAACTCTGTCCCGTGGGGAGGCATAGTAAATAGGTACAATATAATTGTTTATAATTGTACTATTCAGAAATATTATTTATAGTTCGTCCATTTCAGTTAGTATACATTTCCTTTACGCTTAATTAATTTACAATCATTAATATCGTTAAACAATTCCGTTTAAAACCGAAATTATGCCACCCAAACGAAGTAGAAACGAAAGTGAGGAAGAAAGAATGGAAAGATTGGAAGCTAATAGACTAAGAGTTGCTGCAGTTCGCTCCAATGAAAACAATTCAGATAGAGAAAGACGTCTAGAACTTAACAGGATACGTCAAAGAGAAAGGAGAGCAAGACTGTCAGATTTGGAAAGAGAAACCCAACGTGAAGCTGACAGAACTAGACATGCTGTAAGGCGGTTAAATTCATCACAAGATGAAATTCAAGAAAGGCAAAGATATGCACTGGAAAGAGAAGCAATATTACGATCGAATGAATTGTATGAGGTAAGTAGACGTACACAAGGTCAGTTGAGAGTGGCTCAACGACATCAGAATGAATCGGAAACCCAACGAAGCTTTCGCCTATACCAAGGGCAACAACGAGAGGCTGCATGGAGAGAGAGTATGACTTTGCCCCAGCAATTGACAGAAAACGAGGCAGCTAGACAACGAATGACTGCTTTGAGACACCATGAAATAGAACACTGCAATAGAAAAGGATTGCTCTACAACAAAAATGACTCTCTCACTACAGCTGATATAGGAAAAATGGACAAAGTATGTCAACATTGCTCAGCTGTAAAATTTAAAGGAGAAACCCCTGGTTGTTGTTGTTCTTCTGGCAAAGTTGTGCTTGATAGCTTTCCACCACTGCCTCAGTTGCTTCAAGATTTGCTCTCCGGCAATGGTCCCATCTCTAAAGATTTTCTGCAAAATCTACGCAGTTATAACAATTGTTTTGCAATGACATCATTTGGTCACAAAATTGTGGCAGTACATGGGTGGAATCCTTCTTTTAGAATTCGAGGCCAGGTTTGCCACCAGATTGGGAGTCTTTTACCACCTGAAGATGAAACAGCAAAGTTTATTCAAGTCTACTTCTTGGATAGTCTGGAAGAGGAACTACATAATCGGGGACGTGACAGTAGACTCAATAGAGACATTCTCCAAAGTCTGACTGAATTTTTACATGAGAACAACAGCTTCATTTGTCAGCTGAAAACAACAAAGGAGAGGATTGAAGAAGAACACTTGGTAGAACATAAAGTTGTCATAAGGGAAGACCGAAGGCCGCAAGAAGAGCATCCACGGCGATTCAATGCTCCAACAACAACGTATGAGATTGGAATATTAATGGAGAATGAACCAACAGCTAACCGGGATATTGTCTTGCGTTTTAGAAATGATACATTAAAATGGATCTCCGAACTACATCCCCTCTACGATACTTTAATGTACCCGTTAATGTACCCCTATGGTTCTCCATCTTACAACATCTACATGAAGGCATCCAATGGGCGAAAAGTTACCCAACAGCAATTTTATTCGTACCATTTAATGACTCGGCCTGGAAACTATTTTCTCTGGTACCGAAGGCTATTTCAAAAATGGCTGGTGGATGTGTACTGCAAGATTGAAACAGAACGTTTACAGTTCCTGAGGCGTGAGCAACAGACCCTGAGAGCTGACAATTATAGCAACTTGAGAGATTCAATTCTTAGGGAGGATGGGAATCCAGAACAGTTTGGTCAACGAGTTGTTCTTCCGGCAACTTATACAGGAGGCCCTCGATACATGTTTGAGCGTCAAAGTGATGCCATGGCATATGTTCGGCGAATGGGCCGAGCCGACCTCTTCATCACGTTCACAACAAATCCAAAGTGGACAGAAATTACAGAAAATTGTCTTCAAGGGCAAGACCCTCAGGATCGTCCAGATACTGTTGCCAGGGTTTTCAGGCAGAAGCTAAAAAAGTTACTTGAATTTATTAAAAAGGGAGGATTTGGCAGGTTGAGGGCTTTCCTGTACAGTATTGAATATCAAAAAAGAGGACTGCCGCATGCACACATCCTCACCTGGCAGGCCCCAGAGGACAAACTTCTACCAGAAAAAATGGATCTCTGCATATCTGCAGAGATCCCTGACAAAGAGGAAGATCCTGATCTTCATGCTAAAGTGATGGCACATATGGTGCATGGACCTTGTGGACCATTTAATCCAAATTGTCCATGTACGATTGACAACAAATGTTCCAAAAAATACCCAAAAGAATTTCTTCAGTGTACCGAGCAAGGCCAAGACTCTTACCCCAAGTACAGGCGAAGAAAACCAGAAGATGGAAGCCAGACTGGTACAATAAGGATGAAGAGAAATGGTCGGTATGTTAATCAAGAAATAACAAACCAGTGGATTGTTCCGTACAACAAGGTCCTCCTTCAGCAGTTCAACGCTCACATTAACGTAGAAATTTGCAGCTCGATCCAAAGCATCAAATATGTCCTCAAATACGTGAATAAAGGATGTGATCAAGCAGTGTTTGAACTACAAAGAACTGATGGAGCAGCTAACCAACAAGGCCAAGTACAAAGTCACATTGTGGATGAGATCCAGCAGTTCCAGAATGCAAGGTATGTCGGCAGTTCAGAGGCGGCCTGGAGGATATTAGAACATCCCATCCATGAACATTTCCCCCCAATTGTACAACTTTCTGTTCATCTTGAAAATGGGCAGAATGTCATGTTCTCAGCTGATACTGCTCTGGAACGAGCCCAAGGTCCACCGCCTGCCACAACTTTGACACCATTTTTTCAACTCTGCCATGAGGATGACTTTGCAAGGGGTCTCAAATACGTAGAAGTCCCTGAGTTTTACACTTGGAACAAATCGACAAAGAAATGGATGAGAAGAATGCGTGGGGTACAAGTTGAAGGTGCTGAAAATGATGATGTATGGAAGGCACCATGCATTGGGAGAATCTACACGATTAGTCCAAAAGCAGGGGAGTGTTATTTCTTACGCCTGTTGCTCAATGAGGTTGCTGGTCCAACTTCATTTCAAAATTTGCGAGCATACAATGGTCAGGTGTTTGAAACATACAGAGCAGCGTGCCTTGCTCGAGGCCTTCTAGAAAATGACCATCACTTGCATCAAGCAGTAGGAGAGGCAAGTGCCACTCAATCACCTTCAAATTTGCGAAGCCTATTTGTGATAATTTTAACAGCCTGTGAGCCAAGAAATCCTCTTGAGATCTGGATGGCTTTTCGTGATGTAATATCTGAAGACATTCTTCACAGATACAGGCAAGAAGTTAACAATCCAGAAGCAGATTTTAATGAGGACATCTACAATAAAACTCTTTGTCTAATTGAAGAAAAAGTTCTCCTTATGTGCGGTCAACCATTGGCAAGCTATGGATTACCTGCACCAACGCAAGGGAGAGATGAAAGACTCGCGAGAGAGTATCAACGTGAAGTTACTTATAATCTTGAAGAACTTTCCCTACAAGCAAAAAATATGCAAGAAAAACTGACCGATTCTCAAAGAGAAGTTTACAATTCATTCATGGCAATGTTGGAAGCACAAGGTGAAATGAACAAAAACATGATGTTTCTTGATGCTCCAGGTGGTACGGGCAAGACTTTTGTAATCAATTTGATCCTTGCAAAGATTAGATCCATGAGAAAGATTGTGCTTGCAACAGCATCCAGTGGCATTGCTGCTACTCTACTACAAGGTGGCCGCACTCTTCACAGCACTTTTAAAGTACCCTTGGATACTCATCAAATGGATCAGCCAGTTTGCAAAATTACTGGTAACTCAGCCTTGGCAAATGTAATTAGAGACACCTCTGCAATCATTGTAGACGAAGCTCCAATGACGCACAAGAGTGCTTATGAAGCAATTGACCGAACACTGCAAGACATCACAGGAAACAAGAATCCCATGGGTGGCATTCCAACCTTATTTTGCGGTGATTTCCGTCAAATCCTCCCAGTGGTTAAAAATCGCACAAGGGCTAACATTGTCAATGCAAGTTTGAAACAATCCTATCTCTGGAGGCACGTTATAGTGAAGAGACTGACTACTAATATGAGAGCCTATATCTCTGATAACACAGCTACAGCAGACTTCTCAAAATTGCTTCTCCAAATCGGTAATGGTCAGTTTCCTATCACTTCTTCACCTGACACAATTAAGATTCCAACTGCGCTTGGTAAATGTGTCGGTAATCAGAAGCAACTGAAAGACAAAGTGTACCCAGACCTGCAAAACAATGGAAAATCACCGGATTGGCTTGCTGAGAGGGCTATTATTTCGCCATTAAACAGCAATGTGAATCATTTGAACAATTCAATAATGAATGAATTTCCAGGAGACACAAAGCAATACAAGTCAGTTGATTCGGCTACTAATGAATATGAAGCTGTTCACTACCCTGTGGAGTTTTTAAACTCTTTGGAGATATCTGGAATGCCTCCACACATTTTAAATCTCAAAATTGGATCGCCAATCATGATTCTTCGATCCTTGGAACCGCCAAAAACAACAAACGGAACCAGATGTGTTATCACCAGATTGCACACCAATGTACTTGAGGCCACCATTTCCTGTGGTCCCTACAAAGGCGAAACTGTTCTACTGCCAAGGATCCCCTTAGTTCCATCGGACTCAGAACTTCCATTTAAATTCCGGAGACTCCAATTTCCTGTGAAGGTGTGTTTTGCAATGAGCATAAACAAAAGTCAAGGTCAGACATTTAACACCATTGGCGTAGACTTGACATCAGACTGCTTCAGTCACGGTATGTTCTACGTCTCCATCAGCCGGACAGGAAGTTCAGAAAAACTCTACATTCTGGCTCCAAATCAAAGCAGCAGAAATGTAGTTTACCCTGAGGCTCTTCAGTGAAAAGTTCGAGAAATGGATATGAGGAAAAACTGACATGATCTGATTGTGGTAAGTTTTTAGTATTGAATGTGCAAGATAAAATTTAAGCAAGAGTTGAAAATTACTTCAATGAAAAATTTACTATGTAACATCAAGTAACCTTCCTTTTTGATGAAAATGTTTTGTGAAGTTCCTGATTGAATTTCAGTCACTACAAGAGGTAGTTAAAATGTTAATCACCTTATGCAATCGTTGCTCTTACAACATCAACTTACTGGAAAGGTGCCCACAGATTTTGGTACCCGAGTGCGCAACAAAGCTCCGTGCGAAGCACGGGTATCTTTGCTAGTATATATATATATATATATATATATATATATATATATACTGGTTGAATACCCGCCCCTGAATTGTTAAAATTAATTATCTCGAAAATATCTTCCCCCGCTTTTATTTTTTCTTAAAATAAAGATATAATGAACCGACCTTTAAGTTTTGTATTCTTATTTTGATCAAGATTTATTACTGGTTAAAGGGAATAGAACAGAAAAATGTTTGAAAGAAAATATACAAAAGTGCGAATTGTTCGTCTACTAAACGAACAAGCTCCGTTGGTTCCCCGGATGTATACCTTTCATTAAGCTCCTGTCTTCCGGAATATATTGTATCTTATTCAGTTTATTCATCTGTAACATTTGAATAGCCGATCTGATTACTCCGAAAGTATGTTTTTTTTCTCTTGGGGAAGACTATTAGTGGGTCTGTACATTTTCTGCAACAACACCGTGGTTCTGGTGTGATTTCTAGAAGCTCAATATGAAATATGTTGTAGACGAGTTTGTAGTCTATACTTCTTGCAGCAAATGCTTTTCCTCCTCAGTTATACGTTCCTGTATCTGATTCATATGCTTTTCGTGTTTAAGTTTCGAGCCCTAGATTATGTAGATGGCATTGTATGTATTATCTTCCTCAGTTTTCGAAAGTATACGTTATTTTTGAAATGCTTTAAATAAACAATATCTCTTGAGTTGTATTTTTTAGTGGTTTCGTAGAGGTTCTTGTTTGGGCGGTTTGTCTCGGTAACAGCTTTTCGAATACTGATCTCATTCTGAGAAACGTAATTTCCGCTACAGATCGGGCTGTTTATGTATTAATCTTTACCGTAATCTAGTAGACTTGCAGAAACTGCTCTAAAACAAAACCTTCGCTGCTGCTGCTACTTTCCACGCGCCCATATTCACTAAGTTACACAACTTCAACAAAATTTTTCAAGAATATAATCCACGATGCCTGAAGCAATAAAAGTACTCTTTCAAATATTTAAAGGCAACCTTTTAATGCGTTGGAAGGATTAAACTGAGTCAACTGTTTAAATAGCGTGTATGTTTTCTATTTGTATCTTCAGAAATTTTAAGCGTTGTCGAAGTGTTTCAGTTTGGTTGTGCAGGATTACATTTTACGATGTCAAAAATATTTCGTAAAGCCAGTCAAATGATTACAAGACTAAATCAGTTTGCATAGTCTTTGATGCTTATTAGTGCTGAGTCTAAAAATTCACCAAACTAAAACGGAAGATTTGTATTTTAGTAATAAAATCATTTTTTCTTCTGGACAGTCTTCACAACACGTGCGTTATAATTTTAAGGTTGTTTCACTATGCATTTATATACATATTATATATATTTTGTATGTGAGTTTTTTTCGAAGCTTTTCTTCTTATTCTCTTACAACTATTGATTTTCCTCATTATTCTACCAGGCATAACATTTATATCTTTACGCAATGATAGACATTTACGTCAACTGCCTAAATAGTTTTCTCTTGGTTAAACTTCTTCTTTAAATCTGTTGACTAAACGAAGAGATTGGCTTAAAACTTAATTTTATTCTTTTATTTAACTACTAGCGGCGCTACCCGGTGTTGCTCGGGACCGTAGAAACAATGAGAAAATTGAAGTTGAGTTTGAACATATTTGTTATTCTTCAGATAGAGGAATTTTTAATGTCTATGTATCAATAGCTTTTTCGAGTAAATGAATATTTTACCTACTCTAGGACGGGTATTACACGTATCAAATAATTGTACCTTATCTAGTATAAGTAATTTATACCATATATATGAAATAATGTTTCGTTTGCGGGGATGGGTAATATACAACACATATTTAAAATAATTTTACCTACCCTTGGACGGGTAATTAAAATACATACATGAAACAATTTCACAGACTATCGGCAGGTATTGTACAACATGTTAAATACCACCAAGGCTACCATAATTTTAAGAAAACTGAATAAACTTTTAGAAACTAGCTCGGGATCGTATAAACAATGAGAAAATTGAATTTGATTTTGAATATATTTGCAATTCTTAGGAGTGAGAAATTTTTAATGTCTATGTACCATTTGCTATTTCGAGCAAAAGAATATTTTACCTAGCTAGAACGGGTATTAGACGTATAAAATAATTGTATCTTACCTAGGGTAGATAATTTACAGCATGTATATGAAATAATTTTACCTTTGCAAGGACGGTGAATATACAACACATATTTAAAATAATTTACCTACACTAAGACGGGTAATTTAAATATATATATGAAACAATTTCACAAACTTTTTTACCCCAAAAGGGACATTACTCTCTCCAACTTAATCCTCAAAAGAAAACTCAAGAGCACGTTTAAAATTAACATAATCATGCTTCTTTCTACCCACTACTAGAACCATCACATCATTCCCGTATGAATACATAAAACATGTTAACAAATATAGATCACCCCCTATAGATATTGGCCTAGGAAACTTTCATAGAAAACCAACAATATATATGTATTAATCTAATTGTGAAATCACTAACTTTTTAAGCCATATCCGGAATCGACTTCACAAATGAAGTAATTTTGAGATAGAAAATTGTTTAAGCCATTTCCGGTACAAACTTTATATTTCGCCACCCTTATTTTATCCAGGGCGACGCTGATTATTCTGCTAATATGTATTTGCCCCTATCTCATTCAATCCCGGGCAACGCCAGGAATTTTGCTAATATATATTTCCATCAATCTCCTTCAATCCCGGGCGACGCCGGGCATATTGCAAATAAATTATCCCACGTATCTCATGCAAGCTTGAGTAATGCCGGATATTCTGCTTTTGTATAAGTGCAGCTATTTAATACAATCCCGGGCGACGCCAAGTATTCGTCTATTCTGTATATGTACCTATATCATTTAATCCCATGCGATGCCAGGTATTCTGTTAATATTTATCTGCACCTGCATTATTAAAGCCTATATATTTCCGCCTATCTCATTCAATACGGGGTGATGCAGGGTAGTCTGCTGATATATATTTCCACCTATCTCATCCAGTCCCAAGCAGCGCCAGGTATTTTGCTAATATATATTCTAACCAATTTCATTCGATCACAGGCAACGCTGGATGTTCTGCTAGTATATATCTCAATCCAATGAAATCCTGGGCGACGCAAGGTATTCTGTTAGTGTATATTTCAATCAATCTAATTCAATCCAAGGCAACGCCAGGTATTCTGCTAATATATATTTGCATCTATCTCATTGGATCCCAGGCGCCCGTGTATTCTGCTTGCATATATTTGCATGTATCTCCGGGTAATCTGTAAGTATATATGTGGATGTATGTCATTGCATCCCATAATTCTTGGATATGTTACAAATTTCCACAATAATTTTTCATAATTAAACCCACATATCTTCCCACTCTTACTAAAATAATAACTTTGATACATTTCACATGTAATCATTTTTCATAATTCTTGGATATGTTACTAATTTTGACAATTATTTTCACGATTGAATTCACATTATCTCCTCTCGTACTAAAGTAATAACTTTGATACATTGTCTGGGCTGTTTATTTTATTACAAACACACCAATAAAATAAATCACATTTCATCATTTTTCATAATTCTTGGATATGTTGCTAATTTCGACAATCATTTTTAATGATTTAACCAACATAATCGTGCCTCTCTTACTAAAATATAAACCTTGAGACATTGTCTGGCTGGTTATTTCATTACAAACACACCAATCAAATAACTCACATTTCAACACTTTTCATAATTCTTGGATATGTTACTAATTTCGACAATCATGTTTCATGAGTTAACCCACATTATCGCACATCTCTTACTAAAATAATAACTTTGAGACATTGTCTGGCTGGTTCTTTCATTACAAACACACCAATCAAATAACTCACGTTTCATCATTTTTCATAATTCTTGGATATGTTACTAATCTAGATAATAATTTTTCATAAAATAACCCACACAATCCTCCTCCTCTTACTAAAGTAATAACTTTGAGATATTGTTTAGTTGGTTATTTCATTATAATAATGCACCAATCAAATAACTCATATTTCATCATTTTCAGTATTCTTGGATATGTTACTAATTTCAACAATAATTTTTCTTGATTTAACCCAAACTATAGCCTCACTCTTTCTAAAATAATAAATTTGAGACTTTATCTGGGCTGTTTGTTTCATTATAACACACAAATCAAAACAACTTTTATTTCATCACTTTTCATAATTCTTGAATATGTTACTAATTTCGACAATCATTTTTCATGATTTAACCCACAAAATCCCCCTCCACTTACAAAAAAATAACTCTGAGACGTTATCTGGCTGGTTATTTCATTCCATGCACACCAATCTAATAACTCACATTTCACAGTTTTTCATAATTCTTAGATATGTTACTAATTTCGACAATCATTTTTCTTGATTTACCCCAAATAATCCCCTCCCTCTAACAAAAATCATAAGTTTGAGACATTGTGTGGCTGGTTATTTAATTACAACCACACCAATCAAATAACCCACATTTCATCATTTTTCATAATTCTTCCAATAAGTCACTCATCTGATATGACCAGACTCCATGTTGCTTAATTTTAGTGATCTGCATAAATCATTTGGTAATCCCAAGTCGTCACTCATCATAGAATGACCAACCTCATTGTTGCTTAACTTTGGTGATCTACATAAAGTATTTTGTATTCCCAAATAGTCACCCATCTTAGAATGACCAACCTCATTGTTGCTTAACTTTGGTGAGCTACATAAGCATTTTGTATTCCCAAGTAATCACCCATCTGATAATAGCCAGACTCTATGTTGCTTAACTCTAGTGATCTGCATAAATCATTTGGTACTCCCAAGTAGTCACCCATCTTATAATGACCAACCTCATTGTTGCTTAACTTTGGTTATCTACATAAAGCATTTCGTATTCCCAAGTAGCCACCCATTTGTTAATGACAAAGACAGTGTTGCTTAATTTGGTGGTCTACATAAAGCATTTTGTAAATCCCAAGTAGTCACCCATCCGATAATGACCAAGACAATGTTGCTTTATTGATCTACATTAAGCATTTTGCAGTCCCAAGTAGTTACCCATCTGATTATGACCAGACTCCATGTTGCTTAACTTTGTTAATCTACATAAAGCATTGGATATTTCCAAGTAGTAACCCATCTGATAATTATCAGACTCCATGTTGCTTAACTTTGGTGATCTGCATAAAGCATTTGGAGTTTCCAAGTAGTCACCCATCTGATTATGACCAACCTCATTGTTGCTTAACTTTGGTGATCTATACAAAGCATTTGGTAGTCCCAAGTTTTCACCCATTTGTTAATGACCAAGAATATGTTGCTTAACTTGGTGATATACATAAAGCATTTGGTATTCCCAAGTAGTCACCAATCCGATAATGACCAAGAGAATGTTGCTTAACTTTGGTTATGTACATAAAACATTTGGTATTTCCAAGTAGATATCTATCTGATAATGACCAGTCTACATTTTGCTTAACTTTGGTGATCTGCATAAATTATTTGGTATTCCCAAGTAGTCACCGATCTGATAATAGCCAGACTCCATGTTGCTTAACTTTAGTGATACACATAAATTATTCTTTATTACCAAGTAGTCACTCATCTGAAATGACCAAGACAATGTTGCTTAACTTTGGTGGTTTACAAAAAGCATTTGGTATGCCCAAGTAGTCACCCATCCGATAATGACAAAGACAATTTGCAGAACTTTGATGAACTACATAAAGCATTTGGTATTTCCAAATAGTCAATGTTGCTTAACTTTAGAAATCTATACAAACCATTTGGTGTTCCCAAGTAGTCACCAATCTGATAATGACCAAGACAATGTTGCTTAACTTTGATGATCTGCATGAAGCATTTGGTATTGCCAAGTAGTCACCTATTTGATAATAACCAAGACAATGTTGCTAAACGTTGTTTATCTACATGAAGCATTTAGTATTCCCAAGTAGTAACCCATCTTCAAAATTGTAAAATTTTACCTGTAGTGCAGAAGCACCATCAAAATTGTAAAAATCGGGCCTATACTGCACAAGCACTTTCAAAATTGTCGAATCGGACCTATACAACAGAAGCACATACAAAATTTTTCAAATCCGACCTATACTGCACAAGAAACTTAATTTTTTTAAATAGGACCTATACTGCACAAACACCTTTAAATTTTTCAAATCAGACCTATATTGCACAAGAACATTTAAATTTTTCAAATCCGACGTATACTACACAATCACCTTCAAAATTGTCAAATCGGACCTATACTGCCTAAGCACCTTCAAAATTTTTCATATTGGACCTATACTGCAGAAGCATCTTCCAAATTTTCCAAATCGGACCTATACTGCAAAAGCTCCTTCAAAATTATCAATTCGGACCTATAATGCACAAGCACCTTCACAATTGTCAAATCGGACCTTTACTGCACAAGCGCCTTCAGAATTGTCAAATCGGACCTATACTGCACACACACCTTCAAAATTATCAAATCGGACCTATACTGCACAATGGCCTTCAAAATTGTTGAATAGGACCTATACTGCACAAGCACAGCCAAAATTGTCCAATCGGACCTATACTGCACAAGCACCTTCAAAATTTTGCAAATCCGACCTATACTACACAAGCACCTTCAAATTTTTCAAATCAAACCTATACTGCAAAAGCACCATCCAAATTTTTTAAATGGGACTTATACTGCACAAGCACCTTAGAATTGTTCAAATCGGACCTATACTGCACAAGCACCTCCAAATTTTTCAAGTCGGACATATACAGCACAAGCAGGTAATTTTTTTTTCAAATTGGAGATATACTGCACAAGCACGTTAAATTTTTTTTAAATCGGTCCTATACTGCACAAGCACCTTCAAATTGTCAAATCGGATCTATACTGCACAAGCACCTTACATAATTTTCAAATCGGACCTATACTGCACAAGCACCTTCAAAATTTTAAATTATGACCGATACTGCACAAGCACCTTCAAAATTGTCAAATCGGACCTATACTGCACAAGCACCTTCAAAATTTTGCAAATCCGACTTATACCGCACAAGCACTTTCAAAACTGTCAAATCGGACCTATACTGCACAATTACCTTCAAAATTGTCGAATCGAACCTATACTTCACCTATGTCATACAATCCCAAGTGTTGCATGGTATTCTGCTAGTACACATCCACCTATGTCATACAATCCGGGGCGGCGCTGGCTTCTGCTAGTGCTTCATCCAATCCTGACTATGCCGGGTATTTCGCTAGTACAGATATCCACCTATGTAATCAATCCCGGCGACGCTGGGCATTTGGCTAGTACATATATCAACCAATTTTTTCCAATCCCAGGCGACGCTGAGTGTTCTGCTAGGAAAAATTCCATGTATTTTATCCAATCCCAGGCCATGCCGAGTAATCAGCTAGTATATATGTCATGCTAGTGCAATCCTGGGCGATGCTGGGTATTTTGCTAGTACATATACACCAATTTTATCCAATCCCGGGCTACACCGGGTATTCTGCTAGTACATATGCCGGGTATTAGGCTTGTACATATATCAACCAATTTTATCCGATCCCAGGCAACACTGGATACTCTGCTAGGAAACATTCAACGTATTTCCAACTACGACGGCAAATTATATCAACCAATTTTTTCCTATTCCATATATCTCAATCAATCTCATTAAATCCTGGGCGACGCAAGGTATTCTCTTAGTATATATTTCAATCAAATTCAATCCAAGGCAACTCGAAGTATTCTGCTAGTACATATTTGCATCTATCTCATTACATCCCACATTATCACTCACCTGTCTTTGAGACATTGTCTTGGCTGGTTTTTCATTACAAACACATCATCCAAATAACTCACATTTCATCATTTTTCATAATTTTTGGATATGTTACTAATTTCAACAACCATGTCACATGATTAAACTTACATTATCGCCCCCACTCTTATTAAAATAAAAACTTTGATACATAGGCTATGGTATGTTACTAATTTCGATTATCATTTTTCATGAGTGAATCCACATTATTGCCCCTTCTATCACTAAAATAATAACTTTTAGACATTGTATGGCTGGTTATTTCAAACCCACAAACAAAGTAACTCACATTATATCATTTTTCATAATTCTTGGATATGTTACTAATTCTGACAATTATTTTTAATGAAGTAACCCAAATAATCGCGGCCTCTAACTAAAATAATAACTTCCATAATAATAATAATAACTGGTCTGTCTAGTTCATTACAAATACACCAATCAAATAACTCACATTTCATCATTTTTCATCATTTTTGGATATATTGCTAATTTCAACCGTCATTTTCTCTGAGTTCAATAACATAATCACTCTTCTGTTAAGTAAAAATAAAATAGATAAACCCCATAATTTATTATACCATACCTGGTCACACTGAAATACTTATCACAATATTCTGTGGATCTATATTAAAAAACCTTGTTAAACTTTGTGACATATTTCCATTCTATGGAGGACAGGCGCAAACGAACACCGCATACTTTTATTATACCATATTTCTTCAAACTGAAACATAATTATCAATGTATACTTACGCAGATATATATGAAAAGTCTTTATTAAAGTTTGTGTCTATTTCCATTCTATGGAGGCCAGGCGCGAATGCAGACCCCACAATTTTATTATACAATCCCTATTTAAGTTAAAACATACTTATCAAAGTATTTGTATGTACATCTATATCAAAAACACTTGTAAACGTTTTTTTAAATTTTTTAATTTTTTATGTCCATACTTTGTGGACCAGGCGCGTACGCAGACCCCACAATTTTAATGAATCATCATTATGCCAGATCAAACATACCCACTCCTGTGTTTCGATACTTTTATCATTATATGTGATCAGCTTTCTATAATAGTCAACCATATAGGAGCCTATTCGTGACCAGACACACACACAGACGTTTAGCTTTATATATATATATATATATATAATTTAACTACTAAATGTAATATATCAAATTTAATATTTACCGGGTCGGATACTAATATTTGCTGTTAATCATAAGTCGCCATTATGGGGACGCTAATGTGGATTATATCTGGTTATGTGATGGAGGTTTTATGTCATATGTTTAATTAAAGGAAATGTTTGTTATTATTGTATGATAAGAACTATATTTTAAGAGGTAAGATTATGTGGTCGGATATGTCTTGTATTATGTTTATTTTTAATTGAACGCCATTCCTTGATTAATTTTATATTTCATGAGTCACTGCTGATTTGTCTAGTTTTTAAAGCTTTTATATGGCAAATCCACTGCAATGAAACCATGATAGTTTCTGAAACATGTAACATATTGTTTTTATATAACTAATTCACACACACGCGCGCGCACACACACACGCATATATATATATATATATATATATATATATATATATATATATATATATATATATAATACCTACAGACATAAGGGTTTCATCCGTTCGTGAATCGTCAGTGCAAGGTGTCACGATTATCGCCGATCGGAAGATTCAAACCTAGAAATGTAGCCATCTCTGACTCCATTAGCAAAGAACAAACCTACACGGCCAACGTTACTTGCGAGAAATATAGTTGGAATTAAAACATTTATTTTTAAATGTCAAGACGGTCATAATGATCTTATGATGATCTGCGCATATAAGCTTAAGTGACCGACTTTTACCTTCAAGTTAGAGTCATCAACAGTAAGAACCGAGTTTTTAAAGGGTCTGACACAATTATTATAATAATTATTTTGAATACCTAGAGACAGTAGTGTTTAATCCTGCCAGGAATCATGATTGCAGGATTTCACGATTACCGCCGGTCGGGAGATTCGAACCAGGCAACGAAGCTATCTCTTACTCTATTAGCACACACACACACACACACGCACACACACACACACACACACACACATATATATATACATATACTCATATATATGCATATATTATTATTATTATTATCATTATTATTATTATGTAGTTGATTACACGTTTTCGCACTGACTAACCGTTACTTACCTTATTCTTTCGTGAATAATCCCTCTTATTATAATACAATATATCAAATTTAATATTTTAGTAAAGGGAGGGGAGATAATGTGGGTTGAAATTATGAACAATTATTGTCGAACATAGTAACATAGTCATTAATTATGAAAAATGATAAAATGTGAGTTAATTGACCGGTGTGTTTGTAATGAAATAATCAGCCCAGGAAATATATCAAAGTTATTATTTTAGTAAGGGGGCAGTACAGTTTTAATAAAAAAACTAGAATAATATGATTGCGCCTTCATTCATGCTGAACAGAACGCTCACAGCATGCCCAGCAACAATATATTACATATGAAAAATGCTGCTGTGGAATTTCTACAGGTCCCGCTATTATTATTATTATTATTATTATTATTATTATTATTATTATTATTATTATTATTATTTCAAAACGATATGTTTGTAATTTTGCTTTTGTTTGGCTACCGCATACCCAGCATTACAATCTTGGAAGAGAGAAAATGAAAAAAAAAATACAAAAAAGCGAATAATTCAACATTCATTTCATCCGATCATATTAATTTTCCCCCAAAACTGCATACCTTTGTTTTTATCAGTTTTGATAAACTTTGATCAGTCTTTGACATGTTTGGATTTTAGTAACGACACTATTCTTGAAGAATCTTGAATTAACGCCAGTTATTAAAGAAAGGACTTTTGCACATTTCTGCTGATTCACCTTGTGCTACTCTCATTTGTTTTTCTCCGTCTTCTATTTCTTGGAAGGTTTTCTGTACAATCGCAATATTTCTTATAGTTTCTGATGATATTTCCTACTGTAATTAGTGCTAGATTAATTTCTTTGCAAATTTCTTAGTATTCTTGTCATCATTTGCGATGTTCAATAATTTTAATCTCGCGTATCTCTGGATCATTTTTAGTTTTGTTCATTTTTAATTTAATTGCACAATGAACATCAAAATAGTCAGTATGCTCAAAGATAACATTCCAATACAATCGAAAAATTGTATATTTACCGTCTTTTAAAATGAAAAGTTTAGATGAAATATTGTAAAACTATGTAATATATGCAATACTTTCGCATAAGGTTCTTTTGAACTTTGAGAAAAAAATTGATTACACCATGAGTTTTAATTTTCATTCCAGACAACTAAAACAAGGTTGGGAAATATTTACTTAATATCAGACAAAATGATTATAATAAATTAAAGTTATAATAGAAAATAATATGTATCTAATATATATATATGCGTGCCATTGAATATATATATATATATATATATATATATGTGTGTGTGTGTGTGTGTGTGTGTGTGTGTGTGTGTGTGTGTGTACAGGTCTTCAATAACTAGTGAACTATAAAATATTTTTAGTTTTTTAATGTTTTTGTCTTAATGTAGTTCGCAAAAATATTTGTTAGCGATTTTCTAAAGCATACTGTTCCTATTTTCTTATTATTCCCGCGGAGGCAGAAATTGGTGCAAGGGCAGTTTTTAATTTGGATAATTTCTAATGTACACAAAAGGACAAAAAGCGAAATTACCTTCTAATTATTTCTACTTCACTGTCCGATATCAGAAAAGAAGTTTTCTCAAAACTTATAGTAGTCAAAACATATACACTGACTTTTACTATTTACCTCTGTTTATCTCTTTTTGATTTTTACATTTTTTTTTTCGCTTTCCTTTTCTTTCATATTCTTCCTCATTCTAAATATGTGTTTCTTCTTCTTTCTTCCTAATTTTATTTATTCACGTCTTTTTTCTTTCCCGCTCTGTTGTTCTTAATACTATTTGCTAGTTTATTATTTGAACAGTTTTGGTCCCAGATGATTCTGTCAATGTGCCTGCTTCCGTTACTCTGTATTCTGGTTTTCTCGAAATTATTCCATTCTCTTTATCGAAGTCTTGTATGTTACAGTCTTTGTCTACTTTATCATTATGTTTACTCTAGATGTCAAATCTGCTCTAATCTATGGAAATCCTCTAAAACAGTCACAAGATATCTAGCTACAACCGCTGAAATAATGTTCTTTTTCTTCTGTATAACTAAAACTAAACGGACCTAACATAGACAATATTACTTCCCAAGAACTGTGGAAAACAATACTAGACGACTGTTTCTCAGCTGACTACAACATGGCTAATTAATATTATTAATTATTAATAACTTTTGTTTAGAATTCCGGTCAATTAATCAAATTTCAATATTCATGGTTATATTCTCGGAAAAATGACTTAAAAATAAAAAATGATTCCACAACACTTATTCGAAGTAATTTATTAGTTTCTTCAATATGGACATTCTTTTCGCTTCAAAATTGTATTTTAACTCGGATTGTAATATTACTGCACTAACGCCTTAAGAAAAGCAGTTTAACTCGTGATATGTTTCCTTTAAAAATATATCCGTGAAAAAACAGGAGGTAATTCGACATTTACAGCAGCTCATATTCGATTTTTACTATTACTTTTCGTCAGTTTAATTTACCCCAAACTGATATATAACGAGAAGAACAAGCCAGATTTATATGGTAGTGGTACAGCAAGATGTTTGTTTACATTACATTTAAACGTGCATGTTGATAGGGTCGCGAAAACATATAGTAGGGGGAATTCAAAAGGAAAGATATTTGAGGAAATAAGCAATTAGAGTATAAAGTTGTCAGGCATTTAGAAAATAAAGGGTTGGATTTTTTCGTCTATTTGCTTTGTTTGTTGTAAATATTTTGTCGCGTAATTTTACTTTTACTTTTTACTTTTTTACTTTTTTACTCGGGAATAGCGTTTTTCTTTTGACCATTTAATATGGTTTTGTTACTGGTTTAGTTTGTTGCGCTTATTTATGTTGAAGGATTAAAATGTAGTAACTTCATCAAAGTACATTCAAATTAAGCATTCAGATCAGAGGAAGAAGAATGAGTAGGAATAGCAATAGTGAAAACAGAAGTTAAAACAGAAATGGATATAAAAGAAATAGATCAAAAAGAATAGAAGTAGTATAATATATAACATATTATTCAAGGAGAAGAAAACGAAGAAGAACACCAAGAAGAAGAAGAAGAAGAAGAAGAAGAAGAAGAAGAAGAAGACGAATAATAATAATAAGATGATGATGATGATGATGATGATGATGATGATGATGATGATGATGATGATGATGGAAAATGAAAAAAAATATCAACATAAACAACAATTTTAAGGAAAATCAGTAAAAATGGGCGGAAGAATAGGATAAGACGTAGTAGAAAATATGGATAAAAGTAGAAGTATTTACGAAGAAACAAAGATGATGATAATGATGATGACAAAGATGATGATAATGATGATGATAATGATTCTGAAGGAAAAGAAGTAAAAAGAAAAAGAACACCAATAACAACATTAGTATTAGAAAAAAAAGAGTGACATAGTAGAAAGCGGTGGAAGAGAATAAATAAGATTCCAAAAGGGTGAAGCAGAATAACTATTATTTGCAAACAAATAAATAAAATTTAAAGTGCAAATGCTACTGAATGAAGCATTGCTCGGAGTTTAAACATTGACATCGAAATGAACTTGTAATCTTCAATCTTGAGCCATTCGTATTAACGCCAAAGCTCGTCTATAAATACGGAATTCTTGCGGCCGTGTATTAGCGTCACGATTAAAATGAGTTTTTTTTATGTTGGCCTGTTTAAGTTTTGTTACTTTTAAACTCATGCCTGATTGCAATTGAAGGAAAAACAATATTTATTTAATTCTACTTTGATTATTTCTTGGCCGTTTTTGTCTGTCCTGAATTTGTGTGTATGAGATCCCAAGTTGAATTAAACAGTGTGAAATCGTGTTATATTGTGCAGATAAAAAATACATGGGAATTTGCGCTGTGTCAGTTTGTGTGTTTGGTTTTTGATAAAATCTTGCAGATAAAACAGTTATAAAAAGAGATAAAGAAATAAAAAAAAGAGAAACAAGGAAGGGAGGAAAAATGACGGGTAAAAAGAGTGTTACAGAGCAGAAGTGGAGTAGATATAGAGGGATAGAGCGTGGAAACAAATGTAGAAAAAATGGAGTTAAATGGAAGGAAGGGATAAACGCAGAAGGAGGAAGGCGAGAGAAAACGAGGGAAGGCGGATGATAAAGAAGAAAAAAGACAGAAGTAAGGAAGAAAGAGAAAGAACCGTGGAGGGATAAAATAATTCGGGTGTAAAGACAGAAGAGAAAGTTGGAAAAGAGAAAATTCGATGGAAGAAAAGAATGAAGGAACAAAGAGAGAAATGCAAAGATTGTCGAAAACAGGGCAGAATATAAAAATGACTATCAAAATAAAGTAAAAAGGAAAGTATGATGTCATAAGTATGATGTCATAAGTATGATGTCATAAGTACGATGTCATAAGTGAGGGAATTAAGTTATTAAAACGAAAGGATATCTAAGATTAAAGAAAAAAATGAGCGGAAGATTCAAATTGAGCAAGAATGAAAAAGAGACGAAGGTAAAGACGGAAAATGTATGAGAGTCAGCACAGAAAGAAAATCATAGAGAGGAAAGGGTAAACGAGAGGAAAGAAGACTGAAATAATGTAATAAAACGAGATGACAAGGGAAAAATAATGGGTTGAATAAGGAGAGAGGCGAAGCTAAACGTATGTTAGAAAGGAGTATGAAAGACTTGGAAGGAATAGAGGAAAGAATAAAAAGGGGAAAATAAAGAATAAACTAAAAAAAGAAGATAAATGAATGAAACAATCAAGGAAAGAACTAAACGAGGAAAGAAAGGAAGGGATAGAATTAGTACTGACAGAGAGAAAGAAATGCGTGAATGAAAGAGAGAGAGAGAAGGCGGACGCTGTAAAGAAAAGAAGGAAATCGTTAACCGTCGTTGATACTTTATTTTGTTACAAAAGTTATGTTCGATTTCTACTACATTATAAAATAACCTGCTAATATTTCGCCTATTATAAATGTGCGCTTTCTGATTTGTTGTCTCCCCTTGAATATGGCGTTTGATTTCGACACATAAAAATGTCACTTTTTTATTTCAGATATAACCTATGTATTAATTTATTTACCGACTTGCTCTTCGTATATGTATGCCCCAAAAGCCCCTCCCAAAAATCCCATTGTAATAATCATTGCTATTATTAAAATGTATTTTGACTGTGTCGTGATTTATTTAATAATTGTTTCTAAATAAATGGACCCTTCTCTGAAACCCACATGATTTATAAAATCAATAGAGCTGTTTCTTTGTAGTAGGACTGAATTAAAGGTTCACTGCGAAATGGCCGTTATATGTCGAAGTTGATAGCAAAAGTGTAAACAACATTCAAACTGAGTTGGGGATAGCAAGGGAGATTTAAAAGTAGACAACCTAGAGAATATACACACAAACCTGCCAAGTGAAACCGGTAAGAAACAAAATATTCCCTTATTTCAGCTAGTGAGAAGAGAACCACTCGTGGTTCTCTTCAAGACAAAGCATAACTGAATTTAAGTACAATACTTGGTTGTTTTTTATTGGAGAGTAGAGAACATATTGTTAATGCGTTCTCGGCAATCCCTGTCACATTCTCCTCGCTTTTCTTAATTTGTCCTTAGGTCCTCCTCTTGAATGAGTGATATTTCTGACAAAGGAAAAACATCTGTACACTAACAGTCGCTTATGATATCGGAGCTTTTCCCTTTCTATTCCTATGCTTGTAGTCATGACAATAATAAAGGTGCTGGAGGTAAACGGTTTTACTGAGCTGAAGTTATCCGCCTGATAGTCAGAAAAAAACCCACCTTAGATTAATCCTTAAAGAGGCCATCCTATTAGCCGGTGCAATGAACTGGGGCTACTGTATTGCCATTTGGTAAATGGATTCTGGACCATACAGTAGTTTCTGGGGGAGGGTGCTTTTAGATGTCATATTAGTTGGTATATGTTACGGCATTACCTCCTTGCAGAAAAAAAATATTCTTCGTCTCTTTTTTCTTTCTTACTTTCCCTTTTTGCCCTGTTCTAACCAACTCTGCCGACATCTTCCACATACTTCCATATTAAATCATGAAATGTCTCAACAAGGGATACAAGAGTAAACCCAGAACTTAAACTTTCAACATAGATCTCGACTATCAGATCTCTTCTTCAACATACAGGGTATACGTCTCAAAGTTCCAGAGATTAAAATCCAATTACAAGAGATCAAACCCCATATTAAATCATGAAAAGCCCCAACCAGGAATTCAAAGGTAAACCCAGAACTCAAGCTTTCAATGTAGTTCCATAGATTGAAATCCAATTACAGAAGACCAAACCAGATCCATTGTTCCTGTGCGAAACCGGCATTAGACCAGCTGTTTTCCTAGATGACTTCGCGATTAGAGGACACTCTAGCTTTTCATCAAAATCTGCCCCCTATATCGCTAGAGGGCATGGAATATGTGCCTACATAAGAGATGGTTTTCCATGTGGTAACAACATCTACAAAGGAGACCCAAATTTGCACTATATGTGCTTCCGAATAGCACTTGCTTACAGCACTGCGTTCATAATTGCTCCCTATCGCTCCCACAAAAGCGGAGTTATTATCTCTGAGAAAATTGACCGCATCCTATCTGGTCATCCTACAGGTTATCCTACAGCTACGTATGTGGTGACATCAATGTTCACAATGTTGAATGACTAGCTCACTCAAACAAAGCGTATGATAAGGATAGCGTTTGTCATGATTTCCCTATTGCTTAGTACCTTATTAACCCGTAGGCCCGATACTGATGATCAGTATGCAAGTTTCTTAAACTTTATTTATTATAACTTGTCCGCAGCTATGCTCATCATGCGTTCTGTCCCAACTGGGATCTTCCAACTACTCAGTTGTCTCAGTTAAAATGAAAACGAAATGTAATATCTTCAGAAGTAACTCTCCCTCGTAAAGTATACAGCTGATTGGGATAGATTCATTTCATTAATATAAAATATTCATCTGCGCTCTATGTTTAAAATGAACATGTCATCTCTAGCATCAGACCTGACTAAATAGTTAATCTTTGGTATAGACAGTTTCATATCCTCCAAAACATTAGAGCAAAAACCTAAAATCCAATCGTGATTCTCTCCAGAATGTGCCACCGCCATTGCGCAGGGAAACTATTATTTTCACTGTTTTCAGCGAAATATATGGACTGAGACTAAAGTTGCCTTTTGGACAGCCAGTAAAATAGTAATAAAGAATGTAAGAGATTCGTATGCTCAGTCCATCAAGTCTAACGTAGCTAAGCAGCAGCTTGGTTCCTACGAGTTTTGGCGAATAACAAACAGAGACCCGACCATTATTAATGAACATGGAGTAATCTCAGCAGCATTAGACAAAGCCACACTGTTTGCCAAGAATTTGTAGCAAATTTTACCTAACGCGATCAGAGCCGCTTACTCTACCAATATCCTCCTTTGTCTGAAAACATATTATGTGACATACTAATAACTGTGAGTGATGTTGCCGAGCTTATCAAAAATCTGGACCCAGTAAAGCAACTTGCCCCGATGGCATTACAATTATAGTGCTAAAAAGCTTCAACCAGATTTAGCCCTCATATACACAAAGCTGTTAAACTGTTGTCTTAAAGTGAAATGATTCCCAACCCTCTGGAAAACCTTATCAATCTGCCCCATATTAAACACTTCGGGCGATCGGTCATCCCCCTCTTATTACAGACCAATTAATCTCCTGTGTGTCATGAATAGTTTACTGGAAGCTGTGTGAAACATACAAGTTTGTAGCATTGAAGTTTACCCTTCGCTGACTAAAATTAACGCCCCTAAACTCGTTTCTGCGCAGCCAATTTTCGTAGAATTGGATGATGTAAACAAATAGTTGACAAATTTGACAAATCAGAGAACATTCTGAATTTATTCGAATTCCTATTTGGGGATACCATTTAAACCCTTTAAAAGACCAGATTTCCTTTCAATAAACAGTTGAGACTAAATATTCAATCGCCACAATCATCAATTGACGTAATCATACACTCTCATTCGCATAAAAAAGAGAAAAAAGAGAGAAACAGACCAAATACCAAGGTCTCATTATGATATGAAAAGAAACTGGAATCTAAAGGGGACATCAATCATGCCAGTTATCATAGGTGCCACAGGACTTATGAAGAAGAACCTGAAGTCCTACCTAACTAATATTCCTGGTGAACCAAGTGCAAAAGAGATTCAGACAATTGCACTTAAGGGAACAGCGAGGATACTAAAAAGAGCTCTCGGTTGGTTTCAATAAAAAAGCGGGGCAATGTTGGCAGTTGGTTTGGCTGCCCCATACCCAGCATTACAATCTTCAAAGGAAGAAAAATAAAAAAAAAATAAAAAAAACACTTAGAAAGCGTGACAAACACACAATGACTGCCTGAAAGTCTAGAATTTCTTAATATCGTCTGCTCATTGAAGATAACTCATTAATTTAAATATTTCCATACTATTAGTACTAAAATATCTTCTAAGATAAGAAACAAAGAACATTAACTCTTATAAACATCTTTCAGTGAATTATAATTTATTTATATGAGCAGAGAAGTCTTGAATACACTTTTCCAGAACCCTCAAACCACGTCTCTCTATCGATTTAGAGTTTCTCTAATGTCTCAGCTAATGAACTCCCTTGTTTTTACAAGAACTCACAAATATTCATGGACATTTTGTGTTTTCTTATTGCTGTAAAATTTCCATTTCAGCCAAATTGTCTCTTCATAACCCATTGTTATGTTTTGTTTAGCATATGACAATTTTTCTCGTTTCTCTTATATTTGATTTTAATCCCTGAAAACCTTTTTACTGAAAATATTTCTTTGAATTCGGCTTTTTCCAAAAATATTCCCCTCCTTACAAAACACCCTTAAGTAAAACCTTTAAAATCTGTCGTAATCATACCCCTAAAAACTAAGGACCGTCTCCCATAAATTATCAACCACTTCAACAAAAACAACCTACTCAGTGACATGCAAGATCTACAGCTGATGTGCTAACCGTAATATCTCAACGGATTAGTTAATCTCTCGATACTGGCTTCGTTTTACGGCAGTTGCTCTTGATTATTAAAAGCTTTTCATAGGCATAAATGTCTACTACACAAGATCTCCAGCTACGGAATTACTAGAAATGTATTCTCAATTAATAAATCATTTCTCTCTGATAAGTTTATAAGAATAGAGGTTGATGAGCGAAAATCAGAAGTACACGGTATTAATGCTGCTGGGGTTCTATCTGAGGCCGAACTCCATAATTGATCTCTATCAACAATCTCCTAAATCGCATTTTTGATTATTTGTAGACATTTATGCAGACGCACTACCATCTATAGCAGCACTTTGAAGGTCGGGAATGGATTCTCTCTCTTCTGTCTTAAGCACGTAGTGCATATGGAGAAAAAAGCTGGATGATTAATTTTAATGCATCTAAAACCAAGTTTCTCTCTTTTCATCGTGAACCCTCTGGCCCACATCTGGCCCCGATTTAAATGAACGTCTCTCGCCTTGAGGATGCTCCGTATTTAGACAAGCTTCTTGATCTGACCTTCACTTCTGATCTGAAATGGAACGCATATATCAAATCCGTTGCCATGGCAGCCGAAAAAATTGTTTGATTATTCTATCGTTTCAGTAAATATCGTCATAACACACCTATGCAGGAGCTGCTCAGAGCATCTTATTCTTCCTTGACAGAGTTCTAAACCGATTTTGTAATGTAGTAGGTAAAACCCTTTTCTCTTCCCTGCACCATTTTTCCCACAGAAGATATTTTAAGAGCCTGTCTCTGCTTTATCGTTATTTTCACACCAAGTATTCGACTGGGCTCCAATTATATTTCCCTGGCAAATCTTTCACAAAAAACTCCCATCTAGCCAAAATCACTATGATTAATTTCTCCCACCGTCTATCGGTGCCTAAACCTATACGTGGATTCAATGAACAAAAAGTTTGTCCTGAAACTGACCGCCTGTGGGACTCTGTTCAGTTGGTCTGCTTTCCAGCTGACTACAATATTTTCGTCTTGACGTCTAACGTAAATTTTTATTTAACCGACCTCGTAAATAATCTAATCATACAAAACTCCCACCACAAAGCTACTGCTCCACTGACTATATTACACACATTAACTCTTATTCTCGAGTTGCCTCCAGGCCTTGATATGTACTGACCTCTTTGTAAAAAAGTAACGTCAGCCATTTGCTATTGGGAACTGCTGTAACAAAGAGATTTTATTCCGAATAAAATACCAATTCTGCGTTTTAAACCAAACAGCAATGCCTTTTTAGAACTTTTAAATGAGATTTTGTTTCAATAAAGAACGAACATCATTTCCAAGCGAATACGGAATTTGGACATCTGTTTTATCCTGAATCGACCGAAACAGTATTCAGACGGACACAAACTATATATATAATCATAGAACCCAAAAGTTTATCTGTTTATCTCAACAACCAATCACGTCTTTCAACCTGTTTTGCGAGCAGGGAGACCCGACGTTGCCCTAGATTGAAGGAGTATCAACGAATCACCCACACCATACTTTTGTTGTCATCGAAATCAGTTAAATAGCCCACTATTTAATCAAATGATTGCCTGCTCTAGTTGGGAACCCACTGCGGTGCATCGAGATAAACTTCACATGCCTTTGACCAATAACTTAATTCATAATACAGTGTTGTTTGCATTGCACTGTAGACAACCTGCTGATGTCTATACAATTATTTATAATGGCTTGAATTAAAGTTAAAATTGCAAAAGTCAAATTCACTTCGATCGTGTTCTTGTCTTATCAAAAAAACTACTGTTGATTTTATACGCCTGTCTCGTCCGTGTGTTCGGTGGTAAAACTTCTTAAATATAATTGCAATGTTAGGTTGTATAAAAGTGTAAACTTAGGTAAAATTTGGACTTTCTTCTTTAATCGAATTTTTTCGATTATTGATTTTTCATACTTATCAGATACACTCCAATGCCAAAACTACATAAAACCACTTCTAGACACGTCAAGTAACTTCGTGTGAGCCTTCCAAAAAGATCGGCCACATCGTTTTTGAGTCAATAGAGAACAAACTCTCAAACACACACACCAAGTTCCTTTTATATAATAGTGTATACTTGCAAGAATACCTGACGTCGCCCGGGATTGAATGATGAACAACAGATGTTTCACACTCAATATTTGTATTGTCCTCGAAATCTGTGAAATCGACGGTCTTTTTCCCAGTTAAATCGATAGATTGCTTACCCTAGTTGGGGACTCATTGCGGTGCCCCAGGAGGCAACTTCACATGCCTCCCCACTGTGACTTAGTCCACAATACATTGTAGTCTACATTGCACCGTACAGAATCTGCTGTTGATTTTATAAAAGTATGTTCATATATAATGTCTTATATTACAGTTTACAATTCAAAAGTGAAGTATCATGCTTCAATTGTGCTCTAAATAGAAACGTTCATTTAAAACGCGCCTCTGTCGTATAAAATAACCTAATGTTGATCTGATATGCTTGAACTTACTACTTGTGCGGTGATAATGGCTTGAATTTAAGTTTTAAAAAAGGTAAGAACCTTGTTACAGTTTTGCTTTAAATAAAAACATTCATTTCGAACGCGCTCATGTCATATCAAAGAACCCGCTGTTGATTTCATATATCGTGCCTTTCAACTTGTAATAAAACTTCTCAAATGCACTTTAAAGATCAGGTTGTGTAAGGTAATGACTTTGGTCAGAATCGCAAGTTCCTTATTTCATCGGATTATTTCGATTATGGATCATCAATATTTGTCAAAGACATTCCAAAGCAAAATCTATATAAGAACACTGCCAGTCACATAAAATTCGTTCGTGTGGGATTTCATAAAAATCGTCTTAGCCGCTTTTTAGTCTATACAGAATGAACTCTCTCTCACACAAAGATACAGTCTTATCATATAATAATATATAAAATTTAAAAAATGTGCTTTCAGTACTTATTAATGTTTTTTTTTTAATATCTACAGACATTGGTGTTTCATGTTTAGATATTCATCGGCGCAGGAAGTGATAATTGCTCCGAGTCGATAAATTCGAACTTAGTTTACAGCGTCAACCTTGGCTTTGCAGTGTAGTGTTTTTCCCTTTAAATACGAGTAAATTTAGATACTTATGAAATCATGTAAGCGGCTGTAATAAAATATGTAATGAGAGTATTCAACAAACAGGGAGTTTAGAATGATGTCTGCATATATTAAACCCATCATAGCATGTATGCGCATCTAAACTCTCGGGAAGAATAGAGGATAAGTGATTGAAAGATGATGTTTATTTAATGATCTATATAAGATAGCGTGTGTGTTATTTATTTCGTGTGTTATTTATTTCGTGTGTTATTTATTTCGTGTGTCACGCTTACATCCGCTTACATCGACTGTCGTTTAATTGTTATGGAATGGTTAAGAAATGGAAATTTCTTGTAATACATAATTTTACCACGAATTGCTTATAAATTTTAGTTTCGGTTACGAGCATAGCTGATGGAATTCCAGTAATCTAATTTTTTTGTTAATAATTTTAGGGTCAAGTAAAGATTAGATACCCCGTAGCAGAAGACAAACATTGGCGAACATTTCAAGTGACACCAGTTGTCCGACCTTGACATTACCGTTGGTTGTTTGTAAACATAAAATAGCAGACATGGTCGAATGTTCGCGAGCAAGATTTTTTAAAAATATATTTACAAAACTTTTAAAGATTTAAAAGAAAAAGTACATATTTACAAAACATTTTCTTTAATATTAAATATTTACAAAACTTTTAAGGATAAAAACTTTTCATATTTACACAAAACGTTTTGTGTAAATTACAAAAACGAACGTAAATTTAACAAAATAGATTAAAATAAATGGGTGTCTTTCTGAGTGCGTTTTTTAATATATTTACAGAACTTTAATAAAACTAAAAATAATTATAATTATAATAAAAATAAGAAATAAAAATAATGAACAATATTAATTACTAAACATAAGAAACTTAAAATTTCGGACGCAGAACTTACTTGTGCTTAATTTGTCTTTAGGGAGAAGTAAGCAAATAGCAAGTTATTTTTATTTTTATTTTTTTTAAGTAAAAATGAAAATTATAAAAAGATTTGTGTCTTGTGATATTACACTTCTTTATAAAAATAAAAGTGATAAAAGATATGTGAATAAAATATACTTTTTAACATCTAGATTCTTTATACTTGAGATTTTATTATGCATAAAAATTGCCTCAGTCTAGAAGGATTTCTCCTTCACTGACCACCTACATGCATCGTACTTTAAATAAATATTGAATTGTATTAAAAACGCACAAAGAAAGGTTAAATAAACAAACACACACACAGATACACACACACACACACTGTATATAAAAATTAATCTTAGTCGCAAAAATCCGAACAAGTTAGTTATTTTGTATTTGTTTCTGCCATTAAAAATTTTGCTTATAATAATTTAATTTTTTTTTTAATTATGTATTTTTTAATTGACATCATCCGAAATTCTGAGTTATAACGTCGGTTTATTTATTTATTTGGTATTATTTTGCGACCTGCCCTAGCGTAGTGTAAACACCCGAACCACCCCATATTTAGAACGGCTTTCGGAATAAACACCTCCCAACCTCCCCATGTGAAGAACGGTTTTTAAGGTTAGGGGTGTTTATTCCGAAAGCTGGAATGTTGGAGTGTTTATAATATGCTGAGGCACTCGTAAAAATTTACTATTTATTTATTTATTTATTTATTTATTATTATTATTATTATTATTATTATTATTATTATTATTATTATTATTATTATTATTAATAGTTTTATAAAAAAGCTCTGTAAATATATAAAAAGAGCGCACCCAGAAAGACACCTATTTATTAAAATATATTTTGTTTAAATACGTTCGTTTTATTACATTAAACATTTTGCATAAATAGAAAAAAAACTGTTTTTTTTTATCCTTAAACGTTTTGGAAATATTCAATATTAAAGAAAATGTTGTATATATATATATATATATATATATATATATATATATATATATATATATATATATATATATTAAATCTTTAAAAGTTTTGTAAATATATTTAAAAAAAAATCTTGTTCGCGAACATTCGACCATGTCTGCTATTTGACGTGTTTACAAACAACCAACGGCAATGTCAAGGTCGAGCAACTGGTGTCACTTAAATGTTCGCCAATGTTTGTCTTCTGCTACGGGGTATCTAATCTTTACTTGATTCTAATTTTATCAAGAATTATTCACAGGTTTTTGTTTCAGTTTCGATTAGAGCTGAGGAACTCAAGTTTTGTTTCTGTTTTTGCGATACGTTTTAAATGAATTCAATTATTTACGAAAGTGCATTTTACCTAAATACGAGTTGGGAATAATTTTCCCTTTGTTACACCCATATAGGGAGCGGCATATGTATTGTTTTAAAATATAATTATTCACTAATATATAAAATATAATTATTCACTGATACGTGTTTCGTCGTCTACGACTCATTAGAGTGACTGGATCTAGCGAGATTCGAATTTGGGACCCCATGGTAAGAAGCCTGAACTCTTACCATTCGTCCACCTCGCTGACTATTCGGATATATCGTGATTTGCATAGATGTCATCTGTTTTTGTTTTTACGATACGTTTTGAATGAATTCAATTATTTAGGAGTGGTAAATCTAACGGATGGTACCCAGCTCATATTTTTGAAAATGAAAACTATATATTAGATAATAATCAATACAGAATCGGTTATATAATTATAAATACGTGAGAATAAGTTTGTGAGTGTGTTTGAAAAAAAAATTACGACATTTTCATGCTTAATGATGTTATGATTGAATGTATCTTGAAAAAATAAATTGAACAGTATCCTTGGATATTGATAAATACGACAGAAATCTGTTTTTTTGTGTGTGTCTTAATGGTTAGTACAGAATAAATGCTCCAATTAATAACTGGCATGTAGGAAAAACAGCCAAAAAGCCTTCAAATTAGACACGCTAATACGTGTGCAAAGAGTTAATTAAATCATATATATATATATATATATATATATATATATATATATATATCCGCAGATTAAGGACAATCCACTTTATTTTTGTTTCCTTTTTGAAAATTAAATATAATTTTACTCTTGTTAAAGTTTTTTTTTTAAACATGTTTTATTAACTCTGGAATGGCAAAATTTTATTATAAGGAAGAAGAAATGGGTCACAATAGGATGTTAAATGCTAAAGAAGAAAAGTTATCGTCAATATAACGCATAGGCTGGTCTTGGCCACTTATTGAACAACAACTGTTCCATGAATCCTACAAAAATATTGGCTAGAGTTGCTCCAAGGGGGTAGCCCATCGATATACCGCCAACCTGGCGATACATAGCGTTGTTGAAACTGAAAGAAACAGACTTGGTAGCAAGTTCCATAAGTTAAACAAATACCGCTCCAGGAAAAGAGGGGGGGCGGAGCCTCTATACATAAAGTCGGCACAAATATTGATAATTCGTCAAAAGGGACATTTGTAAATAAATTATATCGAAAGAGACAAGGTAGCATAATAAGTTGTGAGAGGAAACTCTTTAATGCAATGAAAGTGAAAAGAGTCAGGAGTGCAATATGTTGGATCAAAAGAACAGAGTGGTTCAAGAATTACCACCAAAGATTTACCTAGCTTGGGTTGGGCCGAGCCTACCATCGACAAGGTTTGTCTCAATGGAGTGTCAATCTTGTGTACTTTAAGCAATCCATAAAGCATGGGACGTTGTGAGCCTACCAGTCGAATAGTGTTATATACCCCTCGTGGAAAAAAACTTAAGTTTATACCAACGGAGCAACTTGTTTTGGAGTTTGGTATAAGTAGAAAGTGTCGTCCATGGAAACCAAACAAACAAATTTGCTATTGTTGTTTTAAATATACAGCATTTTTGCAATATATGCCTGTTGTTTGGGAATAACCACTCCTGCGCCTTTGTCTGGTTGAGAAATTAAAATGTCAGGATTACATTATAATTGCTTTGCAGCAATAAAATTATTTCTTTACCAAATAAAATGGTGAGAGGAAATATTACACTGACTGAATTTATTGGCAAGTTAAGTCAAACAAGACCTAACTTGATTTAAATTGTTGCCGGGCACGTACCTTTAATTTGGGAAAATAAAATCTCAAATTCACTGAGAGTCTGAATAACATTAATCTTGCGAAACTCAAAACAACACGAATATGTCAACGTCAGACAATTAAAATTTCGATAGATCGAATATGTACTGATCGGAGAATGAAGGCTCGTCAAATTTACTTTTAATCAAAAGGTTGAAAACTTCAGAAACTTTGGATATTAGAGTGACAGCACTTCGCATCTTTAACTGAAAGTAGCTTCGAAAATCGTAATTTATAGAAAGGTGGTAGTGTTTTCCAAGCAGAAGAACAGGACAAGTGATGTTTATATCGTAGGCTCAAAAGGACATCGGAGTAAAAGGTTAATTCGTCTTTAAGAAAAATTAGAGAACTATTCCAATAATGCCTACATTTAATCTAGGAAATCCATCTGGAGATATATCCCGGGTCACAATGATTGGATATACAACTAGCAACGAACTTGATTTTACATTTGAGGGAAGTTATCTTGTTCCTCAGGTTAATTATGTGATTTAATGAATGTATGATGTTTTTTATCCTATCTCTTTCGCATACAAGTATAAGTTTATGTGCAAAAAATAGTTTCTTTTCCTTCTTTCAGACATTTATCCTTGAAAAGTGGTCTGACGAAAACCGCTTCGGGTTTTATTATATTACGGGATTCTTTTAATCGGCTCATTTATTTTACCCAATTGTATATTTATAATATATAATTTTTCCCATTTTTTTTTCAATTTCCACCTTTTATTTTATTCATATTTTATCTGATTTAATATCCGAGTATGTTCCATTTCTTCTTCATTATGTATATATATATATATATATATATATATATATATATATATATATATATATATATATATATATATATATATATATATATATACACTCATGGGCAAAAAACAAATGTGGCCAAGAGCGAAAGAAGAAAAGAATCGATTTTTCAATATTTTTTCCATGAAGTTTTGTTAATTTTAACTGAAAATTTCTATTTTGCAGATCATCATTATTATTATTGCATATAGTAATGAGTGGAAAAAATAATCCTAACAATGGTAAGACCGCATCTTGTCGAGGAAATAAAAAGACCGAATTGCAGGATAAAAACATTCCAAAATGACTTACAATTTTTATATTTTAAGAAAAGAAAATGTGAAAACATCTCTTTCTGTAGTGAAGAGAATTGGTCAAAAGTTCAAAGTCGAACGCTTGGTAAATGAGAAATCTGAATCTGGTTGCCCTAGAGCATCCACTTTGAAGAACGACTACAGGCTTAATTTTACTGTTTTGAAGGATCGAAAGAAAACTTATGTTGACCATAGCAAAGAATTCAAAACAGGGGCTGGAAATTCTCTTTCTAGATATACGATATCTAGACGACTGAAAAAAAATGGGATTTTCCTCTAAAAGGTGTGCAAAGAAGCCATTTTCATCTAAGAAGAACATCAATGATAGAAAGAGATTTTTCTCGTGTTATGGCAAGAAGGATACAGACTGGTTCAGGAATGTTTTATATTTAGATGAATCAAGATTTTGACTTGTTAGTGATACTCCTGATGCTCTCGAACGGTGCAATCGAAGAACTGGAGAAGGATTTTCGACAAGTGGCATAAAAATGACAGTTAAACACGGGAATGGAAGGATAATAGTATGGGGAACTTTTACTGCAGCAGGAGTTGGGGAACTTATTAGATGTGAGCAGTCAATTAATGCAAAGGAATACATTCGAATATTAGAAACAGGATTGTTATAAAATATCCAGAAGCTGGGAATATCTCAGAACATAATTTTTCAACATGATAATGCCCCTGCTCACATTGTTAAAGTCACAAAAACTGGTTTTCTGATAATTCAATTGATGTGATGTTTTGGCCAGGTGAAAGCCCCGATGTTGCTCCATAATATCTCGTGCATTGGCTGGCAGCACTTTTTCGAACAATGACAAACTGTGAGAAGCTCTGCAGGCGAATGGAATAGAATCTCCTCGTCACAGTGTTCTACTTTGGTTGAGAGCACATCTGAAAGGATTGATCTTTTAAAGAAATCAAAAGGGAATGCTATTAGATTCTAAGCATTTATTAAAGTAAATATCCTATTCTGTGTTATTTGTCTCGTTTAAGTTTACTGTTCAATTGTTCTTTATTCAACATAGCTTTATAGCTTTTAGTGCAATAAATGTATAAAATTTGTTTGGCCCATTTTTTGCTCACGTGTGTATTGCACCTCTAATTGATATTGTAACACTTACCACACGGACACCAACACACACATATATATTTTGAGAGTCTAAGTATCTAATATAAAACATTACTCATATATATATATATATATATAGGGTGACCAAAAAAAACAGAGGACATGCAATTGTTTTTCTGAGCATTTTACACTCAACGGAGAAAACAAACAGCCAAAGACCCTATATATATATATATATATATATATATATATATATATATATATATATATATATATATATATATATATATATATATATATAATTTTCAGAATGTGAGAGATTGTATATAATAAATTCCACAGCCAAACAACGTCGCAGCCCACAAGAGCCATGGCAGTCAACGAACGTGAAGTCCAAGATTCGAGTTTCGCCCTCATTTGTGCTCATCAGTTAGACGCATCCGAACTCAGGATTCGATACCCGATCCTCTTGCATGCAAGGCAAGCACTCTACCAACTGAGCGAACGCCCTGCACACAAGAATTTCTATTAACCAACACAGATCAAGCAAACCGCGCCGAACTCCGACTGTGAAATGAACCTACTTCGTCTCAACAAGGGACGCGGTCATCCAACCAGCTAATAACCCCAAGCCGATGTCTCACAAGTAGGAGTTTTAACTCGAAAGGACGATGCCATCCAGCAATGCTAACCAAACGAGCAACTTATGATAGGATTTTCAGAATGTGAGAGATTGTATATGATAAATTCCACAGGCAAACGACGTCGCAGCCCACAAGAGACATGCCAGTCAAAGAACCGGAAGCCCAAGACCCGAGTTTCGCCCATATTTGGGCTCATCAGTTAGACACATCCCAACTCAGGATTCGAAACTCGAGCCTCTCGCATGCAAGGCAAGCACTCTACCAACTGAGCAAACGCCCTGCACAAAGAATTTCTATTAACCAACACGGATCAAGCAAACCGCGCCGAAATCCGACTGTGAAATGAACCTACTTCGGATGTGTCTAACTGATGAGCCCAAATGAGGGCGAAACTCGAGTCTTGGACTTCCGTTTCTTTGATTGTCATGTCTCTTGTGGGCTGCGACGTTGTTTGGCTGTGGAATTTATTATATACAATCTCTCACATTCTGAAAATCCTATCATAAGTTGCTCGCTTGGTTAGTATTGCTGGATGGCATCGTCCTTTCGAGTTAAAACTCCTACTTGTGAGACATCGGCTTGGGGTTATTAGCTGGTTGGATGACCGCGTCCCTTGTTGAGACGAAGTAGGTTCATTTCACAGTCGGATTTCGGCGCGGTTTGCTTGATCTGTGTTGGTTAATAGAAATTCTTGTGTGCAGGCCGTTTGCTCAGTTGGTAGAGTGCTTGCCTTGCATGCAAGAGGATAAGGTTTCGAATCCTGAGTTCGGATGTGTCTAACTGATGAGCCCAAATGTGGGCGAAACTCGAATCTTGGACTTCCGGTTCTTTGACTGTCATGGCTCTTGTGGGCTGCGACGTTGTTTGGCTGGGGAATTTATTCAATATATATATGTGTATATAGGGTGACCCCAAAAAACGGGCCCAAATCTAATTAGGTCCCGTTTCTTAGTGTTTTGTCCGAATTAAATGAAACTTTGGTCATAACTAGTTTATTATATTCAAAAAATCACATCAAAACACTAGGGTCTTTGGTTTTTTTCTCCGTTCTACAGCATATGTTCTAGATGGCCTCCATTTAGCTTTTGTTTTTATTGGGTTACCCTATATATATATATATATATATATATATATATATTACCAGAAAAGTAATTCATTGAAATCAAGAGTTACATGTCTAGTGTATGCTTCAAAGTTCGGTTAAATATAATCATTAATAAATAGACTTATTCAATAAATGCATTTAAATATTTCTCCCTACTTGGCTTTACCCTCTTTCTTACTTTGTCCTTATATATATATATATATATATATATATATATATATATATATATATATATATGATGGCAGGAAATTCGTTTACTAGATATAGCAAAAAATATACAGAACACGAAAACAAATGAGTGATGGGCCGCACAAAGGTGGCTTTTAAGCCCTGCCAAACTCTGGCATTCTTTGGCACACATTGTGCAGACATGTGCGCCACTAGCAGCACGTTCTTGATGGTCAGTTCTATGTATAATCAAATGCCGCTTAAACCACCTGGTGTTTTGTACCTCATCCTGTAGTTGACACAGGTTAAATCTGGCAATAGAAGACTGCTTTGTGGCCCACTGTGCTGATGAGTAGACTGGTGGCTTATCAGCCCAGCTCTGCTCAGACATAATCTTTCGCACACCTCACACTCCAAAATAATTTGGCGACCCCGACTATCCACTGCTTCTTTTACCCTCCCTTTCCGGATATCACGTTTAGTCGCTCATACTGGGTTCGATCTGCCTCAAACTTGCCCATACCTCCCCGCAAGATCCTTCTCCACTCTGCACTATCCAAAGCAAGACTCTCCCAGGCTTTTTCATCTTTCTCACATTTTTTAAGCTTGACCTCAAACAATCTTTGAGTCTCATTTTAGGCTTTTGAGCCAGACGTCCCTCGGCGAGCTCGCGATAAAGGACTTGTTTGGTGAGTCGATTGTCTGAAATCCTCACCACATGTCCACTCCATCTCAGTCTATGTTTGATAATTTTAAATGCTTAGATATTGCGTCCGTACAAGCATCTCCACATCACTGACATACATTTGCCAACCCACACCTAAGATTCGCCGCAGGCGCATCTGGTGAAACCGCTCAAGACGTCTCAAATGCTTCTTGTATGTTGTCCAAGTTTCACAGGCATAGAAAAGAGCAGAGAGAACGCATTAACTTTTGTTGGCAGCAAGATCCCATGACAACTCCACAAACGCCTGTCTAACTTTCCAAAGGCATCACTTGCCATGCTGATCCGTAACGATAACTCACCACCCAGGGCACCGGACATACAAACTTAGTGACAACCGCTATCCTTGACCCACAACTATAAATTGATGGTGTATAGTATGGCATGCTTCGAGCAGGCTGATACATTAAGACAGTTTTTATTCAGATTGATAGTAAGGCCCAATGCGCTGCAGGCAACCGCAAAGACGTCCACAAGATGCTGCATATCAGCCACTGTATGAGCCACCAGATCACAGTCATCCGTAGAGCAACTCACGGATCGTGTTGGTGAGTACCTTTGTAATTGCATTGAAGCGCCTAATGTTGAACAACCCTCCAGTAGTTCGGCAACGAATATAGACACCATAGGAGCAAACCCTAAATGTCATTCAAACGACCATTGTGAAATATAACGCAAAGAGTTTGAGTACTGGAATGTCTCCCTGCTTAACACCATTTTCTACTGAGATAGAATCAGCCAGTTTTCTCCCAACGTTGATCACAGTCTTCATATCATTGTGGAAGAGCTTTAAGATGGTTAAAAACTTGTCAGGATAGGCAAGCCTTTTCAGAATCTCCCACAAACATCCCTATTGACTGTATTAAAGGCCTTGGTTAAATCGATGAACACCTGATAATACCCTTTGCTGTTCTATATATTTCTCCTGTAGTTGCCTGGCTGTAAAAATCATATCCACTGTCCCTCGACATCTTCTGAAACAACACTGCGACATCGTCAGCAATGTGATCCAGCGTTTTGTCTAGCATGATCCTACAGAGCACCTTACCAACTACTGACAACAAAAAGATGGCCCGATAGTTTCCACATTAATCTCTGGTATCCTTCCCCTTGTATAGCACCACCATCAATGCATCCTGCCAATCCTGCGGAACACACTCATCCTGCTAAGCAGTCTGGAACAAGTCCGCTAAGTGTTGTATCATTTTGAGTCCAGAACATTTAAAGATCTCTGCATTCAAACCATTCAGGTCAGTAGACTTTCCATTGTTCAGCTGATGGACAGCTGCTTCAACTTCCTGGAGAGAAAGAACTCCTGCCAAGATATTATTGACAGGATTGCTAGGAATCGGCCTAACAAACCCCTGATCAACGTAAGAAGGCCTGTTCAGGAGTTCATCGGAATGCTCCCTCCATCTATGAAGAATGTCGGTAGGGTCATATATATATGTATATATATATATATATATATGCATAATATATATATATGTTTATATATGTATATGCATATCTCATACTAGAAATTTCACTCGCTGACTTAGAATGAGTGTTTCATGCCAAATTGATTGTTGAATATTGTCAATCCGTGCCAATCTTGCGTTAAATACCAACCCAAAGTTATCCGTATTAATCACTTACTGTACATCAAACGGATACTATAGTATTTCGACTGTTGCATCTTATAATAGTAAATTTTAGTCTGATCGATCCAGTTCTTTCCGGGAAGATTTCTAAAATGTTTTTGGTATTATGGCAACTTATTCCTATTAATCCCTTTTTAGCCTTAGTAATCCATAACAGCGCACCAATAAATACGACATTATTTACTGTGTTGCATCTTATCATAACAAAGGTCCGTACAAAAATTCAGCCAGACTGGCCCAGTAAGTTCCAAGAAAACTTCCACAACAAATATGGCTTACGCATCACGGTTAATCTCTATAATAACCTAACTGTTCACTAGAACGGCTATCATCATTCTTAGTTTGCTGCATTTTTTCAAAGCTTCCATGCAAAAATTCAAGTCAGAATTAATTGGAACAATCAGATAAGCCAAGAGACATAAAATATATTAAAGCGTGAGTAAGTTTATTTCTATAAAGAGACCTTAGAGAGTCTATAAACAGTTTAAACAAAAAAAACACACCTATAAATCTCCTATGACTATGATAGAATTAGTTTTACTTTTCCATGTGCCATTTAAGGGCAGTTATGGACCCTTTTCCAACATTTTGCACTTGAAATATAAATTTACTCACGTTTCTTTTGTAAAATAATGACTTAATTAATAATAAAATATCCTGAACAGTAAATCTTTTTTCCCCAACTAATAAAGCAGAAAAAAAAGCAATAAGGCATAGTTGTTGTTATTGCTAAAAATCATTCAATATGTAAAGTACATTAATTGGAAAAGCATATTTAACATGTCGTTGTTCTTAGAACTTTAGAAGTGATCAACGAACAAATAAGAAAAGCGGGATGTTTTTATTTGTCCTTCTCTTCTATTTAGATTTATGTCTATATCGAAACAGACAAAAGTGTGTTTGTACGCTCCTTAATATGAAAAATGAGTTCAATTGAAATATCAGTATTCTTACGTGTATTTTTTCCTATAAATATGAGAGAAATCATATCGTGCCCGTTACTACAACTGAGCTTACATGCAGTAGTTTCAGAGTGGTAATATAAATACAGGCTGTTCCAAACGAAACTGACGGATTATAAATTTGATTAACCTCCTCAATATTTAAGTTATACCAATTTTCATGTGTATGTTAGATGAGCCTCTCCGTGATGTTTTCAAATATAGTAGTATATCATATTCTACTTATTCTTTTTTATTGACACAACTTTATCTAGAGTGTGTTTTTCACAAGGTCTAATTTCAGTTATGAAAAATGATCTTACTCAAATGTCCACCATTTTCATTTTCACAATCTTGAATCTTGTGCTCTTTGCAGGGCATTGTCCATTGTCATTGGCTAAAGCTCTTGCACCAATTGAATTTTATATGGAAATTTACCCTCATCATGAAGCATTCTGTGAAGAGATGATTGCGAGACCCCCACCTTCTTAATGATGTGGATGGATCCTCGGTCACACTCTGCCAATCTCCAATGATTCTCATCACTTCTTGCCGTAAGTTGTTTACCAGATTTAGGGAATTCACATGCAGACCCTTGCTAAGGAGATCGAGCCGCCATAGCTTTTATTGCATTGGGAGTAGAAGTATTTCTTCTGTTGAAGTTTCGTCGCAATTCATTTTGAGTTTCTGATATTGAATCATTCAACCGAAAATATGACTCTACAATAAATATTCGCTCCTCGGTAATGTAACGACTCATGATGACCTTGGAACGGTTACTCTAGATGATCTGAGAAAAATTAAAAAATATATGAAAAATTAAGAAAGTTATGAATTTTTTAAACAATTAGCTTCTTTTGGGACACCCTATATATATATATATATATATATATATATATATATATATATATATATATACACTGCGCATCGAATTATTAACGAGCTTACATTTTTTGTAAATATTTAAGGAACAAGTGAATAAAAATCCATGAAACTTTTAGAAAGTGTTTACTCAGCTTCTCTAGTAAAAAAAGATGTTATCTCGTTAATAATTTGACACGCAGAGTACACACACACACACACACACACACACACACACACATATATATATATATATCACGAATTATAAAGATTCGAGGATAATAAACTCTCTAAAATATTAATAGATAATATTTTTTCAGAAACATCAAGCTCTTGTATAGATTCACGATTTCGACATAAATAAGATAAAAATAGAAAAATAAACAAACAAAAATAAATCATAGTGACACTGAATGTGAAAATGATTGCGTTTCTTGTTTGCAGGATTTAATCTGATTTCTATCAGATATATTAGATTGGTCGAATTATTGTGATGTTTACTATCACAGGATTAGTAAATTTGCATATAATTTCGAAAATAGCTATAAAACGTTTGCTTCAGCTAGCCATAGCTTTGCACGTTGTGATGATGATGATGATGATGATGATGATGACGACGACGACGACGACGACGACGACGACGGCAATACCGACGTATTTATGCGGCTTAGAAAGCAACAATTTTTATTTGATCGATATGTCCGATGCCTATATAAACAATGCATTATTTTGAAGAATCCGCTATTCGAAATAAAACTACGTATAATACCGTGGGGGGTTTTCACATCTAACTCTAACATGGCTGTTGCAAGTTTAACGTGAACAAGTTCTTGTTAACCCATCCTCCCAAAACATACACTTAAATCATTCGCTGACATCTATGCTTGATGACACGACCATCTATGGCAACACATCAAAGGCCGTAAATCGCCAAGTTCTCTCTGATTCTCTCTCTTCTGATCTTGAGCGCGTGGTACAGTGGGGGAAGAGGTGGTTGGTTACTTTTAATGCATTAAAAACCAAGTTCCTATCTTTACCTCATGAACGCTTTGATCCCTATCTGGCATCAATTGAAATGGATGGCTCTCGTCTTGGGGTGGCTCTATGTTTTGACAAGCTTCTGGGTTCGACCTTTACTCCTGATCTGAAATGGAACACGTACACCAAGTCTGTTACCAAGGTCTCTGGGAAAATTGTCGGGATCCTTCTACCGCCCAGAAGATATCTCACTACTGATGCAATTCTCTATCTATAAAAGGCAGCTACGCCCAAGGATGGAGTACTGCTGCCACATATGGGCAGGAGCAGCTAAAAACAGCATATCCTGTCTTGACAGTACAAAACAGACTTCGTGGCTTAGTAGGGGATGCCTTCTTCTCTTCCTTGCAACCTCTCTCCCTCAGAAGAGACGTTGCGAGCCTGTTTTTTTATTGTTATTTCCATGGCAAGTGCTCTTCTGAGCTCAAATCTCTGGTCCCCGCCGCGCCAATCTTTCACGATAAACACTCGTCTATCTGAAACCACTGTCAATAATTTTCCCCACTCTTTATCTGTGCCTAAATCAAAACGTAGATTCCATGAACAAAGCTTCTTTCTTAGAAGTGCACGCCTGTGGAACTCTCTTCCGTTTGCCTGTTTCCCACCTCACTACAATGTGGATGTCTTCAATTCTAACATAAACAAATTCCTGATGAACCGCCCCCTTAAATAAGACACTTTATCAAATCTCCAATACTAACGATTACTACGATACTATCCCATTGATTACTGTACACGCAATAACCCTTATCCCCAAGTGGCTTCTGGGCCTTGATACGTGGTGTATAACAATGTAAAAAAAAAAAAACATTACCCGAATTCCAGCATTATGATAAACATACCGTTGTGTCAACGCCTACCTAACACTCATAAATCCTTATTCTCGAGCGGTGTTTGGGCCTTGATAAGTGACGATGAAACTTTAGAAAAGTCACACATAAAATAATAGCAAAGAAAAATTTTGTATCTTTGCGATGTATCGGAAATGTTTTCAGGTTTATTCGATTATTTTCAATTTTCATCAGGATTATATATGTTTTCTGCACTTTATCTTTTGTCAAATCAAAGGAGTTTGAAATTCCATTGTTATATTGATTGAACGTATGCATTTATAACCTAAAAATTCATTTCTATGTTGCAGATATACAGAATGTAAAACTCTAAAAAGCAACCCCTGACTTGCGTCATAAAAAATTTAATCGACAAACATTCACTGGCGCCTGCAGAACGTTTACGAAACCGATGCAGTTTATGCCAACACAGTTAGGATATGGGTTCGTGGATTTTAGAATGGCGACACAAATGTGAGTGACAAAGTACGCTCTGGACGTTCACGACCGAGACATTAAAAGCAGAGATGCGTAATTTAATCCATGCATTGAGAATGGTGGTTATGCCAAATATATATATATATATATATATATATATATATATATATATATATATATATATATATATATATATATATATATATATATATATATATATCCTGGAGCACAAAAGGTTGCTCATTGTAATGGTACCTCTTCAGTTTTCGAAGTTCTTTAACGTTTTAATTTTTGCATTAAAACGTAGTGTGCCATATTTTGGAACGCCTTTCGTAATTAATTGAAGAAATCAGATATGTGGTCGTATGAAAAATCAAAAAAGTATTGATCTAAAATCACATTCTTATAGAATAGAAATAAGTTCAAATGATATCCTCAACAAATATATATTGTAGTTATTTATTTTATGTCATCTTAAATAAGTCATTAAATTTGGGGATCAAAAGATGAACGTCTCTACTTTAGAAGAGGCTATTCATACCGATGAAACTACTATTTAACATTTAAAGCGTGTCAGAATAAGGGAAGAGCAATGCATCTTTTGGCCACATCTTGAACATGTTATACAGAAGCGTTGCCGACCAAACACGCTATCTGTCACATAAGTGTGACAGATCACGTTTCGATATTAATCGATTTCTGTTTATTTTACATCTCCTCCTCTTTCTCTATCATTTTTTCTCGCCTTTCTTCTCAGCTACAAAGAAAAATAGTATTGTTACTCGTGACTGTTTTTCATATTGTTTATTATAGAATGTTTTAATCTTTATATTTGTAATTTCTTCATTATTTTCGGCTATTAATTAATAGAGATAGATAATACATGGATAACTATAAGATAAATAAATAGATGTACAAATAAAAATGAGAATCCGTATAAAATAACAGAGGTCAAATAAATAAATGGAAGAAGAGAGGAAGAGAAAGAAAGTTAGTAATAAATTGATCACTTATTTACTTAATTAGTAATCACGACTAATTAAGACAATAAATAAATAATTTTGTCAAATATATCTCAATCCCAAAACTGGTAACTATTTCGGCATCAATTTTGTTTGATTACAAAATACAGGAAAATATTCAGGAAAAAAAAACATGTATGATAATAAAGAGTTTGATTCGGTTTTATGTATACTTTCATATTTTTATACAAATCAAACGTCGGTAAAAATATTGAAAAATAATCTGTTGTATAAATCTTTGCTTTTGCATATAAATAGACTAGCAAGGAGGCCCGACGTTGCCCGGGATCGTATGAGAATCAACGAATGTTGTATACTTCCAATACCGTAGTGTAATCGAATCAGAAAACTCGCCCATTTTTTCAATCTATCGATTTGATTGCTTGCTCTAGTTAGGAACCCATCGCAGTGCACTGATAGGAAGCTTCACATGCCTTCCTGCAGTGGGTTAGTCTACAGTGCATTGTAGGCTTCATTGCACTGTGAAGAACGCTCTGTTGATTTTGTAAAATTGTGTTTATATAATTGTTTAAAGTACATTTTAAAATGCAAAAGATAAATAATTTGGTGCAATTGTGGCATAAACAGTAAAATCAATTTAAATAATTTACTGCTCATTTTATATAACGGGCCATTCTGCTTGTGTGGTGATAAGACTTCTCAAATGCACTTGTAATGTAAGACTAAATAAGCGTGAAGAATTTTAGTCGAAATCGGATTGTTCCTTCTTTTATCGTTTTTTTTTTCATTATTAATGTTCCATACTTATCAGTGACATTTCAATACATACTTTATCGAAGAACACTTCCGGACACCGAATGTACATTTGTGTTAACTTTTAAAAAATTGACCCCTCTTTTTGGAGTCCATACAGAACGAACTCACAAACACAAACACAAAACAAAGTGCCTTTTATATATAACTAGGCATATATATATGGAAAGGCATTAGCGAGTCCAAAATGGTTATGTAGCAATTAAAATAAGAAATAGTCAATGAAATGAAAGCTATATAGGTATCTTAAAGAAAACTCTCATAAAGAGAAAAAGAATCAACGGATATGAAGGAAAGGTAATAAATTATGTAAAAGAAAGTTGTTTTAATACATGAAATGTGTTGGTAAATATGAATGTTTTTATCTACATTGGCGTGTCAGTATTAATGAGTTGTTTGTTATTTACTTATCCGATGCGAAGGTCGAATTGATGAGAAATTCACATAAAATAAGAAAATTACATCAGAATATATAATAATGAAATAATCATTTACATTTATATATACGAAGTATTTTATATCATTTTACAATCCAATAACTTTGTCAGTGTCCGCTCTAATCATATCAAATTTTTATATCATTTGATAGAATTTTATATTTGACAAATAATGATGAAGACTGATGTGTTCCTATCTTTCTTATAACTACACTTCGTTTTGTGATAAGAATAACTCTTACTCAATGGATGAAATTAACGAAGAAAATATCAATCTTGCATCTAGATGGCATAAGTAGACTACTACAGATGAAAGTTAATAGAAAATCTCTAGTTTTGGCTGCCCTAAACAGCTAAAAGGTTACTTGTTACAAAAGAGACGCCAAACATATTTATAAATTTTATACTGAAGCAAATTTAGAAAATCCAATGTTCCCTTAATACAATCTAGAACGTACAACTGACTAAAGGATAAAAACAAACAAAAAAACAAACAAAAATCACACAAAAACAAGCAAAAAAACACACAAAAAACACACAAAAACACACAAAAAACAAACAAAAAACACACAAAAACACACAAAAACAAACAAAAAACAAACAAAAAACAAACAAAAAACACACAAAAAACAAACAAAAATCACGCAAAATACCATAAGAAGTACACATACCTGTAATCTTACATCTATACATTTGTTTGGCCAATTACTGGTAAATCTCTTTACTTACTGACTCGATTCCCTCCACTTTCTGAACTATCTGGGCTCTCGTCTCTCTCCATAAACAATTAGTCTCACCTGCATCGTCTCACTGTGAAAGTCGAAGACGCCATTCTTACCATATGGACTAATCATTCTAGAAAATCAGTTTGGCGGAGGTGAACCATTGTAAGCAATAGTGGCATTTCTTCTGTCGTGTGAGGCATAATTCTGGTTAATATTAGAAGCTTACATCTCTCAAACCTTGCTTTTCTTCTTAGGGTAGATTAAATTTATTGCTTACTAGTAGGCTGTCCGGCGTTGTCAGGGAAATCTTTCACTTTAATACAATACGGCATATATGGTGTGACGTAATGACATCATATATTACGTCTTCAGCTATGACGTCATGTATGCCACCATAGTATATTATACATAACTATATATGCTATGACGTCATTGTGAACAAACACACAAACGAATAGATAGGAATACAAGTTTATTAGAATATATGTCTTTAAATTGCATGTCGACGGTGCTACTCAGGCCTTTTTGCAGGGCAGCGGTGCTCTTACTTTAGAGAAATTTGTTCGATTCTTCCCACCTTCTGACGGTGTATGTGGAAGAAAGTAAATAATCCCTATCGCTTTACTAACTAAGAGTTTATAGACTGTTAAATACTAGTTGTTGGTACGTTCTACTAGATCATTTCGATATCTTTTATCTGTCGGGCAGTGGTTAGGTACAGTTACTTTCATTTCAAAGACTGTGCCTCTATAAGTTTTAATTCTCCCCACATTTCGACCTTGTGTCATATTTTACTATGGTGAAAAGGTAATAAATACCTAGATTTGATACATGTCTTTCAGTAAAACACTTCTCTATACTTTTTTTAAATACAGACTCGTGTAAATATTCAAGCATGTTTTTATTTATCTATTATTAGACTTTCGATAGTCAACACTGGCGTGGAGAAGCTAGGCCTGTTCAGAAGAAACATAACTCGGACTACTATCTCACACAACACTAAGGACGAGGAATTTCAAATTATTCGGACACACATTAAGTCGGACGATGGACACAACACTAGTACTGAAAATCAGGAGTTATGATAGAACATAACCATTATTTACAAATAAACACCTTTAGTGGTTTGCTTGAAAAATTGTTACAATTAATATATATATATATGAATATATGAATATATATATATGAATATATATATATACATATATATATATATATATATATATATTATAAAATAAGTTCAAATTTGCTGAACAATAAACAATATCTTTTCAAAGTACTAAATGCATATGAAGAGCTTTTTATAAATACAATTATATAGACATCAGAACACCACTTAGCGTATTGATGTACGTTTTAACGATTTTAATCGTCGCGCCAGCGGTTCAATACACACACACACACACACACACACACACACACACACACACACACACACACACACACACACACACACACATATATATATATATATTGAGATATATATATATACATATATATATTGAGATATATAATATATATATAAACTATATAGATATAAAGATCGATAAAGAAAAGGATTAGCTGATAGTTCTAATGAATGTTTTCCTATCTTGATTGTAGGAAAAAGTAGACTGTAAGTTTGCCGAATAGTCAGACAGTTCGGCACTTGAAGGACGTTTCTCATTTCCTGGATGTCATCATTGAAAAACTCTAAGCGGATTGCTTACTCATCAATTTTTCCCAAGAGAAATGGGAATGCTAGATTTGCAAAATTCTGAGATTAACTGTTTTCCGTTAACAAAATATTATACGCCTAAATCCAATTCGTTGATGGAGATTCATTTTAGTGTATTGTTAATGCGATATTGCTTTGAAATAAGGTCAACTTGTTGTTTTAAGATATATATGACCCTTATAACCTAAAGTATCATTTTGTGTTGCATCTGGCAGATGTAACAGATATATCGACGTATAGAGAAGCATGAGTTATAAATCATCAACTGCATCTTTCCTTAACTGACATAGTTTGTGTTCAGCGACTGGAAATAGACTGAAATGACTGCAATACATGCCGGGTTTAGTAGAAAATGACTGACATTATTAGGGTTTATTCCTTTTACTAGACTTTCGCATAATAGAGAACTGACAGTTACGATATGTACGATATTTGATTCATAGTCAAAAAGATTCATAGTTTTCTCAACGGGATTGAAAAAAAAACAAAAAGCGTCGAAGTAGCATCAAGTTAAAAATCCGCACCTATAAATATTACATTTTCTTTCTTTTGAAATTGATTTCCGTATAACGTTGAAAACTAATTCTTTAAAAAATATTTTAGTAGAGTTGTTAATATATTTATTATGTTACAATACGTCGTGGCGTAGGTATTCTATAAGTATCACATAAGTTCTGACCAATGCTATCTAGATAGATTTGGGCCCATGTTGTGCAATCCAAAACTGTGATATTGCGCTAGTGCGAAATTTGCGAGGAATGGGATGAATATCTCCGTGTATTACTTCTCTGCTTGTTTCGAAATTGGTTGTTGGTTTCGGAATTTCAGGGATGAAAAATATTATTCTGTGAGCTAGAAAATGGATGCAAAAAGAATAAACAGGCTATTATGTTACCCAAAAGTATATCATTTATTCTTAACACTTCATTTTATCAATATTGCTAATTTATCTATGCAACCGACTCGAAATTCTGTAGCTATTGCAACCTAAAAAACTAAATCTGTTGTATCCGGTTGTCAGGTAAAAAATTGATCTTTTACCGAAATAGAAAACTAGCACTCAAACAAGAAATTTTTTTTTAATCAACTCTACTCCACAAGCAGTACACGATGGGTGTCTAGACCTTTCAATTTTTACCATATCGCGTAATAACAATTAAAGAAAGCTGTTGATATGTTAAGTGTATCGCCTTAACTGCATTGACCTCGATGCATTCGCCGATCTTGGTAACTTAAAATAGGCCAACGTCTTCCCTGATTGAACGAGTAGTTGTACCCCAATTGAATCAGACGATATATTTGCCATTAAATCATTTATGATAAGAAAAACAAAATTAAATGTATTAAACCATCAGATAGCAATAATAAATATTTTGACATGTTTAGTGTGATTTGATGAAATATTTTGATATGTTTAGTTTAATCTGATGAAATATTTTGATATGTTTAGTGTGATCTGATGAAATATTTTGATATGTTTAGTTTAATCTGATTAAATATTTTGATATGTTTAGTGTGATCTGATGAAATATTTTGATATGTTTAGTGTAATCTGATGAAATATTTTGATATGTTTAGTATGATCTGATGAAATATTTTGATATGTCTAGTGTGATCTGATGAAATATTTTGATAAGTTTAGTGTGATCTGATGAAATATTTTGATATGTTTAGTGTAATCTGATGAAATATTTATATATGTTTAGTGTAATATGGTAAACTATTTTGATATGTTTAGTGTAATCTGATGACATATTTTGATATGTTTTGTGTAATCTGTTGAAATATTTTGATATGTTCAGTGTAATCTGATGAAATATTTTGATATGTTTAATGTGATCTGATGAAATATTTTGATATGTCTAGTGTGATCTGGTGAAATATTTCGATATGTTTAGTGTGATCTGATGAAATATTTTGATATGTCTAGTGTGATCTGGTGAAATATTTTGATATGTTTAGTGTGATCTGATGACATATTTTGATATGTTTTGTGTAATCTGTTGAAATATTTTGATATGTTCAGTGTAATCTGATGAAATATTTTGATATGTTTAATGTGATCTGATGAAATATTTTGATATGTCTAGTGTGATCTGGTGAAATATTTCGATATGTTTCGTGTGATCTGATGAAATATTTTGATATGTTTAGTATAATCTGATGAAATATTTTGATATGTTTAGTGTAATCTGATGAAATATTTAGATATATTTTGTGTGATCTGATGAAATATTTTGATATGTTTTGTGTGATCTGATGAAATATTTTGTATATGTTTAGTGTTATCTGATGAAATATTTTGATATGTTTAGTGTGATCTGATGAAATATTTTGATATCTTTAATGTGATCTGGTGAAATATTTTTATATGTTTAGTATAATCTGATGAAATATTTTGATATGTTTAGTGTAATCTGATGAAATATTTTGATATGTTTAGTGTTATCTGATGACATATTTTGATATGTTTTGTGTGATCTGATGAAATATTTTTATATGTTTAGTGTAATCTGATGAAATATTTTGATATGTTTAGTGTAATCTGATGAAATATTTTAATATGTTTAGTGTAATCTGATGACATATTTTGATATGTTTAGTGTGATCAGATCAAATATTTTGATATGTTTAATGTTATCTGATGAAATCTTTTGGTATGTTTAGTGTGATCTGGTGAAATGTTTAGATATGTATAGTGTGATCTGGTGAACTATTTTATATCTTTAGTGTGATTTAATGAAATATTTTGATATGTTTATTGTGATCTGATGAAATATGTTGATATGTTTAGTGTACTATGGTGAAATATTTTCATATGTTTAGTGTGATCTGATGATATATTTTCATATGTTTAGTGTAATCTGATGAAATATTTTTATATGTTTAGTGTAATCATAGGAAATATTTTGATATGTTTAGTGTGATCTGATTAAATATTTTGATATGTTATTGTGATCTGATAAAATATTTGGATATGTTTAGTGTGATCCTATGAAATATTTTGATATATTTAGTGTAATCTGATGAAATATTTTGATATGTTTAATGTGATCTGATAAAATAATTTGTATATTTTTAGTATGATCTGGTGAAATCTTTTGATAAGTTTAGTGTGATCTGATGAAATATTTTGATATGTTTAGTGTAATCTGATGAAATATTTATATATGTTTAGTGTAATATGGTAAAATATTTTTATATGTTTAGTATGATCTGGTGAAATATTTTTATATGTTTAGTGTAATATGATGAAATATTTTCATATGTTTAATGATCTGGTTAAATATTTCGATATGTTTAGTGTGATCTGGTGAAATATTTTGATATATTTAGTGTAATCTGATGTAATATTTTTATATGTTTAGTATGATCTGGTGGAATATTTTGATATGTTTAGTGTAATCTGATGAAATATTTCGATATGTTTAGTGTGATTTGATGAAATATTTTGATATGTTTAATGTGATCTGGTGAAATATTAAGAAATGTTTAGTGTGATCTGATGGCATATTTTTATATGTTTAGTGTGATCTGGTGAAATATTTTGCTACGTTTAATGTGATCTGATGAAATATTTTGTATATGTTTAGTGTAATCATAGGAAATATTTTGATATGTTTAGTGTAATCTGATTAAATATTTTGATATATTAATGTGATCTGATGAATTATTTTTATATGTTTAATGTGATGTGGTGAAACATTTTGATATGTTTAGTATAATCTGATGAAATATTTTGATATGTTTAGTGTAATCTGATGAAATATTTTGATATGTTTAGTGTGATCTGATGAAATATTTAGATATGTTTAGTGTGATCTGATGACATATTTTGATATGTTTAGTGCGATCTGGTGAAATATTTTTACATGTTTAGTGTGATCTGATGAAATATTTTGATATGTTTAGTGTGATCTGATGAAATATTTTGATATATTTAGTTTAATCTGATGAAATATTTATATGCGTTTAGTGTAATATGGTGAAATATTTTCATATGTTTAGTGTAATCTGGTGTTATATTTTGATATGTTTAGTGTGAGCTGATGAAATATTTTGATATGTTTAGTGTAATCTGATGAAATATTTTGATATGTTTATTGTGATCTGATGAAACATTTTCATATGTTTAGTGTGATCTGATTAAACATTTTGATATGTTTAGTGTGATCTTATGAAACATTTTGGTCCGAAAGTTTTTGTGACTGGTAAATCTATACATTGATACGTAAAAAACAACAACTGTTGTATATGTAGCCCTTATTAGTCTATGAGCGTGTCAATGAGATTTAGTAAACTGAATTAATTATATATTTAATTTCAAGTATCTTTGTTTTTCTTTCGTTGTTCTTTTATGGTTTTAATGAACTTTAAGTCAATATTCTGGATTCACGAAAATGTTGTATTTCAGTATTATTGCAGTTATATAAGCAACGCTTTCTTATAATTTATAATGCTGGAGTGGCACCTAAATTTTAAGCGTTCTTCAGGACGAATGTCCTTTTTATAACGTTACTTTCAGATTGGAATCTTTCTGTCTCTTTCTTGCGACATTTCAAGAACATGAGATGTGTCTCATAAGCGCCCTTCTCATTGTGGACTGGGCAAACAAAATGTAGTAAGATGTGACGAGTCAAACTATCGTCTATCCATCTATCTATCTATCTATCTATCTATCTATATATCTATCTATCTCTTAATGTAACTATTACGCGTGCACGCATTTAGCCCATCTTTATGATATTTTGTGTAACTGTTCTTCTCATTTTAGTAACGCTTTTTATAAACTAACATAATTCGATTGATTTTCCCAACAAACTACAAAGCTGATTTATGATGGTTTATCAACGGTAATTATTTTGTAGAGGAAAAGACTTTAGTACAACTTTATATGTATGATAAAAAATGCGAGTATGACGCCCTATTTCTTATAAAAATCCCAATTATCTTCTGAAATGATTACTTTATATTTTTAATTGTGGATTTTTATATTAATTATTTAATGAGAAGCGTAATTGCACAATCTTACGAAGGATCCTGTATATTTATACTAAATGTAAGTTTCGAAAAGTAATTTCAAATTCAATATTTTGACAAGATGCAGGGATCAAAATTAACCCAAAAGCGCATAATTTTACATTAAACGTAAATAAATTTTAAATATTCTTAAGATGTTTACAAACTTCAAAAAAGACCTACAATTATTAAGTCACAAATACTAAAACCAAACATTAAAAATACCAATATCTATTAAAAAATGTTGATTACACTGATAAACTATAAGCTTAATTGCTTTATATGAACCAAACAAGCTGATAAACTATAAGCTTAATTGTTTTATATGAACCAAACATACTGATAAACTATAAACTTAATTGTTTTATATGAACCAAACAAACTGATAAACTATAAGCTTAATTGTTTTATATGAACCAAACAAACTGATAAACTATAAGCTTAATTGTTTTATATGAACCAAACAAACTGATAAACTATAAGATTTATTGTTTTATATGAACCAAACAAACTGATAAGCTATAAGCTTAATTGTTTTATATGAACCAAACAAACTGATAAACTATAAGCTTAATTGTTTTATATGAACCAAACAAACTGATAAACTATAAGCTTAATTGTTTTATATGAACCAAACAAACTGATAAACTATAAGCTTAATTGTTTTATATGAACCAAACAAACTGATAAACTATAAGCTTAATTGTTTTATATGAACCAAACAAACTGATAAACTATAAGCTTTATTGTTTTATATGAAACAAACAAACTGATAAGCTATAAGCTTAATTGTTTTATATGAACCAAACAAATTGATAAACTATAAGCTTAATTGTTTTATATGAACCAAACAAACTGATAAGCTATAAGCTTAATTGTTTTATATGAACCAAACAAACTGATAAACTATAAGCTTAATTGTTTTATATGAACCAAACAAACTGATAAACTATAAGCTTAATTGTTTTATATGAACCAAACAAACTGATAAACTATAAGCTTTATTGTTTTATATGAAACAAACAAACTGATAAACTATAAGCTTAATTGTTTTATATGAAACAAACAAACTGATAAACTATAAGCTTAATTGTTTTATATGAAACAAACAACTCTTTCCCAATGAGACAAGCGGATGCACACTTTGCTAAACGTCAACATTTCAATAATGTTCATTTATTTTCAGCCTCGTTTAAAATTAATGAAACTATTAAAACAAACATTATCGCGTTTACATTCAGCATCATTGTTTTTCTCGCTATCATCCGACATTTCTCTACTATAGTTTACATATTTCTCCATCTTACGATATCATAATTACTACTACTACTATTACTACTACTAATAAAACAAACAGTGAAAAAATATTTATAATTTTTACGGCTTTATTATATTTTTCTGATCCTCATCGTTAAATAGAAAATAGTATTAATCTGATCGAACAAACATTATTTAAATGTGTTCAAATCGTACTACCTTATACTTATGTATTGCAATGTAAAATATGTGTTCCTCAACCACTACTGTGCGTCTGTTTGATGAACAGCATCATCTGATCTAATAACTGTGGTCTGAGTGGGGAGCTGTCAGTGACAATTCCCATCATTTCTTCTTTTTGTCCTTGTTGATGAATCTTTATTGTTTTCGATAAAAACTTCCATCAACCTTATTAATAAATACTCAAATACCTTTAGGGTTAAAAAATCTATTGCGTATTACTATTTTGACATACTTATATACGCATAATAAACTGAACTTTTGTCCCCAAAGGGGGGATGTTGCAGCTATCTAAACGTAAATACTTTCTCTCTCACTATCTCTATCTCCCTCATTGTGTCTCTCCCCCCCCTCTCTCTCTCTATCACTCGCTTTGCCTCTCTATCTGTTACAAGAAAAGGGCCCCCTTTTCTTGTAAGCACGAAAAACATTAGATAAGTGAAAATGAGAATAGGATAGACCGAGATTCAAACTTTGAAAGCAAGGTTGAGAAATGCAATTTCGCATTGTTCAGTTTCGCATAAAATAGTTTAGATATGTTTGTTTGTAAAAGGAATTTAATTGTTTAATTCTTTTTATAAAATAAGGTCAGCTAGAGAAGAACGAACAATAGCAATTTAAAAACATATTGAAAAATAAGTTAGGTCGAAAAATAGGTTAGTGAGAATACTTTGTCTGCAGAAGTGTGTTGGGAACATGTGCCAAGCCATGCATGTTTAAGCCACGTGTGGAACCATACATATGACGTAATAGCAGAAAGGGAATTTCTCAATATAGGAGCTAGTTTTAGTCGGATCGGAGTTGGAAACAGAGGCGCGGTCGAGCCCAAATCGAAGTCAGCACAGTCAGCCGGACAGAGATGACATGAGGAGGCCCCCTTAGAGACGAAGGGCAGAACATTTAACATGTAAAACGACTTTGAATTCCTTGACGTCATTATCATTCGACTGGTCGAATAAAGAGTCAGGATCAATGCTTTTATAAAACTGTGTTGTGTCGTCATTCAACAGAAAAGGTAATGTGTAATTATCTTAATGAATTTTGTATAACCCATCCTAAGTAATTTGTCTCTCTATCATGAGTAATGATTATCATCCCCTCTTCTGTGTTATAAGAATCTACAGAATTGTATAAATGTCTTCTATCTCTCATCTCATATGGTTATATATGTTTAAGTGAAATCCAAATTCCAAGAGACAACTGCACCAAACCAATAAATGGCCGACATTAAAACGAGAGTCAAGATTACATTTGTTTTTTATTAAATATATTCGGTAATGGTTTACGCTCGGAAAGAAAGTGGGATGTATACTTTGGGAGTGTGAATAGTAACGGCATTAGGGGGAGGTGTGGTGAAGAAATAGAATTGGGGAGGAGCGAAGAAAGAGAGGGGAAGTACGATTCCGTGTGTTAGGCTGTCGCAGCGTAGGTATGGTATTATTTTTAATTGGCGGCTGTTTTCGCTTCGATCTGAAGTAATACAATACCCTCATCGCTGTTACTTTCCTATTTTAGGTGTTTAGTTTTTTTTTGTTCATGTTCTGGTGGCGACCACATAATACATCTATTTTATTGATAAGCTCTATTTGTTTATTTGAATCCGTTCATTGGTTTCTCGTTTTAAATTATTTATTTATTTGTTTATTTATACACTACATATACATTTGATCAAATTAACAGTCAGTGAACAAATATACAGGCTTATTTATATTATTTGAATAAATGTGGTACACTGGTAGTTATATTTTATACTCTTCCGCGCTGTCTGGAGTAATTTTATAGGCGAAGATTATTATATCTATATAAAAAATTAATTTCCATGGTTTTCATTCTTTCATTTGGTGTTTTTATCTTTTTCTTAATACTAGGATATAAATATACTTTATAAGTTTTCATCATGCTTCGTAATAGAGATACAACAGAATATACACACACACACACACACACACACACACACACACACACATATATATATATATACATAGCAAGTTGTAGCGGTTCATGAGTGATAACTTATATATTTGACGAGCTTTTAAAGATGCTCACTAAAAGAAGAGCGATATCTATTTTCATTAATATAAATTCATTTACAAAGTTTCAATACCGGACAGATTGTCGGATAAAACAACAAGTCCTCATCAGACAATTTAGAAAAGGTTGTCTTCCACAGGTGAGGTCTGTACTCAAATAAAGAAAAAATAAATATCAATTTGTTTTAAAATGAAAACATTTTAAAATAAAAAGGAAGTGGGAGAAGGGCCATAGGACATATACTCTTCAGATATTAAAAGTAAACGCAGAAACAAAGAAGGGGGAAAAGAAGGGGGAAGAAAAAAGAAAATACTGTGCATTTAAAGTTTTCAGTATGAGACGATGTGAGTTATAAAGAAATCATAAACCAGAGGTGAAAGAGTGAACGCGGGTTTTAATATAGAAGAGGAAGGGGAGGTGTATTCTTCTATCGTTTACCAATATTCACGGTTTAACGATTTTCGTCATAACTCCCTTCCCCTCATCCTGAGAACCTTAAATGCACATTATGTTCTTGATCGGAATATTAGCAAGTCCTATGTCGCGGCCTTGTAAATTTGTTTATATAAATAATAATAATAATAATAATAATAATAATAATAATAATAATAATAATAATAATAATAATAATATATCATCATCATTATTATTATTAATATTGTTGTTGTTATTATTATAATTATTATTATTATTGCCATTACTATTATTTATATATAAACAAGTTTACAAGATCGCGACATTGGACTCATATATATATATATACATATATACATATATATATATATATATATATATATATATATATATATATGGGGGTGTTAGTCTACCCATTGGTCCTTAAAATGGTAAGATGTTCTAAATAAAAGTTATTTTGAGACTATAATATCTTTTACTGTCTTGACAAAACATTTTTCTTCAAATTATGTGTGAAAAAATAACTCAAAAGCCTCCGGAGCACTACTGAAAAACAAAGGGCAAGATTTGTTATCGTATTTTTTTTTTGCTGAATACTTAGCTTTCAAGGAGTCAAAGTTAAAAAGCTAGCAAACTATTAAGCCAATTTGGGTCTACATATTTTAGATTTTACATAAAGGGTATTCAGACATGCACAAACTTTTTAATCAGTTTTGGGGCAAAAATTAACTGGCAAGAGGTCAAAGTTTACAGATTTGACCTTTACAGACTCTATTAAACCCCGCCACCATTTTGGGTCCAAACACTTGAAACTTTAGAAGTAGGTTACTTGGCCATGTGTCAAACATTTTAATTCAATTTGAGCCCAAAACAATAAATGTTAAGAGATCAAATCTGGGATCAAAGTAAAAAAAAAATTGACGCCTGCGGTCTCTACTAACTTTTCTCTATGGTAGTTAAGGAAGGCTATTATACAGAAAGGCATTACCGTACATATTCACACTTTTAAATATATACATATGAGCATAAAGTTATGAACAGTACATAGGGCCGAGCAAAGTGGGCGCGAAACTGCTAGTAAAGATATACCAAAACAGAAAAGAAAAAAAGAAATAAGAAATAATACAAATACTTATGATATTAATGATAATAAAGTAAAAGTAATAATGATCTTAATAATAAAATCATAACAGTTTAAATTTTATACTGATGAAAATCCTAAGACAACAGAGAAACCCAAATATATCTTAATATCATTTCAAATAATTATCACCATCTTTCTTGGGCCTTCGGTTGGGATAAAACATCTGTTCTGATATTACATTCATATTTTTTCCTTTTCCCGTGAAGTAAAAATCCTCTTAGATTGAGGTTATTTTATTTCAATCCAAGGTGCTCCTTTTCGAGGAGCGTGATTTTCTGTAACCTTAACCTCCTAGGGAGGAAAATCAAAGGAGCACTCAATTTTACTATTTATGCTAAATAAATTCTAGCCTAAATTTTTTATGTTTAAATCAATATTTAATAACGTTTCAGTTGAAATCGGATTGTATTTGTTTTTTTAAATGCAACTTTTAAAAACGCTATCATTCATAATAAGCAACGTGACTTTTCAGCATGTCACATTTTCCTCAAAATGTATGTCGTTACTTTTAACCAAACATGCTTTCTAAATGAAGATTAGGGCTTAATCCCAGTCGTAAAGCGTTTAAGAGCCGCCGTGTCAAGCTGAGTTAATCGAAAACACTAAGAGGTTTCGTAATGGAAGCTAAAACATTTCTACGGCGGTAGCTAAATTAGGACTAGCTCAATTTCGAAAATTCTCGCTGAATCCGTATACGCTTGATACGTTCTATTATTTGTAGATTTACTCAGAAGGACTAAATTAAGTTAACACCTTCTCAGGTCCTTAATGAATGTATGTATGCATGTATGCGCATATATATATATATATATATATATATATATATATATATATACTAGTTTACCCGTGATCCGTGGGGTCAGTATGTTATATAAGCTATGAAATTAATGTATGAGCGTGACACTTGTGACGTAAAGAAAATAGTTTTTTGTGACATAACAGAAACATTTCTTTGAAAGTATATTAAAATGAAAAAAGAATATAGATAGATTTTTATGAGTCGTTCCGTTTATAATTGTTTATTTTGACAAAAAGAACTTACAGCAATTGAATTATAAGTGGTTTGCCGTACTTATACGTAAATGTGAACTGAACAGATACCATAATATTGAAAGTTATAATTCAAATTTTGATATATAATTTTAAATGAAATTGTAAGTTGAAAATAGAGAATAAAAACCACTCTCGCCATGTTAAGAATGGCTTTGTAAATAGAAAATGAAAATAAAATGTAACTTTTTTCATTTATTTTAAACAAATATTCCCTGCCCATTTGATCAAATAATTTAATTTACATATTAATAATAAGGCCAATAACACTAATTAAGACAATGCGGAAATGGACGATAAAATATCAGAAAGTATTAATAATTGTTTTTTTTTTGATAATTGAAATGCGAAAAAAAACAATTTGAACGCTGATAACGTACACAGTAAAAAAATACGTTTTATTGTCGCGTTGATAATTTATTTGTAACGCAAATTAAAAAAAAAACATATCTTCGGGGTTATTTATTTATGCTGGTAGTGTAGAAAAACTCTCTGAATGTTTTTTAAGAAAGGTGTATTAAAAATGGAGAATAAATCTAAAAAAAGGGAAGGTGGTGGGTAAATCACCGTTGTAATATGTTCTTATGGTTGTAAACGGGTTAACGTAGATCTATTTGTAAGAAAATTGCATTAAAATAATTTAAACGTAATACGAAAATGAAGGATATAAAAAAATAAATTAGCATTAAAAATATTCATTTGTATAAACGTGAAAAAACAACAATTGTGACGCTGAAAACGTACGCAGTAAAACAATACACCAACACACACATTTCTCTCTCTCTCTCTCTCTCTCTCTCTCTCTATATATATATATATATATATATATATATATATATACGAGGGGCGTGCAATTGTAATGTTATGGCCCTTTAGGCTGTGATCATAGGGTAGTATCTGTTAACTATGGCAAGCGAGGTCAATGGTGAAAATATTATTACTATTGTTATTGTATTCTTATTAATTAATTTGAGCGACGGATGGTCGATGGATCAGTTATTATTATTAGAAGAATAAACAATTAAATTGGGCAAGAAATGATTGACGTATGAATCGCAAAAGGAATGTGAAAATAGAAAAAATGTAAACGTGATTTTAGGGTTTTGAATAAACAAATAACTAGTTGTGGACATTAGGTTGGTCTGAGACACGTAATTAGGTGACGTAAGAGAACACGTGATGCAGTTAGTTTTGGACAGATTCAGAGAGTTGAGGATTGACCACCAGAGCGGAGAGACGTCTAGACAGGGGTGGACAGACAGCTAGGGAGCGAGCTGTACGAATAGAAATGTAGACGAACTGCAGATCCTGTGAAAACCATTTGAGACAACTGTAATACATTTATATTATAAAAATATAAATAGTTGTTTTAATGGTTTCACAAATAAGAACAGATGTCTCAATTGGATGGTGCTGATCGTTTCATGGTTCGTCACGGAGCGGCGGAAAGATACAGAAGAACTCTTCAAGCAAAAATGTATGAAGCATATATTATTCTTCTTACATATGAACTGTAAAAATATCCCGTGCGATAAGTCTGATACAACATGATTCAGTTTACACGTAAATATCATGTCCCACTGGCTAAACAACATACATACGATTTATACGTTTATTATCTGTCTGTTTAAAGAATCTCACATCCACTAGATAACTCATGGCACGTTTTAATATATCATCTACTCAAATATAAACCAATATACAACATATATTGATTTTGGTGTCCGTTGACCAGTTTGCATCGACGATGCGATATCGAATCTGGGTTGTGAAAAATAGAACGTGGAAGCAGGTCCTGAAAATTGAATGGAGATTTCGTGTCAAAAAAGACAAGAAAACGCATAAAACACAATAAAATGTCTGTAAAAAAAGAAAAAAAAGAAAGAACAATAGAAAAAAATCAATGCACACGTCCAAACTTTTCACAAAGAAAGAAAAGAAAGACATACAGATACACAGATGTAAAACTTTATATATAGAACATAGTTAAGAAAAAATGTTTATCGTATTATTTCCCTTTTAGATAGATACAGCCACTCTGATGAGTCGTAGACGACGAAACACGTGTCAGTGGATAATTACATTTTAAAAATAATATATATACCGCTCCCTATGTGGGGGTACCAAATTGGTTAAAAAGGGAAAATTATTCCGAACTCGAATTTAGGTAAAAATACACTTTCGTAAATAATTGAATTCATTCAAAAGATATCGCTAAAACCAAAAAACAAAACAAAAAACATCTAAGTAAATCGCGATATATCCAGACAGTTGGCGAGATGGTCCAGGGGTAAGGGTTTAGGCTCATTAGCGTTGGGTCCCGATTTCGAATCTCGCTAGATACAGCCACTCTGATGAGTCGTAGACGACGAAACACGTGTCAGTGGATAATTACATTAATATATATATATATATATATATATATATATATATATATATATACTAACATGATCCGTGTGCCGGCGTTATTTGCTGGAAAGGTGGCATAAACAATAACAGATTCGTTAAAAGATCCCGCCCTACTAAAAACAAGTTTTGTTTTGTTTTGTAAAGTGTGTGATAAGTTAAGAATTGAGATGTTCACCAATAAAAGAAACAATGTGAGAAAACGGGTTAATTTACGTATAAAAACGCACTTCCAGCTCTATAATGGAAAATGAAGAATAAAAAATGTTTACAAGAAATACTTTAAGCAATTATTAAACAATACAGATAAATGTTAAAACGTACCTTTAAAATGTGCATGCATGCATTACCTCCCATATCTATCAAAATAAGGAATGCAACTGCTTACGAAGACATAAAAAAGTCAATCACGAAACTATTGTTTCTAGTGTATTTGCAATGAAGGAAGAAATCCTTATAGTTCGAAGTAATTTTCTTTTGTTTTTGTGAAAGGATTAGTAAAGTCTCTGAATGGAAACTCCCACAGCGGGTTGGTATCCTGTGTAAGGTGGAAAATATATAAACACGAATGTTAGAACAGCAGGGGAGATAACGATTTACAACATGTGCATAACAGGCAAAAATAACATGACTACCCTAGTATAGGGAATTAATTAGTTAGTACAATTTAAATAAAATTATAAAAATCCTGAAGTATTTTGTTTTGTTTTTATGAATGGTGTATAAGTTAATGAATAAATCTTCGCTAATAAACAGAAATGTTAAGAAGTACTTTAATCCATCCTAAAACCATTAGTTATGGTGTATTTTAATGAAGGATAAATATTTCTAGACTGGTTTATTTTTGTTTTGTTTTATGAAGTGGCCGATAAGTTTAGAAATGAATGCGCACTAATAAATAATGTTCCAAGAACGTTACTTCTTATAACTTCCGATGTTTTTATGAAGGAAAAAGAAATCTTTCTAGAGTAAAGTATTTTTGTTGTACTTTTATATAGTGGTCGTTTAAATAAGAATTAAAATCCCGCTAGTAAAAAATAAATGTTGAAAGACAAGAAAATGTGCATAACGGAATAAAAAGTGGGTTCTCTCTCACCCCAGAAAGAAAAGCGACGAATATGAATATGGCCAACTGAAACTTTTCGTATGGAATGACCGAGGCAATAAAAGAAAAAAAATGATGTATAATTTACAACAACAAAGATAATAATAATAATTCGCCTAAAAAATGAAATCGAAAGAAAGCAATGAATTAGTATATAAAAAAGTTAACGAATAAAGTAACAACAATAGTAGCGGTCAACAATCAATGAGAAGACAATAGTGAAAGAGAAGACGCTGCCTCTCTTTTGACTTTCTAGACTAAGTTTTTATGAGATGGTGGATAAGTAAGAGACTCGAGCTTCATAATAAAATGAAAGTTACATAAATAATGGCCTCGTTATTCTAAAAAAAAGCATCTGAATATTTGTTGTTTTGTTGGATGAGGACATCTTGCTTAGTTCATGAATGATGTTTTTAGAGTTCAAAATTACAGTTATCCGATATTCTCTTAAGCACAACAACGTATGTATATAGCCAATGAAACAGACCTGAACTTGTGAAAGAAATGGCCCCGTATCTAAAGCTTTGAAGTCAAAAGAACAAATGGTAAATGTATTGCAAAAACATTGACACCGGCGGCGTTAGTGTAAAAATCTGTGGTAAAAGTATAAAAGTTCCAAATTTCGTGGAAGACAATAAACGGAGAAAATAATTAAATGGTGAATATCGTGCTATCGCCTGTAAAGATTACATACTTTAGAAACTGACTCTCCAAGAAATTATTATAAGAATTTATGATGACGAATGTAAACAACTGATAATATTCGTAACACATACATAAGATATTGGCTAGTAATGTGATCATGTTGAATTTATATGTAGAGTCTGCATTTGTTACGCTATGAGCTTTTGTAGAGGGGAAAACAAATTATTATATATATATATATGTGTGTGTGTGTATGTGTGTATGGCTGCATATATGTGTGTGTGTGTCGTGTGTACTTGCGTTTATGTGTGAACGTCTGTGTTTAAATGTGTGCATAGACATACGTCTATCTAGAAAGGTGTTTATAGGGTGTGAGGATAAGATTGGATGTTCTATGTAAGTGTGTCCGCATTGTATGTGTGAATGAATGCTCCGCGATGGATAAGAACATGAGTTTGACCGCTTATTCGAAATAGAAAACACCAAGCTGACTGACGCTGACAATGTCCCAACTGAGGTCGTTACAATCAAATTATTTGACATAACATGAGAACATAAAGTCTCTTTGATAATAAATATAATGATAAAATAATCATTCAAAACATTTTACCAATATTAAACTGACTTATCTGCAAATACTCTGTTCTTTTCACCTTCTTCTTTCCTTCTCACTCCTGCCTTTCACCTTCCTTTTTGTTTACAGTGATTCGGTGTAGTTCTTTTTTTCTTTAGTAAAAATGAATAAAAAAACTTTGTTATAAAAAGAATATTGTGAGGTTAGTCTTCAGAAAGACATTTGGTCAGCTCTGAAAAAAAACACTGCAGAAACATGTTACTCAAGCCAATAAAGCTTATATAAATAAACACACCCACACCCACACACACATATATATAATTATAAAACTCAAATGACCTTGTAACGAGTGATGTTGATGTAACCCACTTTCCGGTTTACGACATCCGGTTGCGCATGCGTGCATATAAACCCATAACAGCGTAAACAAAATAAACACAAATCAGTACTTTTGCAGAATTTGACCTGCGCACTGAAATATTAACGTTATTATTTAGAAATTATTATTTAATATGGGAAGGGTGAGGATGTTTTGCAACTATTCTGTATTACAAGTATACTGTCGCAATTTTCTTACAAATAAATAAAATTTGACCCGTTAACAACGTGTTGTTTTACTATGTACGTTTTCAGCGTCCCAATTATTTTCTTTCGCGTTTAAATTATCTTAATAATTGTTACTTTCTGCATTTTTTACATCGTTCATTTCCATATTGCCTTTAAGTTATTTTACAAATAAATCTACTTTAACCTTTGACAACCATAAGAGCATTTTACAACGTATTGTTTTACTGTGTACATTTTCAGCGTCCCAATTGTTTTTTTTTTCGCGTTTAAATTAAACGGTATATCAAAATTTGAATAGTGCAGATTTACCTATAAGTATGGCAAACCACTTATAATTCAATGACTGTAAGTTTTTTCTTCAAGAATAAACAATTATAAACAGAACGACTCATAGAAATCTATCTCTATTCTTTTTCTTTTTAATATACTTTCATAGAAATGTTTCTGTTATGTCACAAAAGCTATTTTCTTTACGTCACAAGTGTCACGCTCATACATTAATTCCATAGCTAATATAATATACTGACCCAACGGGTCACGGGTAGTCTAGTATATATATAAAACTATAAAATTATGTATTCTCACTCTGACATTGATATAAAAAACCTACTTTTTCTATTTAAAAATTATTACAACGAACTTACTAATATACTCAGCCATTGACATGAACGCCAATAACTTTGCATATTCTTTTGCGTTAATTACTTATTTATATTTTATGTTTATATATTCGACGATTGGTTTAAGTATACTATTTCGATGAATTCTATATATGCATTGTTATTATATTCTGCACGTTTTCATAAAATTTAAATGCACACGTTTTAGCACACGAAAATATACTTACATATATACTAAAGTGACCTTGTTGGTGTGTGTGCGAAAAGTATCTACCAAACTCCTATCTGCATATTTAGTCTATCGAATTGAAATTTGATTTCGATTCTAGCGAATAGAAAAGGATAATAATATCATGATTACTTAAGTAAAATAACCATTCATCTCCAAATCATTGCTGTCATTTTTAAACAACATAAATATATCAACCATTGGTTAAATTTCCTCTTGTATCTGATTCTCTTGGTTGGTTCAAAAGAGAAATCCAACTCAAAAACACTATTCAAATTATTTAAATAATACTGCTGTATGTACAGGACAACATAGCTAAGCTAAAGCTTATTAATACCTTATCAAGATGTAAAATCCAATAAAAGTATTAAAATAATTAATTATTAGAAATTATTCGGTCAGAGTTTAATGGTTAATCTGAAGAGAATGAAACAATTTGCCAATAGAAAAGTATTCGAATAGTGCATGTAATAATGTGTGCTTGTTTGCTTATGAATAGTTTGCGATCAAACTTGAAAGACATTTTTGATAAATAAACTATCATACAAAGTTCAACGTATGAAAGCAAGTCGTGTTTTTATTACGTTTTTTTCATTTAGTCTGATTTATTTTTATTGCATATCGACTATCTCTGGTTTATTTAATCCCAAATCGAAATGTCAAATATTATTCGTAATTATTATTTTATATTCCTTGGATTCACTGATCTAAGGAAATATTACTCTCAAAATGAATTACACTTCGAAAACTTTTTTTCTTGAAAATATAACTCTTAGAATACTGCTATTAAAATAGATTGCTCTAAAAAACATTGATTTCAAGAACACATTGTTTAAAGAAATCACGGCAGAAAATTACTCCCAGAAAAAAATTGCCTTATTCTTAGAAAATTACGCTTACTAGGAAACAGTACAAAGAAGGTGCTAACATTAATTTAAAAGCAGATTACTTGCAAAATATACTGTACTCAGAATTCAATGCTTCCCGAAGATACTTTTTCAGGATGAATTCTTCTAAGAACACATTGCATTGCTTGTAGAACATATCCTTTGTAAAAAATATTACTTGTAGAAAATATTACTTGTTAAAAGTATTTTTTTTAGAAAGGAAACTTTACACAGAGGATACTATCATTATCCTGAAAAGCACTACTATAAAAACGCATTATCTTTAAAATGAATTGCTATAAGTATACAGAGATCATAGGATAACATAAAAATATTATCATTATCGTAGGATAGCAGAAAACTTTATCATAAAAAGACATAACACATGCGAGAATGAAAACGTTTATCTTAGAGAACATTACTTTTAGAAAGAAATTCTAGGACGAGTAGGTCTATTATATTGAAAAAAAAAACATTACTCCATCTAAAACCTAATCACTGTAAATAATTTTGACATGAAACCATTACTGTTAGAATGAAATTATTCACAAAGGGAAAGAGAGAAAGAGAAAAAGAGAGTTATACGATAATACTTTTAGAAAACACTACTCCCTGAAAAATTACTCCCACAAAAAACTTACTGATTGAAATAATTACTTTTTCAGCACCTTGAAACTCTTTCTCATAAAACATTACTATTTGAAAAAATTAATCTCCAAACACATTACTTTTTAAAAACATTATTCTTTGGAACAATTACTCTTTAAAAATATTACTCTTTAAAAATATTACTCTTTAAAAATATTACTCTTTAAAACAGTACATTAAAAAACATTATTCACATAAAACATTACTCTTATATTTCATTTACTCAGTGAATATATTACTTTTTGAAAATATTGTTATTCAAAATAATTACTGTTTGAAAATATTAGCTTCTAAAACAGTTTTCTTTAAAACGTTTTAAAACATTAATCTTTGAAAAATATTGAAATTAGCTATTTCCTTTGTTCTCAAAGCTATTGACATTCACCCATTGCCATATAGTATCTACTTGAGGAGAAATTAGGAAAAAAGCGTGTCGATACTTTGAAGAATTAGATTGGATAATACAGATAGGAATACACTTATAGTTTCTAGGGCATTATGTAATCAACCTGTCGCTCAGATTGGGATACATCGATCAGTTATCATGTGAGGGTCGAAGTGGAAAAATGACTCAGTTATCAGGATTCTATGGTAAGACATTACAGGTCGCTACACACTCTCTGCCGGTGGCAAAGTTTTCGGGGGTGTGGATGGAGTTACTCACCTGAATATGATTGTAATCGGCGGATTCATGACTCCGGTGACAATGCGATTATTCTTAAACAAACTAAGCAAAACCAATAAAGCTCCACATATTCAGATGAAAATATCGGTATAAAGAATTTCAATTCATGCCGATGCTCCTTCAGAAACGATTAAACAACAAAATGTTACCGAATGTCATGTTCAGTGATTACGTTATAATCATAACTCGGTTTCAAGATAAGTATTTCAACAAAATTTGCATCATCATCATCATCATCATCATCATCATCATCATCATCATCATCATCATCATCATAATAATAATAATAATAATAATAATAATAATAATAATAATAATAATAATAATTTAAAACGTTTGTTTGCTTTTTTCCAATAACACTTAGGGACAAATTATTAGAAGTAAAAAGAAACTCAATTACATTTTTAATGTATGATAATGTTTTGCTAGTAGTCCAAATCACGATGTACACTAAAAAAAAAAATACATATTCCTCAATTCAACTGTCCACACCGTTAAAAAATACTAAAATTTATTCCTGACATTTGTGGAATAGGGAAGAGTTTGTTTTTAATTTACATTATATTTGATTCAATTACTATTATAGCTTACGACTTCAATATTACTCTTATTATATTTGTGAATCAACTGTTACGAATGCCTTCCAAATAAAAGAACATTACAATGAAATCACATGATTTAATGTTCAACATGACATTTTTTGTATATAAAGAATTTGACTTTACTTTTAGTAGCATTTGCTCAGGATATGTTGAGTCGGCTACTCTTATAGAGTACACAGCGTTACGATTGAACGATTCGCAACGATCAAGATAGTTATGGACACCAAATAATGTGACTAGCATCGATCTGTGGACCGGAGGCTTTTTCTACTTCAGTTTTGATTGTGTGTAATCACGTCGTCAATATTGGAATGGTTCTGGATCTATTGCTTCATAGATGAACTTTCTAGTGGTGCGGTGCGCAACGTAGTCGAATCAACAACGAGTTTTAGTTTAAAAGTGCTTAGTTAACGGAGTGATGTCCCGCACTGGGCTCAAATTTCTGTATTGGAGACAAAATATTTCTAGCTGACCTGCAGAATTTTTCAGTTATAATTCTTGCTCACATTATTACGTGATCTTCTTTATTTAAATAGGTCATTTTTATTCTCGTATATATTCGTTTGGCCTCTTTCCTCAGTTAAATTATAATGTATAATTCAGTTCAATAAAGCTTTGATAATGCCTTTCTTTTTGTTTTGACTGCACTACAATACACTAGAATTCATTCAACTGATTTTTTATAATAATTTCTTCATGGATAATGTTATTCGATTGGACAGGTTTGACGAATATTCTGCAGACGCCCAGACTAGCATTCTCTTGAAACTATGGTACCGAAACTTTAGTTAGTATTTGTTTACCATCAAAGATTTAAATTCAGACAAGCTCGAAGTCCCTTACTTTAACATTAGTGCTACTGTCGCTTATATTATAGAGGGCTACTCTGGTTTTGAAAAGGCTATTTAATTGTTAAAAACCGCTTACGATAAAACTCCAAAAGTTATTCATGCAAGACATGTACTTTCTAGGCGTCTGCGATTGGAAAATGAATAACTAGACCAGTACCCTTAGGCATTGAATCGCCTTGCCGCATACTGTGGTTTTAGGGATGTTAGTACAGCTACTTACATGGATGAATCTGTCCTTAAAGCGTGTATACGTAGCCTTTGGCCTACTGCGATACGCACCCAACTACTTGAAAATGATATGTCAACACAGATGTGCCATCAGGTGGCTAGCAGACTCTGGGTTTGGCAGCAGGACCAGGCTCCTGCCCACAAGTCCAAAGAGACCCAGGTTTAGCTTTAGAAATAATGCTATAACTTTTTTCCTTCTCTCCCGACCTGAACGCACTGGACTACTTCGTTTGGTCATACGTCGAGAACATCACCAACATTACCTCCCACAACACCGAAGCCAGCATGATTGCCGCCATCCGACAAGGATTCACCGAGCTCCTGCCAGTGCTTGTTGAAAAGGCATGCTCACAGTTCCGGGCAGTTATCGAGGTGTTGAGAAAAAAGGCGGCTAAATTTAATAGTGTTCAGCTAAACTACATAATCAAGTTGTAATGTTGTTTTCTTTAGGGCGACAACTTCATCGTTCCACCTTGTATAATCCCTCTCTTTTCCTTGGAAGTAGATATGGTTGGTATAATCCACACCAGTATGCAGAAAGCGTCTGACGGAATTTACTCGCCGGGCTGGTAAGTCAGTTGCAGTTGGTACCGAGATGGAAACTGCATTTAACGCAACTGACAACTATATTCTTAATAGTCTGTCTGGATTTCGGTATTCAATATCCTGTCGATCCTTCAAGGTTGTGCCCAAATCTGAATGTTAGCCTCCCTAATGGTACTCTTGAACAATCAATTTTGTCAGATCATGCACGTTTCCCTCACAGAATTGGATTCTGGACTTCGTATGGTTAGTATTTTGACTTTCCGACTACTCCTCTTGATCGTATGATATCTTTGGCGCCCAAGAAAGGGTTCAAGTTATTCACCAGTTTAGGTTCTAACAAAAATTCGAACTCCACTGAAAAGGATTGTTTTTACATAGTTTTGATCAGGTAGCTATTTGCTTACAACTTGAATCCATTTCCCTATTTCTTAGCCTGTTAATAAACATAAAAAACAATGAAGTCTCACTGATCAGCTTATTAAGGCTGGATAATATTTCTATTTTAACATCTGCAGTAGCTATAATCTCACTTTCGGTTACACAATTCACAAAAGAAACGTACCTGATCCATCTGAAACCTAGAAACCTGGTAACCCAACTCGTAATGACACAAGGAGGACTCCTTCCGCCTTATCCATTCAGATCCTTTGTAGCAATAAGAAAGCGTTTCTGTAAATTTCTTGATAATCAGCTTTCTGGTGATGTAACCAGTTGGATTGAAACATATTGAAAATTCACCTTTATGACAAAGTTCAATTTAATGTTCTCAGTCATTTGAGTGATATCTTGTAACCAGTTTCGTGCAAAGATGCTTTTCGTGGGGACGAACTCTATGATAGAACCACCTGAACATCTGTGACTCATGTAATCCATCTTTATTGGAATGCCCGTTAGGGAGTAAAAATATAAGGGAAACATTTTACGGCTAGAAACACAGAAAAGACTTTGCAGAGATGTCATGTTTGCTTCGGAAAATAACAAAGATGAGGTTCCATCCTATACAGTGCATACTGAAAAATTATATGGGGCTTTAAAAATATCACAGAAGAAAAATAACTTGGTATGCTTTTTATTCATCTAAAACTCTCCTAGGAAAGCATTCAGTGTCTAACGTTGGAATATCTTTTGCCAACATTGTCAAAACTGAAGTCATATTTGGAGGAACTGCATCATCTCAACTCAGTTTTGAATAATCTTCAAGAGGTGCACTTTAAATGATCAAATATTGCTTTGGAAAGCTAGTGTTTTAGAAATGTTTATTGTGCATTATTCGATTGGAGGTTTTATATTTCATAGGTGTCGTTGTAATGAAAAGTGCCCCTTTCAGTAGCGATCAGGAAAAGCGACTTTGTAGAGTAAATATTTACTTGTTTTAGAAGTTAAAGTCGCTATTTTATGTCATGATTGAAAACTATTTACTGTAATGAAGATCGAGTTAGTGGGGGATTCACATCTATTTTACTAACCTTGTCGTAGTTATATATACTAGTGCATTTATTTTGAAAACAAATGTTTGTTTATATTTGTTCTAAATATTGGAATATTTTCTTTCCAGGTCAAGATTAAAGATTTTGGATACTATAAGAATCTTTATGCGATCTTCACATACGTTATTGTGGATGTAAGCGGAACTGCTAATTGTTAGATCTCTTAAGAACAAGCTTATATTTTATACTGTTGTAGTGATGGGGTCATTGTTATTGGTTAGTTTTTATAGATCTACTGCTTAAAACCGTTTAAAGGAATTGACCTCTGACTTAGATAAGTGGTAAATCACATTATGACGTCGCTTTTGTGATTAAAATATTGATTTAAATTAATTATATTTTATATATTGTTTATTTTTTCAAGCCACAACAAAATTTAAATTTTATTTTATTTATTTTATTTTTTACATGGAGATCACCACTTATCAAGGCCCAGAAGCCACTCGGGGATAAGGGTTATTGCGTGTACAGTAATCAATGGGATAGTATCGGAGTAATCGTTAGTATTGGAGATCTGATAAAATGTCTTACTTAAGGGGGCGGTTCATCAGAAATTTGTTTATGTTGGACTTGAAGACATCCAAGTTGTAATCAGGTGGAAAACATGCAATCGGAAGGGAGTTCCACAGTTGCACTTCAAAGAAAGAAGTTTTGTTCATGGAATCTACGTTTTGATTTAGGCACAGATAAAAAGTGGGGAAAATTATTGACAGAGGTTTCAGCTAGATGGGTGTTTATCGTAAAAGATTGGCGAGGAGAGACCAGAGATTGGAGCTCAGACGAGCGCTTGCTATGGAAATAACGATAAAACAAAGACAGGCTCGCAACATCTCTTCTGCAGGGAAGAGAAGAGAGCATCCTCCACTAAGCCATGAAGTCTATTTTGTACTCTGCCAAGGCAAGATAGGCTGATTTTAGCAGCTCCTGCCCAGATGTGGTAACAGTACTCTATCCTTGGACGTACTTGGCTTTTATATAGATAGAGGATTTCATCAGTAGTGACATATCTTCTTGAGCGGTAGAAGGATCCCACCATTTTCCCAGCGACCTTGGCAAAATACTTGATGTACGTGTTCCATTTCAGATCAGGAGTAAAAGTCAAACCCAGAAGATTATCAAAACATGGAGCCTCCCCAGGACGAGAGCCATCCATTTCAATTGATGACATATGGGGATCAGAGCGTTGATGATGTAAAGATAGGAGCTTGGTTTTAGATGCATTAAAAGTAACCTGCCACCTGTTCCCCATTGTACCACGCGCTCAAGATCAGAGGAGAGAGAATCAGAGAGGATTTTGTCATTTACGTCCTTTGATGTGTAGCCATAGATGGTCGTGTCATCAGCATAGATGTCAACAAATGATTTAAGTATGTGTTTTGGGAGATCATTGATGTAGTTCAGGAAGAGAGTTGGGACCAGGATCGACCCCTGAAGGACTCCAGCATTAACACTGTGTGCCTTTGATTTCTGCCCATCAACCACTACTCTTGTGAGCCTATCAGAGAGAAATGATTTAATAATTGAGAAAACATTTCCAGTTGTACTGTAGCTGAAAATCTTGTGAAGTAGGCCTTTATGCCATACTTTATCGAAGGCTTTGATATGTCAAGAGCAATTGCCCTAGAAAGGAACCTTTGTCGAGAGATTCACTAATCCTATGAGATATAACCGTATACACATTTAGTCATTCTAAAGTATTATTATGTAAAACTAGCGAAGGTGTTTCACGCAGGACTTTGCTGTACGCTCAGATACCCATTTGCTGGGTACTCGAGTGTACAGCAAAGTCCTGATTTTAATCTTTGACCCTGACGTTGAAAAATAGTTTGTAGCATCCTTAGGCCAGAGACAATCAATATATCCGGTTTGGTCACGATTGTTCCAGTAATGTTTAGTGTAGAAATATATATATCTATATATACATATCTATATCTATATCTATCTATCTATCTATCTATCTATATATATATATATATATATATATATATATATATATAGTGCAACATTTTGTTGAAAATTCAAAGACTCACGTTTTCTTTTTTATAACCGTTTATTTCTTGGATTTTTCCATTACAGCTGTTTCATTAATGAGTTGTCAATTTTACGATTTATGTTTCCGTAAAAATATCCGGTCCCCACCAACTTCTTCAGGTGTTTATCAATTAGACTTTTACAACAAATGCTATATTTTTAACATGCTGGACATCGTATTCGGGTAAAAATCTAATGGGTAAACATCTGAAGAAGTTGGTGGGGGACCGGATATTTTTACGGAAACATAAATCGTAAAATTGACAACTCATTAATGAAACAGCTGTAATGGAAAAATCCAGGAAATAAACGAAGGTTATAAAAAGAAAACGTGAGTCTTTGAATTTTCAACAAAATTTTGCACTATATATGCTCTGCCCTATTAAATAGACACATTGAGCTTAACTAAAAAGTAACGGTGAATGGTTTTAAAATAACAATCTAGACCCGTTAAACGAAAACGGTATACATTGAAAGTAACGACATTTCAAAAACTAACTTTATATATATATATATATATATATATATATATATATATATATATATATATATATATATATATATAAGCTATGACTTTGACCTTTGACTTTAACTTTGAAAAATGGTGTGCACCATCCCTAGGTAGGGGACTATCATTATGCCAGATTTGGTCACCATCGATCCAGTTGCGTGGGTTGTAAGAGAGTTGTACACACACAGTACTTTTACACACATATAATATTTTAAATTTGAATTAGTTTTTTTCTACACTGTTTTGTAATCCGTTTTTCAATGATAGCACCCGTTTTTTTTACGTAAAAGGAAAATGCTAGCCGAAATAATTTTTTTTATTTTTTACGAAATGCGGCTAAAATGACGGAATTAAATTATTAGTCACATGATTTAAGTAGTTGTTTTTGTTTAAATTGAGACCGAAAAAATTCGTGTGGAAACGATGCTTACCACCGACGGTATTTCTTTCTTTGTGTAAAATTTCCTATAAAAAATGAAAATAAGTAAGGAAACGAATTCTTGAAACCAGAAATCGCAAGTGGTAAAGACAGTTTTATCATCACCAGAAAGCAAACACGGTGAACTCAATTATATATATGTGTATATATATATATATAGTAATTTATAAAATATATATGGCGATTAAGCTACACTTAACATTCGCTGTTGCATCCACTCTAGGACTCCTCAGGCTTATGCGCGAATTTTGTGGTTGTTTATCGTTTTTATATGTTCCTCTCCTACTGAGATTTTAGTTAGCCAATCAGCTTTCTAGTATCCACGGCGCCCCTTCCTATCAGCCAATGGGCAACCACAGAATTCGCGCATAAGCCTGAGGAGTCCTAGAGTGGATGAAACACCGAATCTTAAGTGTAGCTTAATCGCCATATATATTTTATAAATTACTGACTAGCTCTACCTACGTATTGAGCACTTTTGAAGTAAATACTTAAAGCTTACGCATAAATCTATACTCTCGTATATTAATTTTATGTGAGTAAATTAAGTAGTTATATATATATATATATATATATATATATATATATATATATATTGCTTACTGAATTCAGTTGCTTTGATTCGTGAAAATTCTTTCGTGCCACGATAATCAACCTTCATAACAAATTGTGCAAATGTGTATATTTTTTACTGCTGATGTCTTAAATCATCTTATTATTGCATTAGTAGTTTCCATTCATATAAATTGAATATACATTGTCATTTTTTCGTTTATATTTGTGTATTTGGTTATGTATTTTGTAGGAGTGAACAAGCCAAAAATGATATGGCCCCTGACTGATGCTTGTGTCATGCTTTTGAATAAACGGTAATGAAGCAACTTCAGCAAAAGCTTAACCTCGACAAGGTATTACTTTTTAATAAGTTAAAAAAATAAAAATTTATTCTAGATGGTTTTGTTTTTTTGGCGAAGGTTCCCACAAGTTATGTTTTTGGCGGGAGGGGGGTCACACATGTTGTTTTTTTGGCGGGGATTCACACATGTTATTTCTTTGTTATTTGATCTATATGAAGTAAATAAATCAAAACTGATATAAAGTAATCACACATTCAAGTACAAAACAAAGTGATCACTAAATGGGATAGGGGAACCACAGTGCTGGTGAACAAGAAAGTTCTGTATCAAGAATTAAGTCCAATATAGCACTTTCAATTTGAGTAATGTAATTTGAGCGCTGAAGAAATTGTTGAGATCAATTAAGGGATTCTATTGATGACACATTGTTTACAAGAAGCGTATCCAAATTGACATCATCCAGCAAGAGCACTTTTATACAAACAGGCAAGTTGTTTAGTTTATCAGTGAAAAGATATTAAAAATTCCCTCGGGGACTAAGCTTGCGGTACACGAGCATACAACCTATGGCATCTATTAAAGTTCAATCTGCGAATATGTAATTGATATTTGTAAAATCGTGTCTACGATTGTTACTTCCCTTAAGAAATATGGAATCGTTTGCTTGAAGCAGTTTAAATAATAAAAAGTTTTTAAGGCTCACAATGCAGGTATGTACAATTTTTAGGAACAGATAAATAAATAAATGATAAATAATTAAATATTTTTTATATTTAGTTATTTATCTACCTAAACTTTTTTTTATCTAACTGTGGGTGGTATTTATTCCAAAGGTCCTTTCGGGTAATAACCCATCATCAGTGGAAAAACAAATCCTCTCTCTAGGCTGTAAATTGTAATGTGGCTGTTTTGTTTAGATTTTAAATCAAAACACTCAAAGATTAATTAATTCCGTTACATATTCAGAGGAAATAATTTTTTTTTATACTTGTCTATAGATTTTCATCAAGGGGTAATTCAAAATTCTGTTTAATATGGTTATAATTGGCCATTGTAGTTTAATTTTTTTATTTTATTTTAAATCCAAACGCTCAAAACTTAATTAATTATTATGTTCAGAGGAAGTAATTTTATTTTACTTGTTTGCAGACTGCAGAACTGTTACCTACTTTGCCCCTTTAAACGCCTGGCCTAATGTCAAGCATTGGACTAAAACAGCCAAATGATAGCGTTTCATGACAAGCAATGTTTTTTTTTTAATTCGGTACTAATTTAAACCCCTATTTAGACGCAATTATACATTTTAGGAGTAAAATAAAAATTAGCCGCGAAATTCCAAGGGTCAAATATTACGTTTCCAGATAAATATAAATGTGGTCTTGCTTTTGGGTAATTTTCAGTAATATCTAATGGTCGGAAATAATTCAATGTCTCAAGGCGTGATATTTTTAACCATTTTGACCACTTATTACAACATGGGGACGCAATCAGAATTTTCCAAGGGTAAAATATTACATTTCCAGATGTATATCCATGTGATTCTGTTTTTAGGTAATTTTCAGAAAAATATGATCAGAAATATCTGTATCTCGAAATATCATTTTTACCACTTTTGGCCCACATGGGGACGCAACACGAATGTTTATTAAAAATCCGAGAATGTTATCTTCCCTCCCTTTGATAGTTGTAATTTCATTTAGAATTTCAGAAAAATGTAATGATTAATTATTGAGAATTTTGAGAACGAAAGGACGAACGGACGAGAGTAAATTCTAAGGTTCAAATCCGACTAAGTCGGTGGACCAGTAATTTGCAAGATATAAGATATAACAACTTTGCTTTGTACTGATTGATTTAATTATAGATTCTGATTTTGATATTTACGCTTCTTTATGATATTGTTTGTTTTTGCATGCAGAAAATGTGATTCTGCTTAATACCTTATTCTGTTTCATTTCACTTTGTAACTGTTTTGTTGATTAAATGGGTATAAATATTATTGGCCAGCTTGTCTGTTTTGTAGAATCACCTGCTCATATCAATATTTTTGACGAATTGTTTGCCAATGAATGTTTTGAAATTTATTTTAGAAAGATTTATTTATTTCCTTAACTACTAAAATGTTTATTATATTCGAATTTTCTTAATTCTCACTTCTGCTATTAAATCTGGAAAAACATTTTGTGGTTTAGTTGTTGAAATTATTGGTAGCATTCGCCCTGTATCCTTTCTTCACTCTCTCTCACTAACTCTCTCTCTCTCTCTCTCTCTCTATATATATATATATATATATATATATATATATATATACATACTTTCTTTTTTTTACTAAGGATGTTAGCATTTATCAAGACTCAAAAGTTACTCAAGTATTAGGATTAATGAATGTCAGCTAGACAGTATGACAACACTATGATCATCGATAATGGTAGAACTTACGTAATGTTTGTTCAATTAAGCGGACGGCTTAACAGCAACTCGTTTATGTAAGACTTGACTTGTAGTCATTTGGGAAGCAGAAATGTGGTATTGCGTTCCACATATCTCCAGTTGAAATACTCTTATTCTCGGCAAATACCAAATGTCGCACAAAATGTCTCACTTCAAAAAGAATATATATATATTTAATTATTATATATATATATATATATATATATATTTAATAATTATAGTAAAAAATAATTATGACAGCCCCTTTATGAAATTAATTTCTTATCGTTGAGCACTTTCAGTTAAATTAAAGTCGGTCAATTTAGCTCTTATGCATAGATCATCGTATAACGATTAGATCACTCTCTGACTGACGTAATGAACATTTAAAATTAAAATGTTTAAAATTCAACGCTATTTCACGCGATTAATGGTAGCCGAATCGATACGGTCTCCACTAATAAAGCCAGAGATGTCTCGTGTCGCGGGGTTCGAATCGTTCGGCTGGTGTTAATCGTGACACCCTGCACTGAAGAATTCTGAAAGGGTGAAACACTAGTGTCTGTAGGTATTATATTATTATAGTAAAAAATAATTATATATACATATATATATAGTAAGTTATAAAATATATATTTTTAACTTACTAACTAGCTCTACCTACGTATTGAGCACTGTTGAAGTAAATACTTAATGTTTACGCATAAATTTATACTTTCATATAATAATTTTATGTGAGTAAATGAAGTAGTTATATATATATATATATATATATATATATATATTCCCTGTTTCATTATAATTGACAGTTTAGAATTGAAAAGAGCGACTGCTAAGCAGTCAGTGTATCATTACCGGACCCGCTGTGTATATAAACAGAAGTGATTAACATGTTGAAATAAATGCTTACACGTGGTAGGCAGTGTCTACTAAAAAAAAATTATGTTTTTACATTCATTGCAAAGCAGTGGCTTCAGCTGACTGGTCATAACTCAGCCTATATTCTGAGATATCCTGCAATAGTATTACAAAAATAAATAAAAATGGAGAAAATACCCTATTTAAATAGTGTTTTCTATTTCTCTGTTGTCTGTTTCTTCGGAAACCCTAATGAACAATATATTCGATAATCCTCGTCACTTATCATTGAACCCTGGGCAATCAGTTCCAGTTTGTTGATCATTGGTCGTTATATTTCCGCTCACCTGTGGACAAATCAATTTATACACATATACATTACACAGCGAAGCGCTGTCGGGAAGTACAGGCTAATTGCATCACTTTTACTATTACCGTTTAATTCACCCCGGAAGATATATATGAACCTCTACCTGTCTCCGTCTTTTTTATTATAATCTTCTAGTAGTGTTTATTCCCCCATCGACATCAGCTCAATGAATGTGTGTAGTCAATGGTAAAGTAGCAGAAATTGAGATTAATTTCTCAGCCTGAGAGAACCCTATTTGTTTGCGTGTATGTATGTATGTATGATCATCATGTATGTATGCATGTATATATGTATGAAGAGGGAGAGAGAGGGGAAGCGAGAGAAAAAGCCAGGCAAATAAAAAAACAAAAACTGTACACTATTTGGTACGAATGCTACGCATTAAAATGCATTAAAAATATTTAGAAAAAAAAACGAGAAAAATAAAAAAGACAAAGAAAGATATAACGAGAGAAAGAAAGCAATAGAAATAAAAACGAGCAAAATATTAATATAAAACTTAGAAAGTAGGACTCTAGAAATTTCATAGAGATTCTTTTTAAAAGACCAAAAAGCGGAGAACTGACATATACATATATAGTCAGTATAATATATTCAGTACGTCCAAATAAATATTTTCCATTCAGAAAAAAGGCTTTACTGAATTCCACACTGTGCCCGCGCCTTATAAAATAGGGTAAGGCCGTATACATCCTGGACCATTGAAAATAACTTTCTTTTCTTCCTCTGTGTGCCTAAAACCAAAAAGTAACAATATTTTTTTTCTTCCAAAAACCATTGCAAAACAATACCACTTGACTGAATAAAAAAAATCTTGTTATAGAAACAACAAGATATTTTTTAAATTCAATGCCAGCAAATACTTGTTGAATCATCTGCCTTCCATATATAATTTTAAACATCTAATCAAACTGACAATTACTTTAATTTTTAACCTCGACTAGGTTTTGTCATTTATATATGATGACTCATTAGTATAAAGGAAACACTATATAATTGTAATACCTATATTGGCTAACCGTATTTACATTATATATGTTATTTGCAGGGAGACCTAATGTTGTCTGGATAATGAATGATGATCAACGAAAATGTCATTCTTCCAATAGAAGTATTGGCATCAACATCGGTGAAATTGCCCATTTGTTAATTGTTAACCAAATCGCTGACCGTCCACAGTACATTTTAGTCTACATTGCACTGTAGAGAACCTACTGTTGATTTTATAAAATTGTTTAATATAATGGCTTGAATAAAAGTATAAGATGTAAAATCAAGTATGATGGTTCAGTAGTGCTACAAACAGAAATATTAATTTCAAACGCGCCCCTCTCATATCAAAGAACCTACTGTTGTTTTTATGTATCGGAACCTTCTGCTTATGCAGTGACAATGCCTTAAATCACAATTTAAATTCAAAAGTCAAATATTATAGCTCGATTGTGGTCTAAAGAGAAGCATTCATTTCGAACGCGCTGCAGTCATATGAAAATAATTGCCGTTCATTTTATAAGACGAGCCATTTCGCTTGTGTGGTGATAATGACTTGAATTAAGTTTAAAATGGCAAAGTCAAGTATTATGGCTTAGTTGTGCTTTAAACATTCCTTTGTAAAGCAGATCTTTCTGTTAATTTTATATGCACGGCCTTTCTACAATATACGGTAAAAACGCTTCTCAAAGCACTTATGATATTACACTGTATAAGGTGTTAATTTAGGTCAAAATCCCCTATTACTTCTTGCATAGACGCTTTTAAATTATCAAATATTTATACTTATCGAATACATTCTGATACATATCCTATCCAAGAACACTACCAGATACATACACTACATGTATGTGAAATTAAAAATAATCAGTTCGACTTGTTCGAAATCCATAGTGAACAAAATAACACACATAAACACAAAGTGGCTTTTATATAATAAATAATAAATAGATAGATAGATAGATAGATAGATGATAAAATTGGTAAGTCAAACAAAATAACACACATACACACAAAGTGGCTTTTATATAATAAATAATAGATAGATAGATAGATAGATAGATAGATAGATGATAAAATTGGTAAGTCGCATACATCAACATGTACCGAGCAGAATCAGGAATGGAACATTCCTACCTACCGACGCTGTAAACAACACATATGGATCCGCTATAACGGAACACTTTATTAAACACCGGGATTGTGCAACGAACTTCAGCATCAACTCTTTCTCCGTATTTAGTCGAGCTCACTTCGTATATCATCTAAATGTCTTGGAGACTGTTCACGTTTGCCTTCGGAAGCCTTCCCTTTGTAAGCAAAAGGACTGGTTGTTGGGTTTGAACGTGATCAGCCTCTAAAATTCATCCCCATACGATTGCTCTTGCTCCCGTCTTTTTTTTTTTTTTTTAGATTTTATTATTAAGGAAAACAAATTACTAAAAAATAAATCCCTCGATTCCAATTTTGATGAGTGAGGGCGAAACATGTGAATTGACTTTATTTTTTTCTATTTCCCTACTTTTATTTTTTAGTCGCTATCCATTTTCCTTTTCTCCTCAGTCTTTTTTTAATATAAAATGAATTCCGAAGGAATACGTCTTCCCTTCAAGATTGCCTTAATAAAGTTTTGTACCCCCAAGAATATCATGAAATATATATATATATATATATATATATATATATATGTATGTGTGTGTGTGTGTGTGTTGTGTATATAATTTTTAATAATATTATTTTAGGCAACTGGGTTGGGTGAAGAACGATAATATTTTCTTTCTTACGCTTTACTGGCATTGAGCTTACACAATTATCCAGAAAATTGGAGAAGCACGATCATTGTCCGTGAAATAAGGTGATATTCTTTTTATGCATGTATATATATATATATATATATATATATATATATATATGCATATATATATATATATATATATATATATATATATATATATATATATATATATATAGTAATTTATAAAATATATATTGCGATTAAGCTACACTGAATATTCGGCGTTTCATCCACTCTAGGATTCCTCAGGCTTATGCGCATGAAGTAGTTATATATATATATATATATATATATATATATATATATATATATATATATAACTACTTAATTTATATATATATATATAAAATTAATATACGAAAGTATAGATTTGTCTTAATAAAGTTTTGTACCCCAAGAAAATCAATATATATATATTTTTTTTTATTACATTTTCACCCCAAACAAGGCACATTGCCACTTTGGTGTAGGGGCTACTATCAGGAGAAACATCTACTGGGGTACTATGTAGGGATTAGGGCAGCGAGATGTTGGTTCACGTTGCACTTGAACTTATGCATGTCAGTACAGTTGGGGAAGCAGTGACCTGGAATGGAATTCCAAAGCCTAGCAGTTCTGGGGAAGAAACTACTGGAGTAGAAAGATATTTTACATCTAGGGATCTCTACAGTGTGGGGTGGGATTTTGCAGCTTGTCGGGTCTGTCGAGGGTGTTCGCGTCGTGGGGGCACAAGTGGTTGCAGTTCTTCAGAGCATTCACCATTATAATACTTGTAGAACAGGCAGAGGGATGCAACGTTTCGACGATGGGACAGAGGCTGAAGCTTAGATGCCAGTTTAGGGCCTATCAGATTTGCGACTCTCTTTTGAACCCTGTCAAGGAGCGAGAGACTAGTAGCCGATGCACCAGTCCAAATATGACAGCAATACTCCATGCATGGACGAATAGTGGCCTTATAGAGGTACAGGATACTTTCGGGTGTTAGAAGTTTTCTAGCACGGTAGAGAGAGTCCACCTTCCTCGCAGCGGCCTTGGCAATGCCCTCGATGTAATTGTTCCAACTCATGTTTCCTGTGAACGTTAGGCAAAGGAGATTGAGAGACGTACTCTCAGATAAAGAGTCGTTGGCCATTGCTATAGGTGGTAAAGAAGGTTTCTTGTAATTATTGAATGAAACCAGTTTTGTCTTGGCGGCATTGAACGTGACCATCCATTTTTGTCCCCATTCCACTACTGATTGGAGGTCATCCTCTAGTGTTTCTGCCATTACTTTAGATATATGTTCATTTGTTTTCCTGTCGTGCCTGCTATAGAGTGTGGTGTCATCAGCATATATACTCATCTCAGAGGCAATTTTGTCGGGGAGGTCATTTATGAATATCAGGAACAGCAGAGGTCCAAGGATAGATCCCTGGGGCACTCCCGCATTTATATCATATTGTTTAGATGTACGACCGTCGAGGACAACCTGGATTTTTCTCTTATCTAAGAAGAATTTTATTATGTTAAGTATTCTGCCAGTGATACCGTAAGATCTAATCTTCCTGAGGAGACCCTCATGCCATACCCTGTCAAAAGCCTTAGATATATCTAGAGCTACCGCTCTGCCCTCTCCCGCTTTGTCCAGTGAATGGTATATGCGTTCAGAGATTACAGTGAGGATGTCTGCCGTGGAACGGGCTTGTCTAAATCCATATTGTTGGTCGGTCAGAAGTTTAGCATCTGTAAGGTGCTGGACTAGAGCGTGGTTAATTAAGGTCTCAAATATTTTGGCAAAAAGTGGGAGGAGGCTAATAGGGCGATAATTTAATGGGCCAGTTCTTTCGCCAGAATTCTTGAATACTGGTACCACAGAAGCAGTTTTCCAACAGCCCGGAAAGATATATATATATATATATATATATATATATATATATATATATATATATATATATATATGAAAGTGGAATTGTCTGTGCGCGTCTGTGTGTGTACATTTCCCCAGAAAACTACCCTGTCAATTTTCAGTCTACAGACTCGAGCTTTGACATGAGGGGTATTGAGATTTGGGAAAATCTTTTAAATCGTTTTTTGGCCTGAAATGTGGCTTGTAAGGGGTCAAGGTTCAACGCTTTGACCTTTGAAAACTCTACCAACCTCCTCCGCTAATTTTTAGTTTAAACTCTTGAAATTTTAGATGTAGAGTACTTGGACATGGACCGAACATTTTAATTTGATTTAAGCCTAAAGTAATACATGTTAAGGGGTCTAAATCAGGATCAAAATTAAAAAAAAAACACTGCGGTCTCTACCAAATTACTTAGCCAATTTTTGGTCTAAATATTCGCAATTTTACATAAAGTGTATTCAGGCATAGGGCAAGCTTATAATCGGTTTTAGCCGAAAATATATCTTCCAAGGGGTCACAATGGGAAGATTTGATTTCTGTAGACTCTACCGAACTGCTCTACCAATTTAGGTCTAATCACTTGAAATTTAAGATGTAGGTTACCTGGAAATGAGTCAAACTTTTTAATGTATCTAAAGTTATGAAAAGTACATAGGGTTCGAGACAAGCAGCGCTGAATATATATATATATATATATATATATATATATATATATATATATATATATATATATATATAATTGAAATATGTTCGAAAACCTATTCGGTTTTATTTGTTATAATTAGCCATAAGTGATAAATAACCGGAGAAATCGCCCATCTCTTCACGTCCCACTTATGTAGTTTTCAATTCATTAAACAACTCTATATATTGTTAATGTCTAAATAAGGTTCATAAGAATAGTGTCTGATTTGTAGAAATTAGAAGCTCACTGTATTAATGCTACAGTCCCTCAGGGGTCTATCTTCCGCCCAACTCTCTTCCTGATCTACATTCGAATCACATCCTAAGTTCATTCATAGACATTTATGATGACGATACTAACATCTTTGTCAACACTTCAAAGGCTGTAAACGATCAAGATGTCTCTTATTCTCTCTCCTCTGACATAGATCACCTGGCGCAATGGGGAAGAGGTGGCTGGTTTGTTTAATGCACCTAAAAGTTATTATCTTTTCAATTTATGCCAGACGGGTATCCACGCTCGGGCATCAATTGAAATGAATGGCTCTCGTCTTGGGAAGGCTCCATGTTTTGACAAACTTCTTGACGTACATCAAATCCGTTGTTAAGGCTGCTGGAAAAATGGTAAGATCGTTCTACCTCTCGAGTAAGTGTCTCACTGCTTATGCAATTCTCTGCTCGTATAAAATCCAAGTACATTCAAGGATGGAGTATGTTGCCACATCTGGGCAGGATCTGCTAGAGGCAGCTTACCTGCCTTTACAAAGTTCAAAATAGATTTTGTAGCCTAGTGGGGGATACACTTTTCTCTTCCCCGCAAACTCTTTTCCACAGAAGAGACGTTGCGAGTCTTTGCTTTATCGTTATTGCAAGTGCTCGTCAGAGCTCCAATCTCTCGTCACCTTTGGCCTGACTTTCACGAAAAACACTCGTCTAGCTGAAACCACGATTCCCCCACTCTTTATCTGTGCTTAAATCGAAACGTAGATTTCATGAACAAGGATTCTATCTTAGAACTACCCGCCTGTAGAACTCTGTTCCGTTTTTCTACTTTCCAGCTGACTAGAATATGGTCGTCTTTAAGTCTAACGTGATCAAGTTTTTGAGGAATCACACATTAAGCTTTCCAATTTACCAAATTTCTTCTACTAACGATTACTATATTTTCCCATTGACTACTGAACACTCATTAACCATTTATCCTCGAGTGGTTTGCGGAACTTGACAAGTGATGACTTCTTTGTAAAAAAGAATTAGTGACTCACTTATTTTAGCAAATGTACATGTGTTTGTAGGCACCATAAACACATGCCAATTAGACTGCAAAATAATAGTTTTTTTATAGATAAGTTACGCAAAAAATAGATATATCCAATCTTTATAGTTAAATAAATAGTAACATTTGTTGTGAACAAACGTGTTACAGATAGAATATATATATATATATATATATATATATATATATATATATATATATATATACTAACTGGTGGCCCGGCGTTGCCCGGTTGTCCAATACGCTTAAACATGATATTATATATATACACACACATATATATATATATATATATATATATATATATATATATATATATATATATATATGTATAATGATAATGTCGTTTATCAAATCCGGTTTGTGTTTGTTTACAATATCACGTCAAATGATCATAAAATAGTCTTTTCTTCTCTTATAAATGAAAAGGAATTTCTACTGGTGGATATTTTACGTTATACGGTATAACGTAAAATATCTTCATGTAATTTTTTTTCTATGGGGGGAAGAAGTACTATTTTTAAGATTGAATTTTTTCGATTTTCGATACTCATCTAATGAATTTGCGTATAAAATATATCTAAGAACACTGCCAGAAATATGAATTTCTTTTGTGTGAAATTTGCAAAAGATAAGCTCAGCCGTTTCGGAACGTATGAGGAAAGAACTTACACACAAAGTGACTTTTTATGATAATATATATATATATATATATATATATATATATATATGCATATATGTATTGCTGCTTCATGTATACATTTATATTATGATGCATACATATTCGTTTCAACAATTACGTAAAACGTACTCAATCCCCGATTTAAGCTTAGGTGTAGTATTACAACGTAATCATAAACATATGTACAATGCGCTGCACATACATCTTTATGGTTTTTCACTTTAAGGAATTTCTTCAACCGAAATATCTATATTTAGACTAGATTGTACAAATTATGTTCGCGCTATCAAAACAGAACTTGTATCTCTATTTCTATCTTTACCTAGATCGTACAGCTTTTAGAAATACTTGTACAACTTAATGAAGAGAATACACTACTTTGTAAATAACTGCGATGAATGTGTTTAAATATTGTTTTTATTGAAGAAATGAATATTAAATTTCTGTTTTTAGCCCTAAAATAGCTTTGAGCTAATTAACCTTTGATGTTTAATTTAGACGCATTATCAAAAACGGTCACTGTATTTATAAAAAATATTTCCGTAAAGAGGAATATGTTGTAATGTTATGTAAATTACTTTAAAGTTAAAAATAAATACGTATACAGTGAAAACATTTTTTGACAAAAAACAAAAAAACAAACAAAAAAACGCTGGCAGTAATATTAGAAAAAAAACTGCTTCGTTAATATGTACTACTGACTATTTTTGTCAATTAACGTGATCATATTTGCATATAACAAGACCTACGAAACTTTTAATAATAAATACCTTTTACAATTACACTCCTTAATTTTATTATTCCTATTTTAGTTACTTCATTTTTTATTTACCTTTACTAAGCATGATATCTTTCCGGAAATATTGAAGATTTTGTACTCTTTACTTTTAGTGGGTCAAATAAACAAGGATAGACTCTAGTTATAATAGTTCTACTAACTCTACTACGTAACTGAATTAATTTATTCATTATAGTTTTGTATTATTTTTCGTATCGACTTAACGTACTTACATATTAGATATTAAAGCTTATATTATGATTGTTACAAATGTTTTAATTTCATTATTTACTAAAATATTTTCAAACAGTATTCATTACAATTTATTTTATTTCATCTATCCCAAATATAAGTTTGTTCTATGTCTACAGTTTTTGGTTATTTCACTTCTACAATTAAGTAAATATTGCGTCGTTTAAATTAATTCTTCTCACTAATACATAATCTATATAAAGGTTTTAATATTCTACAATATTTATCCCATAATGGTATCTTTAATAACATACATACATTAGTTTTACATCCCATCTTACATGCCTTATGGTTTATAATTTATTTTAAAAGTGAATTCTCGTGCTATATCTTCTAGGGTTTTCTATATTCCGTTTTTTATTGTTTATTCCTCTGCAACTTCCACGAATTTTATGTAGCAGATTACCATTTATGTTTCATGTGTGTTGCTTTCAGTATTCAAAAATTGTCCTGATTATGTTTGTGGTTTTTGTCATACTCCTATTGTAGAGTCTCTATATTTTCTTTGATTTCAAGTTCTTGTAATATTTTTACATATGTTTTGACATTTATAGGTGCTCATACAATTATAGATATTAAACATTGCGTTTCATATTCCTTTAAGTTCTATTATTATTATTATTAATATTATTATTATTATTATTATTGTTATTAGTATTATTATTATTATTACTAGTTTTTATTGTTAACAGTAGTAGTTGTATATCCAATTTTCTTCTAAATTTATTTTACATTTTAGCATTCAAAGTCGTTTTGGAACCTTGATACTCCATTTTTACAACTTAACCCAATTCCAAAATGTATTATTATGCAAAATCTTAGTCCATCAAAGTTTGTTTATATTTTAACATGTATTTTATGTAATTAAAATTTTATAAAGAAATATTTTAATCTTTCTTCATAAAAATTTAATTACATAAAATACATGTTTAAATATTATTCTATTAGATCTACATTTATATGACAAATAATTTAATTGTTCTAGATATAATTTACAATTAACTCCAAACTGTGCTATCTCTGACTACGTTTCTGTTTATTACTTTAACTCCATCTCAGTTGCTGTGTATTATTCCGCCCCCCCCATCTTACGTTTTATTTTATATTCTGTCGTTTTCATCATTTTTTTTCTACTAGCAAGATGAAGAGGAAGGCATCATTCTTTTCATTACATTGATCAACTTACTCTTGATCTACGAGATATACTACAAGAAAAATAACAATTCACCATGTACTAATTGATTTCTTATACATTTTGGTAATATGTCATAAAGATCGAACGTATGTGAATTTTGATTAAAACTTTTTGCAGCTCCCATTTCATTGTTGTCATTAAACTGGATTAAACTACATATCTCAATGTATATTAAACACACATATGCTCATGAGCTATCTAAAACTATTCCTATGATTTCACTGTGTACAAGTTTACCCTAACGCGCGTATATGTGTAATATACAAAATGAATTCGATTGGGCTTAAGCTTAAATGAAATGCACTTCATCAATCGATATTTAATTTTTCTTATCCAATTTTAATTTGCTGTACATTGTTTTTCACAATAAAATGTGCTTTGTGGCAATTTTCTTGAAAAAATCCAGATTTTGACGAGGAATCTCGTTAAAAAGAGGATATTTTTAGTGAAACTCTTAATATGAAATTCAATAACGCGATTAATGCGTCACTGCTGTTTTATCTATCAGATAAGGATTAACATTTTCCTTAAAACGCGTGCAAGTTTTTAAGTAGTAAAACAAGAGATAAAGTATACCGCAAAACCACTATTTAAGTTGTTCTTTTAGTGAACTGATGCAAATAAAATGCATGTTTCTTTGTATTTATTTCTATGAAGAACTCAAAATATATAATTTAACTCTTATTTTACTTAGAAATCATATAGACACATTTACAAAACATATATACCTATATGTATATTTGTATATATATATGTATATCTATATTTATGTATCAGCCCAGATATACTATATATATATATCTAAAATATGATGCTTATTTAATGCCACCTTTATCATCTGTATAAAAAACTACTTCATAAATCCCTATGTGAAAATGTTTTTGATTCATAATGAGGGTAGAAATTTAATTGCCGCCCACCACAACACAAGGTCGGAAAGTGGGATAGAGGCAAGCTACCCCTAAGGAAGAGGCACTCTTGCTTCGACAAAAATTGCCTGAGCATCCCCATCAACATTCATCGGTCGGGGCGCCTCAGGCAACATGAAATAAACTTGCCCCATCCGAAAGCCGGGTAGCAAGGTCTGAGAGGGTGGACATCCTCGGTGATACTCAGGCGACGTACCTCAGTTCGACAGGTACTGGGCCGGTTAACCTGTAGGGCTGAGTGTCAAGAACGGATCCTTGACGAGTACTTTCTACCCGGTTTCCAAGCCGCCGAAGCTACAAAGAGACTCATCCCCATCATTAATGAGGATAGATAGTTTCACACAGCATTAAATGACACAAGGTCGGAAAGTGGGATACAGGTAAGCTCCCCTAAATGAGGGGCACTCTTTCCTCGACAAAAATTGCCTGAGCATCCCTGTCGACATTCCCCAATCGAGGCACTCAAAGCGACAAGTGTTATGTAATGAATGGCTGGAACCATCATACATAACTGAAAAGAAAAAACTTTAATAAAAGATTTAAAAGAGTGGGCATCGAATAATCGATTGTCTACCAGTTGAAAGAGAAAGGGCTTACGTCATAAACAAAGAAATCGGACGACGATTTTTTTGTTTACAAAACAAAGAAACGTGACATTCCTCGTAAGCTCTGGGAGTACAGATATTGGCATGAGCGGGTAATTCACGTGTCGCTCGGTTGAAGATGAAATCGAATGATCTTCTGAGGTCAAAACGTGACTTAAGAACGCATGTTCTATTATCTATCAACCGATTGACAGGACGCGTGGATAGAAAAAACAAAGCGACAAAATGCCAATAAAAACGGTGAATCAGCAGAGAGCAGAGGAGAGCAGAGAGAGGAGAAACACGGAACAGCATGTGTTGCTGAAGACCGGATCGTTGAAGCGTCATTTTCCCTCCTCAGAGCACTGTGAGAAAACTGTTACTATCGCTGTGAACTTCAGAACCACCAAAAGAAAGAAGACGAACTGTTTTAAATTGTATAATATTGTAAAATATAATTTTATACAAAAACAAACGCAATTGTGACTTACGTCTTTTAATGCATATTTTTAAGTAACGGCTGGTCGTTCTAAGTGTCAACCGCTTTGTTTTCAGGTTCAACGTTGTTATGACATTTTTGACAATTGACGAGAGGCAAGATAATGAAAAAGTGCCAGTCTAAGGTGAGATAACTCACTAGTCTTAACTCGTTGTCATGACAACCGCTTAGTAAACAAGTGAACCCATGGACGACCGACGTAGTTAAAACTGCTATGTACCACAGCCAGGGAGTCCTACGCACTATTACGATTTCCCAACCTGGGAGCCACCCCATAATACAACATAGTATTAATTGGTGCCTTGATGACCAGTTCACTCCGCAAGAGTAAGAACTTTTTAACAAAAACAAAACTAAACAAAAAGAACTCTTACACAAAAAGAACTTGGTTACCACATACACAACAACAAAGAAGAAGAAAAAAAACACAACGTGAATCAATCGACGAAGAGAAACGCGAACGCAGAAGCAAGAAAGAGAAGAAGAAAGAACACTGGACCTGAGGAAAAGCAAAGGTTAGTTGATTTTTTCAATATTTTTCTAAACCTCGGCTCTTAAAAAAATTTGTTAAAAAAAAAAAAAAAGTTATATATATTTCTTTTCTTTCTTCTTTCTTGTATAATTTTGAAAATAATTGTAAAAGAGGGAACAGCAGTTTTTCACGGATTTCGCTCAGATCCTAGGGGCTGAACTACACAATGTAGTGAAGGCCATTTCGAACTCTCTGAGGGGGGAGGCGTTGTTATCAAAAATAAAACCATTATACACTAGACGATCGCAGGAATACAGAAGATGGTTAAATGATATAGATAAATACACTAGAATAGTTAGCCAAACAGAGGAAGAAAAATGCCAATTAGCGTTAATTACGACGGCTGGCCAAATAGGACAGTTTGTTTCAGGACTACTAGCCAACAATGAGAGTGTGGCATGGGTAGACTTGAAGCGAGCTCTAGATAATTATTTTGGAGTCCAGGCAGATCCTACCAAGTTTGTTAGGGAGTTAGCAAATATTAAGCAGGGTAGAAGCGAAACTGTGCAGGACTACATGCAGAGGTTAGTGCACTTGGCTATAGGTTCGTATGGTAGTCTAGATACGAACAATGAAGTAATAAAAAGCCAAGTGATAGGTTTCTTCATCGAGGGGCTATATGACAGACAAGTCAAAATCGCTGTCATGAGGGAAGAACCATCGGACCTCAAGGTAGCCTATGAAAAGGCCCTAATCGAGGAACGGTGGCAAACCCGCATAAGAGGCAATGACCGAGAAGAAGAACCTATGGAAATAAATTATAGTGGGCGCCAGAGGAATATAGAAGCGATAAGGAAAAAAAGATTCCCAGAGCCAGATAGGGGGCAGAGGAATTATAGAGGATTTAATAGGGGACCCGGCTTCAAGGCAAGAGAAACAGAGCGCCCTTGGCCGGAGATTAAGTGTTACAATTGCGGCAGAAAAGGCCATATAGCCAGGAACTGCACCTTCCCTAAGTCGGGAAACGAGCAGACCCCACTCGCAAGACGCCCAGCGAGAGGAAGAGGGGTGAACAGTCAAAGATCGTAGGACATATGGGCGCCGCTAATTGCATCCCTATTAAGATAGAGAAAAATAAGTTTAGGGCTTTAGTAGATACTGGCGCCGAAATTTCTGTAATAAAAAGTACTGTATTAGAAGGTCTCAGAGAGAAGCCTGAGATAAAGAAAATAGAGATGAATTTAAGGACTGCAAACGGGTCACCTCTCATAGTGCAAGGAGTGGCGCGTTTACAAATTAAAGTAGGAAGCCAGTACATTCGACATGATTTTGTAGTGACGAAAAACCTTAAAAGGAACGTCATATTGGGCCGAGACTGGCTCAAGCAAAATAGTGTTAGAATGTACTTTGATTTAGGAGCAATCCGATTAGGCAGCGAGTACATAGCGCTGCAAGAGGAGGCTTATATTTCGAGTATAGTTAGATTAAGGCACGATGTCACCCTGAAACCGCAGCATTTACATGCGTGCACAGCTCGTGCCGAAATGAGAAACGGTCAGGGTTTAGATTACGAAGTAGTGCAGATAGATAAGGGCTTCCTAAGTGATCTAAGTGGTGTATCCGTAGCGAACACGGTAGTTAAAATTAAAGGTAGGAAAAGTTTTCCCTTGCTAATTATGAATAACACGAACCAGACAGTAAAATTAAAGAAAGGTTACAAGATAGGTAGATGTAGAAGAACAGAAGTAGTAATGGCAATATCAAAGCCAAATAAACAAAAGAAGTCGGGAAACAAAAGTAACCTCAACGGCATAAAAGTGCCGGAAGAAATGAGGAAAGTTTTAAATAAAGTCCTGCAACGAAATACTGATTTATTCGTCACAGAGGATAGATATTTAGGCCGGACTGACACAGTAGAGATGAGGATCGATATAGGAAAAAACGATCCCATAAAGAAAAATCCGTATAGAACACCTCTCAAACAACGAGAAGAAGTTAATGTAGCACTAGAGGAAATGCTACAGGCAGGGGTGATAGAAAGGTCAAACAGTCCGTGGAGTTTCCCGATAGTTTTGGTAAAAAAGAAAGACGGAACAAAGAGGTTCTGTGTAGATTTTAGGGCCCTGAATAAGATAACAAAGAAGTATGCCCGAGCGCTACCAGTAATTGATGATATACTGGCCTCGCTTGGGTCAGCAAAATACTTCTCAAAGTTGGACTTGAAATCAGGGTATTGGCAGGTAAAGTTGAACGAAAAAGATAAAGAGAAAACTGCGTTCACCTGTCATAGAGGACTGTTCCAATTTAATGTAATGCCATTCGAACTTGCTAACGCTCCGGGAGTGTTTCAGGAGCTAATGTCCGTAGTGTTACAGGGGCAGGAAGAATTCGCCGTGCCTTATTTGGATGATATTTTGATATTCTCCAAAACAAAGGAGGAACATATTAGGCATATAGAAAAAGTGTTAGATAGTTTACGTAGGCATAATTTAAGGTTAAAGGCGGCGAAGTGTGAGTTTTTCGGCAAGGAAGTGCAATATCTGGGATTCCGAGTAAGTGAGAAAGGTATGCAGCCGGAGGGGGACAAGGTTAAAGCAATTCAGGCAATTGCGACCCCAACCACTGTGAAGCAGGTTAGATCCTTTATAGGCATGACATCCTATTACAGGCGATTTATCAAGGATTTTTCTGTAATCGCCGAACCGTTAATTCGGTTTACTAGGAAGCATGCACGTTTCTGTTGGGACGATGCGTGTCAGTCTGCTTTTAATCGATTGAAATCGAAGCTTGCAGAGATGGTGATGCTGGCATACCCGGACACTAACAAAGGATACAGGTTATACACGGATGCCTCCGATTATGCGATCGGAGCAACCTTGTCTCAAATGGTCTACGACCCGGAGGAGGGTCGGGAGATAGAGAAACCCATTTATTTTCTATCTCATAAGTTGTCTGATACCCAGACTAGATGGTCAACAATAGAGAAAGAAGCATATGCGATTCACTATGCCTTAAACAAGTTGAATCACTACTTGCATAGTGCTACGTTCACCATCTACACGGATCACAGACCATTGGAGTACTTGCTGAAATCTCCGATACAGAATAGGAAGATACAGACGTGGGCATTAAGTATGGCTGGCTATGATTGCACCATACAGTACCTGAAAGGAAAAGATAACGTCTGTGCGGATCTCTTATCCCGTGCGGTAAATGCGAGTCGGGATGAAGACGATCCTCCAGTAGAAATAGATGATAGGAATTACACGGTGAGTGCGATAAACTCGAATCGCTTTGAACCAAGAGAGTTTGTATCGCATAAGGATGACGAAGACTCACCGGTAGTAAGCGAGCGTCCTACACTATCAGGTTTGGATATGTGTAAAGAACAAGACGCCGATAGTCAGATCGTCGAATTAAAGAAACGGATGAGGAGCGGTAAAACGTCCAAGATGGAAGAAAAAAAGTAAATCATAATGGACAATATCGTATATTATTTATCGACACCCGACGACGATCCTGTAATTAGATTATATATTCCGTCACAGTTGAGGATGAAGGTATTGAAACAATACCATGATGAGAATGGTCATATGGGTGTGGAGAAAACGTTCCACTCCATTAAACAGAAGTATTTCTGGCCTGGTTTGTTCAAGAAGGTAAACGAACACATAGGGAAGTGCGTCCCATGCCAGACCAGAAATTTGAGGAAGCAACAACCTCAAATGCAGGAGACCGACATGCCTTCTTTTCCTTTTGCTAAGACTGCATTAGATATTTCCGGACCCTATCCGAGGACTTTGTCAGGCAATCAATACATAGTCACGTTCATCGACATGTATAGTGGTTGGCCTGAGGCTTTCGCTGTACCTAATAAAAAGGCAGAGACAGTGGTGCATCTCTTAATTGAGGAAATATTTCCCAGATTTGGTGCACCATTGCAGTTACTTACGGATAACGGACCGGAGAACGTCAATGGGATCATGAAAAGGGCTTTAGAAGAGCTTAATGTTGATCACGTGACCACCTCATTTTACCACCCGCAAAGTAACGGGAAAATAGAAAGATTCCATAGGACGATGCATGACGTACTAGCAAAGAAAATAAGGGACAATGACCGTTCATGGGGCATGTACTTGAACCAGATGCTGGCTGCTGTAAGGTTTTATGTCAGCGAAACAACAAAGTACTCCCCCTATTATTTGCTCTATAATGGAGACGTTGTCTTGCCGTTAGACAACATACTGAGGCCGCGTAGAATTTACTACGGGGAAGAGGATCATGAGATCGCTCTGCAGGACATGCATCGGACCTTTACATTAGTCAGGAACAATGTAAAGAGAGCTAGGAAGAAAATGATAGATAGGGCCAACGAGAAAACAAAAGCAGTCGATTTTCAAGTTGGCGACTTAGTTTATTATAAAAATAATAGAAAAAAGGGAAAGCTAGATATAAGATGGTCTCCATATTACGTAATAATAGAGAAGACGGGGCCAGTCTCGTATAGAATTAGAAGTCAACTGACGGGGGCAGTAACAAAAGCCCATGGGGAACACCTTCGGAAAGCAGAACTGGAGGAATGGGATATCCCCAACAAGCAAGAGGGCTGTAGAAAAACTACCCTGTCAGCACCGGTAGAGGATAGTAGTTCAAATCAAGAATCCTCTAGTGGGGAGGAAGAAAATTATCCCCAACAGAGCAATCGCCATCAACGAGAATCCCCAAGTCAGGAAAACAGGGTCCCGTTGATGGAACGGAAAATAATCACGCGTAGCATGACGGCTGAAAGGGCTAAAGAAGTTGATGAAATATCGAAGGAAGATATATATAACTTAGTGCCCAGGTCGTGCAGAGTTGATTATGATAGTAGGGATCAGCCAACCGTAGCTAGGGCTAGCACGGGGGTTGGGAACTCAGGTTATAATCGAACTGCGGGTCGGGAGCGCGGAACAGGATGTTTGGATTGGTTAAGAAAATTACTCTGTTGATTTTAGAAAATCCTTATCATAGGGAGTTCGGAGTTGCCACCAATATTTAGGATCCTGGCGTTCTGGTCGAAATTTTTGTACTATATGCTGCCCACATTTTAAACAAGTCATTAAAATGTAAGACTCGTATTTAGTTAATTAGTCATATTAATTAAAGAGCCGAGGTAGTGGAGAATATTGGACAAATCGACCACTTCGGTAAAATTGGTAAATTTGCAGCGTATATTTTGCTGTTAAGTGCGGCCGATGCACTTATACCGAAGAAGACCTTATGCTTTTCTTGTTGATGTTTATTTTTATTTTATTTTTTTTTCTAAGTTAAACGGAAAAAAATACAGTAAAAGGGATGAAAAAAAATTGTGACATTAAAAAACATTATTGGAAATGTCGATGGACCGATAGACGATTGAAAAAAAAATGGTTAATGGAGGGGTGTTATGTAATGAATGGCTGGAACCATCATACATAACTGAAAAGAAAAAACTTTAATAAAAGATTTAAAAGAGTGGGCATCGAATAATCGATTGTCTACCAGTTGAAAGAGAAAGGGCTTACGTCATAAACAAAGAAATCGGACGACGATTTTTTTGTTTACAAAACAAAGAAACGTGACATTCCTCGTAAGCTCTGGGAGTACAGATATTGGCATGAGTGGGTAATTCACGTGTCGCTCGGTTGAAGATGAAATCGAATGATCTTCTGAGGTCAAAACGTGACTTAAGAACGCATGTTCTATTATCTATCAACCGATTGACAGGACGCGTGGATAGAAAAAACAAAGCGACAAAATGCCAATAAAAACGGTGAATCAGCAGAGAGCAGAGGAGAGCAGAGAGAGGAGAAACACGGAACAGCATGTGTTGCTGAAGACCGGATCGTTGAAGCGTCATTTTCCCTCCTCAGAGCACTGTGAGAAAACTGTTACTATCGCTGTGAACTTCAGAACCACCAAAAGAAAGAAGACGAACTGTTTTAAATTGTATAATATTGTAAAATATAATTTTATACAAAAACAAACGCAATTGTGACTTACGTCTTTTAATGCATATTTTTAAGTTTTTAAGTTAAGGTGGTGACTATATATTACTTGCCTCAAATTGTGACAGCACTTTAAAAGAAGTTAAAAATATATTTATAAAATTTGAATGGCCGATCTTGAACAGATGTCATCGCATCGTTACTTGGTATAAAGGTTCCTCCGTATTAAAGTTTGAGTCAAAATCAAAATGAAACTATAACAATGAACCAATCACGGTACATTGAAAAAATTCCGTTGAAGTTTGGAATGGACTTTTAACTCACGCTGAGATTGATATAAATAAAAATGTAGACCGAAACTAAATTAAAAGACGATCTATTATACAGAGAAATTATTGGAAGTCTAATCTATTTGATGACCGCCACTAGACCTGATATCTCTTACACGGTAACAAAGCTATCTCCAAACTTATCAAAACCGACAATTAAGGACGTAACTCGTGCAAAACAAGTCCTTCATTATCTAAAAGTAACCATGTAACGATCTTTAGTATTTAAAAGTCGACATATCCTGTAAATTTAGAAGGATTTTAAGATTCAGATTGAGGTTACTCTGGGGATCGAAAAAGTATAACTTGGCACTGTTTTAGAGTGGAAAATTAAAAAAAAAAAGTTGCCCTTTTCACATGTGAGGCAGAGTCTGTTGCACTTAAGCATTCAATACAGGAGGCATTTTTTTCTAAACATCCTTCTAAAATCAATTTTAAAACCAGACGTAAGTAAAAAATAATGGTAATTCATTATGAAAACTGGAGTAGTATCTTATTTGCAAATGATTTTATGATTCATCAAAGGTCGACGCATATTAAGATCAAATACTCTTTCATAAGAAATGAAATCGGTAAAAAATTTATTACTCTTAATTATGCAGAATCGGAAAATAAAATAGCCGATATTTTCACTAAACCTGTAACTAAGAGAAGATTAAAACATTTCATCGCTGAAATTTTTGGAATTTAATCTGGAATAAATCTATTTTCAGAAAACAAAAATGAGAAGTCAAAACCACATAAAAAACAGTAGATTGTAAACTGTCCCGCGTATGACGCTAAACTGCAACCATTTTTTAATTCTCTTCCTAATAAAATTAACAAACTAAAGCTGTCTAATAGATTGTTTCGAGTTTTTGTTTAACAAAAAAAAAATATATATATTTGAAAATAAGTATATCTGTATATATTTCAGTGTATATATTTGGAAAGTATGTATACCTGTATTCTATATGTATAAAAAACTATGAAAAACAACAAAAAATGTCTCCTGTGTTGAATGCATAAGTGCAACAGACTCTGCCTCGCATGTGAAAAGGGCAACAAAAAACAACAACAAAAAACAACAACAAAAAACAACAACAAAAAACTTAAACACTCTGCTTAAAAATGGCTTGTTTTTACGCACATTATACCAATATATTGATATTTTTGGACCAATGAGAATAACGACAAACCCCAAGAATAAATAAAACAAAAAAAAAAGAAAAAACTTTTTTTTTAAACTATAAGACCAAATTGAGTCCGAAAGGACTTTTCATTATATCAAAACGAGAAGGGTGTTAAAATGTTTTTGATTTATAATGAGGGTATGGCCCCCAATGATGTGGACGATCTTATTTATAACTACGCATTGAGACAATCAACTAATGAGACGCCTCCGACCTCATTTAAAAAAATATCCAATTTTGACCGCAAGTCAGTCTTCGTCTTGAAACGACTGAATTGGACTATATTGATTCTTGATTGTTATTAAGAATTACTCAACATTCGAGATCGTGACTTCATTGATTCTTCGCCGATCTGATTTACTACCGCCATCTTCGTTCAACATAATGTCTCAACACTTAACAGTCTATTCATTCAAAAGAAAATTAAAATAATCGGTATCATCGAAACCTTTGGAACATGTCGATAAGAAGGTTTTTTGGATATAGTTTTATTAAACGAGAACATTTAGTTTCATGTATCCGAGAACATTCAGATTCCTCTTATTTCTTAAAATGAATCATAAGATATTAGACAACAATTAATATCCAACAAATTTAAGTATTTTTTGCGTATTTCAAATTATTTTGTGGCAATAATATTAGCATAACCTAATATTTGAAAATTCAAATATTTTAAATTTTCCCTGAATCATGTCCTATATAATTATTAAAACTTCCGAAATTTCAATTTCATTTTTAGATTACTAAAACTTGAGATTAAAACCTTTTGGTTTTGTCTGGAATCATAATTAGGTAAAGTATTTTGATCAAAATTTGAATACGGATTCGAGAAATGAGGTTTAGTAATTCATCTATATCCATACTCTTATGAATCTGTTGTTTTTTTGGGTATTGATATTCATATTAAAACTCCTTTTTCTTTTTATTTAAAAAGAAAATACAACTTTCTTATATATGGGTCGTAAAATTGCATTCATTAGCAAAAGATTTAGCTAATTTACAGACTCTTTTAAACATTCATTTTAATTAATTTCTATTAGTTTTTTCGGTTTTCTTATGAGATGATCATCTGTAATAAAGTATTACGTGTAATTGTATTCATATAGATATCCTACATGATTTATACTTGCGTTATATTTACGTAAGACGTTTACAGTAAACTAAATATTATTTCCATATATAATTATGTATACAGATATATTTTTGTTTAAAAATTTTGCCGACCAAACTCCCCCTAAAGATTTGGTCTACAGACATAAAACTTCATATATAAGGCATTCGAACCCATGCGAAACTTTACATTTTGGTTTTCGCACGGGAAAATCGGTACAAAAGTGTGAAAATTAAATAAAAATGAAATTTTCTTTGTTGATAAGATACACGAATATCGAAATAAACTTAAAAAATAAAAACTTTACTGTCTCAACACAATTCAAGTATACAGGTCAAAAAGGAATTTAAATCTACTGCGTTTGATATAGATTATTGATTGTTTTAATTTTTTCGAGTTAATGACTTTTACTAAATTGAAAATATTAAGAACTTATGTTTTTACATTTACTAAAATAATTGCATTCAGTATTAAAAAATAAACAAATAATTGATACGCTGTAAAACTAAACAACTAAATAAGAATATGTACATGAAAACTCGAAATGGTCACCAAAATGAAACAGTTTTTAATGAAAAAGTAACCGTTTCGTTATTTTAAAAAATGGTGAATGTGTATTGCTGAAAATAAAGATAAAATAACACCGAGAAAATAAGTGAGAAACACAAAATCAAGAAAAACAGAAAAGATTTATGAAAATTCATTTTTGTAATCTTTAACATTCAAGAGATTTAGATCACGGACAATTTTTCTTTTATCAGTCAATAATGCTTCACAGAATTGTCGTCATAGTAGTTGATGGATTCGTCAAACAGAAAGTTTGCCAATTTTATTTTGTAATATATATTTTTTCATATGTGCATTTAAAACAATAATAGTTATCTTAATTATTAAAATTCTGTTAAAATATGCTTTCTTTTTAACTACATCTTCATTTTACATAAGTTGTACTCAGAGAGAATAAGATGCAAGGAAAAGTGCGAAGTTAAAAGATGTTAGGATCAGTTATTGGTGATTTCTACCTAGTCCGACAACAGACGATAAACATAATTCTAAGTTTCATGTGTTTTTTTTTTCAAAATGTCTTTATATTGTACTTAAAATGGACAAATTACAAAGTAGATATATTACTACATTACAGAATATTTATCAGGCACATTAAATACATAGGCATATACACACAAAGCACACATTGAAAAGAAAACTTGAATTTCTTCAAAAATGTTTAAAAAAGCAATTAAATAAACTATTTCCTGTTTATTTTAAAATGTCCGTTTTATTACCATTTTTTTCGTAATCACATGCATATTTTTTACAGTATACGGATCAAACGGAAATTACCGAGAACTAATTATAAAACTTCGTAACTTCGTACTTTTCCGCGCACCAGTTTCTGTCTTTATACCAGATTTTTTAGTTTTTTTAGTTTTTAATGTAGATTTTTTATTTATTAACACTTTTTTTTTATATTTATTCATCTTTTTTCGATTGTTTCATCATCTGCTTTTGACTAATGTTGTTCTTGTAAAGTAATTTCTTTCTTTTTCATGTATTTTAAAAATGAATGTTATATTTTCCTTTTTCCTATATATTTGTATATCATAAATTTGGTTTTTAAAGCACTTTCAACATTATTGGATTCTATGTTTTTTTTTTGAAAACATGTAAAGTTGTTTTCCTTTTGTTTTTGCACATCATGTAATTTTTTAATTCCCCGACATATTTCTAAGAGAATAACTATAATAGAGGAATTCGGCTGGAGTCGCAATCTTTACAGCATTCCATAACATAATACTCAGCTTTGTTTAACGTCTGTGGCCTCACCGCTACGTCCAAGACGTAACATTGAAACAGCCCGTTTATCAGCGTCGTTATTTTTATCACTCCTTCCCAACCGTAACATGGAAACTGCTCGCTTATCCGCATCGAATTTTTCGTCACTGCGTCCGAGACGTAACATAGAAACTGCTCGTTTAGGCTCATCTGATTCAGGACCGCTCCGTCCAAGACGCAACATGGAAACAGCTCGCTTAGATTCATCAGACTCAGCTCCGCTACGTCCGAGACGTAACATGGAAACTGCTCTCTTTTCCTCATCAGCTACAGGGTTACTGCGTCCAAGACGTAGCATGGAAACTGCACGTTTATCAGCATCTGAACCACTACGCCCAAGTCGTAACATAGACACGGCTCTTTTCTCTGCTTCTTCATTTCCGCTTCGTCCAAGACGTAGCATTGACACTGCACGTTTTTCTTCATCAGATCCGCCGCGCCCGAGACGTAGCATTGATACTGCCCGTTTTTCAGAATCAAAACTTGGAGAATTTCGTCCCAAACGTAACATAGAAACTGCCCTCTTTTTACTTTCTGGATCGCTACGCCCGAGGCGCAACATGGAAACTGCTCTCTTCTGATCTCCCTCACCACTGCGACCGAGGCGTAGCATCGCCATAGTATTCCTCTTTTCTTCTTCTAGTTCCTCTGGCTGATTACGTCCAAGACGCAACATAGAGACAGCACGTTTATCCCCTGACCTCCCCAGACGCAACATTGACAGAGCTCGCTTTGTTTCATCGGAGTTGTCACTTCGTCCTAAACGTAACATTGAAACGGCACGTTTATCGTTTGTGTTTCTTCCCATGCGTAGCATATTTAGCGCCCGTTTTCCCATACGCAACATATTTACTTGTCTGCCCATGCGCAGCATTCGCACGTCCTTCTTTTCGATGTCTTCGAACTTCAAACAGTTACCGCTTTCATCGTACGTCTGACACTCGACCCCAGTGACTTCATCTTTGCCGTAACGGGGCACAGGAGGTTGGCGTCCGAACAACTGCGAATCATCAGAATCAATATTATTGTCCTCGTCCTTATTATTACTATCATCCTCGTTAGTTACTTCGTTATTGAAGTCTTCGTAATCAGGTCCTTTTCCGTAGCGAGGTAGTGTAGCTTGCCGGATTTCAGCTGACCTCTTGTGCAAATAACCCAAATGGGGCACGTCAGACTCGTCTTGGTTAAAGACGTCCTCACCAGTGAATAACAACGGATGCGATCGTCTAAGTAGCTGTGAGACTTGCGAGACAGAATCGTCAGGGTAGCTGTCTGCCAGTAAGCTTTCTTCTTTGCCGTACCGTGGCAGCGGTGCTTGTCGGTTGAATTGCTGTTGTTCTTGCCGAGTAAGGATGTTCGCCACTATTGACCTTAGTTCGTCGTAAGGGGCGCGCTTTCCCAAACGCAGCATCTGCACTCCTCGGCCCATTCTTAGCATCCTAAGCGCCCGTTTATCACGATGTAAGGGCGTGGCACCGTTCTCCAAAGCATTTTTCTCTTCGCTGTTATCTCGGTTCTCGCCAAGACCTGCAAAATACAAAGCGAAAAGAAACGATTAGATTTAATAAAAGATAGACAAATATAAAAATCGGAATTTGTACAGAAAAACTGCGAAGTTTAAAAACATAATTGGTAAATAACATCTCGGAAAAGTACGAAATGAAAAAGAATTATCGGCAAATAAGATCCCCCGAAAAATTATAAATTGAAAAGCATTATCGGTAAAATAAACTCCCGGAAACGTATGAAGCTGCGAGGCTTTATTTTGGAATATAGTCAACGGAAATTTAGATAATTATAAAACCGTTAAATAGTATTATTGGGAAAGAACTGACTTCAAAAAATAGTATTACTTGATATATTTCGGAGAGACGTCCGAAGTTAAGACGCTTTATCTTAAATAAGACTCGATGAAACGTATAAAGTTGAGAAGATTCTGCTTTAAATAGTATCCGGGGGAACGGACGGAGTAAGGAAAATTCATCATTAAGTAACATCCGGGGAACTGTACACACTTACAAAGGTTTATCGCTATCAAGCTGCGAAGATATATCCGTAAATACTTAAGACACTTTATCGTTCAATGGAATAGAACTTGAATTACCGAAATCAAACGATAAAATATATTGCATTTCTGTTCCGTCTCATATGGCATTCTGTCAAAGTCCTTACATCGCTAATGAAATCCCGACTAAATACTTCCCGAAAGAAAACAGACGCATAGTACGATTTTTACCCAACAGAAACAGCAGTTTGCAAGACAAATTTATTTTACATAAATAGTCAGTTTAGATATTTATAAAAAATATCATCTGAACGTTCCTCACAGTGTTTATTCAATTTATTCTTTATTTTTTTATCAGAAAGTGTAAATAATATATACTATTTCATGTGTTGGCATAAACTATTATAATTTTATGTATCGATTCTCATTATGTGCTTTAACAGTGATTAATGGGGGTAGGAAAGTTATAAAAATATTTATGCCAATTAAGCTAAATTAAGCTACGCAGGATGTTGCACGTTGCATCCTTATGAGGACTAAATCAAGCTAATATATATATATATATATATATATATATATATATATATATATATATATATATCCAAGCAGGGCACTCAGCATTACCCGTTCGTAAAATACGCTTAAATATAATATTTTGATTAATATAGATTTCGTATTTATTATTATATTATATTGGACCCAATATATAGTAATAATTTAAAAAGTTATTTTAAAAATTGACTCGCACGCCACTATCGAAAATCGAAACAAAGACGTTAAGCTTACGATGTATTTTTGTAACTGCCATCAATGACTTAGCAATAAAGACATGTTTGCCACAAGGCAAATAACTAAATCATGAACTAATACCTACTACCTTATCCCTGCATATTCGTAATGCCGGCGTTTGAACTTCACCTAGCAAATTTCATTTTTCTTAATTTTCATACTTTGCACCGATTTTTCCGGGCTAAAACCTAAACATAAACTTTTGCATAGGTTGAAATACCGTATACATGAAGTTTAAATGTCCGTAAACCAAAAACTCTTAGAGAAGCTTGTCAGGCAAAAGTTATAAACAAAGATATATACTTATACACAAATATATGTGGAAAGCGTTTTGTGTTTACAGTAAGAAATTTTACGTAAATATTACGCAAGTATAAATCATGTAGAATATGTGCATGAATATAATTACACATAATAGTTAACCGAAGATGATCATCCCATAAGAAAACCGAAAACTAATAGGGAAATCATTAAAACGAATGTTTAAAAGAATATGCAAATTAGCTCGATCTCTTGCTAGTGAATGCCATTCCCCGATCTATATATACCAACGTTGTATTTTCTTTTTAAATAAATAGAAAAATGGGAGGTTAATATCAATACCAATACATGAAAACCAAACAAATATATATATGGACTTAGTATAAAAATCGACCCTAATAAAAAAATTGTTAATTTCTTAGACATAACCTTAAATCTTGAAAATTCTACCTTTGAACCATACCATAAACCTAACCAATCACTTCTATATGTCCACAATCAATCAAACCACCCTAAATCAATATTAAAATCAATAGTTCCCAATATCGCTCTAAGAATTTCTAGACTGTCTTCTACTAAATCAATATTTACCAAAAATGAAAAATACTATAATGAAGCCCTTAAAAACTCTGGATATAATTCACAAATTAAATTCATAAATGAAAATGATAGAAACATAAACTGCATTAAAAATAAACCTATTAAGAGCGTAATAACATATAATATGGCAATGTCTTCCCGTATACGAGTTAAGAAAAATAACCAGGAGACAAAAAAAGATAAAACCAAACTACAAATATTAGATAATAATATAAATAAACAACAAACTAAAACCCGCAAACGTAAGAATAGACACAAGGAGATCCTATGGTTCAACCCCCCGTATTCCAAAAACCTAGAAACAAACATAGCTAGAGAATTTTTAAAAATATTAGATAAGAACTTTAAAGCCCCCCATAGATATAATAAGATTTTCAATAAGAACACAATTAAAGTCTCTTACTCTACTATGCCTAACCTTCATCAGAAAATAATTAGCTCTAATAATAATAAAATTAATAAACTACAAAATGCAACTATACAAAATACATCGGACTGTAACTGTAGAAGAAAAAATAAATGTCCCCTACAAGGCTCATGTAAAATTAAAAATGTTATCTATAGCTGCACAGTATCAAAAACTCCAAATATACAAGAACCTATCAACAGCCATAACTCAACTACCAGATTAAATAATAACACCAACTTAAATCAATCTACCGATCAATTATTAACCAACCCACCACATTATAATCCAACAATAGACCTAACGGAAAATAATCATAATAATCAAGAGGTAATATATATTGGTTCCACATCTGGCCCAATAAAACATAGAATTTCAACGCACAAACATTCTTTTAAAAATAACTATCTATCAAACCAAACTACTCTATTCAACTATATTCGGCAACTAAAAAATAGCAATATTTCTTTCAACTTAAAATGGCAAATAATTGAGACTTGCAAATCATATAAACCAGGAGATAAATTTTGTACATTATGTACAAAAGAAACCCTAAAAATTTTAAAATATGAAGATATAAAAAGCACAACCAAACTAGTAAATTCAAGACACGAGCTTCTATCGTGTAATCATAAACGTTGGTTTAAATTTAATAAACATAAACCACCTTAAATCATTAAAAATTACTCATTAGTAAAAATAGATTTTTTTTTTAATAAATTAAGTTAAACCAATTACCGCCCTTAGACTCGTAAATCAAATAATAAATAAAGCCATGACAATTATCTCCCCTTAAAAACTTGCAAAAAAAAAACCCCAAAAAAACTCTCTCTCTATAGATATTAACTGTAGCGTCTCTAAATCAAAATACGCTAACGGAAACAATTTACTGCACGAGCGTCGCCCTTTTAAAATTCATCATTCAATAAAATAAAAAGCTATAGCAAACATCTAAATGACTACTTTAAATACAGTTCCTGATTTCAAAAAAAGAAAAACCAAAAGGTAATTATATATCTATATATTTTTAAATCAAATTTATTATGTAAATTCAAAAATATATATTTTTTTCTACTCATTTCTATCTCTAACCTATACCAATTTTCTTATTAATTTTCTTATAAATTTTATATCCAAACCTTTTACTTCAATTTTTCAGATTCATCTGCCTTACTTTTAATGCTAGGTTTATTTTTGGTGTCTTTTCAATTCAATTGAAATCCTCCTAAATTTGCTGATGAGGAGACCGTGCTTACCAAAAAAACTATGTATAATTATTCTACGTGACTTCATGTATACCACAAATAAAAAGCACGGATTTCCGAAACGATCGTACAGATAATTGACTTTGTTGTTGTTCCTTCTTATGAAACTGATTTTTAATTTAATTAAATTTTGATTTTTAAATTTTAAAAATTTTTAAACTTTTAAATTATAAATCACATTACTTAATATATATATATATATATATATATATATATATATATATATATATATATATATAGTAAGTTATAAAATATATATGGCGATTAAGCTACACTGAATATTCCGCGTTTCATCCACTCTAGGACTCTTCAGGCTTATGCGCGCATTTTTTTGGTTGCCTGTCGTATTTATATACGAATCTTCTATTGAGATTTTAGTTAGCCAATCAGCTTTCTAGTATTCACCGCGCCCTTCCTATCAGCCAATAAACATGCACCTACTGGACAAAGGCCTATTTGACCACTGGTTGACCTGTTCCTTTGTGTGTGCTCTATTTAGCCTGGATTCATAGTTTCTTGACCCATTTTAAATCTAGGTTAGGTTTGTGTTATTTTAGTTTATATACATATATATATATATATATTTATACATACATATATGTATGTGTGTGATAGTTTATGTATATTCATGTTTATTTAATTTATTTATTTTTTTATTTTATTTTGTTTTTGTTAGTTTTAAAATTATTTTGTATCGCTATCCTAGAGTAAATTTTATCCTGTGAATACAGTTGTTCGCTATTTTTCTTCTACATTTTAATAGATGCTGGGGTTCTTTAAAGTACAGGATAGCAATTTTTTCATAAAGGCATAATCTATATGGGTCGTCTACGTCTCTACATGCGGTTGCTTGTCTTATGATTTTCCATTCGTACGTATGTATGTACATATATATGTATATATGTGTGTGTGTACATACACACACATATATATATATATATATTAACTAAAATAAAAAAAAACTAACCTAGATTTAAAACAGGTCAAGAAACTATAAATCCAGGCTAAATAGAGCACGCACAAAGGAAAAGGTCAATCAGTGGTCAAATAGGCCTTTGTCCACTAGAAAGCTGATTGGCTTACTAAAATCTCAATAGAAGGTGCGTATATAAAAACAACAGACAACCACAAAATTCGCGCATAAGCCTGAAGAGTGGATGAAACGGTTAATATTCACCATATATATTTTATAAATTATTAACTAGCTCTACCTACGTATTGAGCACTTTTGAAGTAAATAGTTAAAGTTTACGCATAAATTTATACTTCCGTATATTAATTCTATGTAAGTAAAAGAAGTATATATTATATGGAAAAATGCGCGCATGAAAAGTAATATTCTTAAGATTTTATTAAACCTGGAAAAGTAAAGGACAAGAAATTCAACCTGGAAAAGTAAAGAACAAGATATTCTAGTAAAGTAAAAAATAAGAATTTTTTAGACTTAAAATATTGCAGCTAAAAATAAAATTTGAATATTGATAAATATTTGATTTATTATTTGCATATGCTGTTGTTTATTGTTGAGTTAGAAAGGGTGTCAGTCGCTGGATTGAACTTATTTCCCCCCTATTATTTGCATATATTTATGTAGTGAAAATTGTTTGAATAAAATTAGCTCATTAGTTAGTTAGTTAGTAGATGGAATTAATAATTTTATAATTTACATAAAAATTAATAATTTTATTATATCATAATTAGGATCATTTATTTCTTTCTAAAACAACAACATATGCAAATAATAAATCAAATATTTATCAATATTCAAATTTTATTTTTAGCTGCAATATTTTAAGTCTAAAAAATTCTTATTTTTTACTTTACTAGAATGTCTTGTTCTTTACTTTTCCAGGTTGAATTTCTTGTCCTTTACTGTTCCAGGTTTAATAAAATCTTAAGAATATTACTTTTCATGCGCGCATTTTCCCATATAATCCATGATTTTTCCAGGCATTGCTATTGTATTAATATATAAATTTATAATATTTATTAATGATTGTCAAAAAAAATTAGCTCTCAAACACACATTTATGCAATATTTATCATTCAATCACAGTAGTTCCGAGCCAGGGTCTCTACCGAGACTGCGGTTTATGAATTCGTGATCTGTATAGAGCGTGAACTAACAAAAAAGAAGATGGCACTCGGTGTCTTTTTAGATATCCTTGGAGCTTTTGACAACATACCCTTCAGTAGTATGTTCAAGTCGCTACGAGAACTCAATGTGCCACCAGTACTCATCCGATGGATTGAGTATATGGTGAGGCCCAGAACAGTTCAAGTAGAACTACTGAGGGCAACTGTTAAAAGGGAAGTAGTTAAATGAAACCCCCAAAGTGGGATTTTATCACCTTTACTATGGAACTGTATGCTGAATCCTCTTTTAAAGGAGTTTAAAAATATGAATATTTATGCCCAGGCTGATGCTGATGACATCGCAGTGCTGGTCGCGGGTTCAAAAACATCATTGGTCAGACGCATTGCCAAAATGAGACTACATTTTTCATCAAATGTGATAACGAAAAATTTGAGTTCATTCTAAGAATATGTATATCATAGAATTCACTAATATTTTTAATCGATAAATTCGCCATTTTTTGCTATAAAATCTCATAAGGAGAGTTAAAAAAAATTAGTTATTAAAAAAAAGTTCTGTTTTTTAATTATATAAAAAAAACGATACACGGGATTGAACCTAAAATCTTTCCACCAACCCCCGATACTCCAACCGTTACGCTAACATGTCATATTGGCAAAATCGCAGTAAATAATATTTATATACAAAAAAAAAGTTATGCAAAATAAAAAAAAGCGTTAGTCACTTATGTACTTACTCTCCTGTTTGTGAACCCACATATTTTGTTGTAACTTTTTTTCTACTGAACCAATTTTCGAATTTTTTTTTTTCAAAATGTAGCTAATGAGGTGTTCTATCCAACTCTATAAGGTGTTTCAAATTTGGTATCGAACGGAATTAGTGGTGGGGGTTTGAATGTGTCTCGATTCATTCAATTTCGGACTTAAGCATATATTCAACCACTACCGTGGTTGAATGATATATATATATATATATATATATATATATATATATATATATGAATGACAAAATTCTATATTCAATTTTGTCATTTATATGTTACTAGCTGTACCCGGCCACGTGTTGCCATTGATTAGTGGAAATGAAAAAAATGCTAAGTGTTACAGAAATGCCCCCCCCCTTCTGAAAACCACACAGAATCCCTGGTTTTTCTTTTATCACGTCAATCTCATCGATTACAAATGTACCCCTCAGGAGTTTAAAAACAAAGAAGTTTTTAAAATATTATTTTTATGATATTTATCGTTACGATTCATGTCTTTTCTGGTAAATGTGACAACGGAAATACCCTGACTCAATAATTGCAAAAAAATAATTCGCGCTCATTAAACTTAAAAACTGAAACTTTAAATTAAATGAGACATCAATCATTTATTTGTTTAATTATTATTATTATTATTATTATTATTATTATTATTATTATTATTATTATTATTATTATTATTATCATCATTATTATTATTATTATTAGTTCTGGGCTTCTCGTTTAAAAGTTCGAATGTCTTTATCCACATATAGCTTCTGCTATGCAAAGAGTTGTAGAGTCGGGAGATCCTGCAAGGGGAACAGGTGTCAATAATTATAGACCAATTACATTTTTACCGTTAATGTGGAAACTGTTAACTGGAATCTTTGCACAAAACATTTATGAACATTTTGTGAGTGTTTTGCTGATGACGTTAAGAGAGATTCTTCTTAGAGATGAAGTCATAGTTATTCCAAGCATAAAGAGTAGTGACAGGCGGAAAGTGAAAAGCGAGGTAAAAATAGTCCAAGGAGTAATTCACAACATCATAAGAAAGAACATATCGATTACGGAACTAAGGAGGTTTCTCTATGCAGCGTCATACTTTATTGCGAATCGTCTTATTACAGAGGAAAAAGAGAGAAATGAAGGATAGAAGGCCATACTGGCAGAGGCGGCTTGGGGAAAGTATTAAACGGTGGCGGAAAGCATTGGTAGAATCGAAGAAATAAGTAAAAAGAGTTAAACTAAGACAGAAAGCCAAGGTCGAGCTTGAAAGGAGGTATAGATTGCTGGAAAAGGGAACCATGAGCATTCTAACAATGTTGACAGAGGAAATCCAAACTGGTGGTATGAAAATTCGAAACTTTGTTGGAAAAAGTGTTGCGTTTGGGCAGAACAACCTTTTCCGGAACAATCAGTCGAAGGGTGATATAAATAGAAAGGCTATCGGGAATTCAGCAGATGAAGAACGTTGAGATAACCATTGAGGACGTGAAAGCTGGCATACGAAGGATGACAAATTGGAAGGCACGTGGTCCAGATGGAGTGATGGGTTTCTGGTTTAAACAGTTCGAATGCTTTATCCACCTATAGCTGCTGCCATGCAAAGGGTCGTAGAGTCAGGATATGTCCATGATTGGCTTGTAAAGGGAAGAACAACACTGCAAAGGGAACAGATGCCAATAATTATAGACCAATTACATGCCTACCACTAATGTGTAAACTGTTCACTGGAATTTTTGCAGAAAAAATTATGAGCATCTTGAGAGTAATGGTGTTTTCCCTGACGAACAGAAACGGTGGTGGGAAGGCTCGAGAGGTACCAAGTACAACTACTGATTGATAAAGCATTAATGCATGAGACAAGGAAGAAGAGGAATCTGGGTGTAACATTGATCCATTACAAAAAGGTTTATGACATGGCTCTTCATTCATGGATACGTGAAACACTATTGATGATGAAGGGTGATGAGAATGCGGTAGGGCTTCTGGAAACAAGTATGGAAAACGGTGCTGACAACAAACAGAGCGGTGATGGGGCAGATTAACATTAAACGGGGAATATTCCAAGGAGATTCGTTATCTCTACTTCTTTTTGTAATGATAATGATGCCACTGAGCATCCTCTTGAAGAGAGAAAAACTGGGGTATAACTTTGGATCTGGTGACAGACGCCTTAACCATCTACTGTTTATGGATGATTTGAAGATTTTCGGTAGAAATGAAAAGGAAATTGAGAGACTGGTAGAACTTGTAGGGACATAATCAGAAGACATCGGAATGGAGTTTGGGATGAGTAAATGTCCGGTGCTGGTGATGCAAAGAGTAGTAAGGGTTCATTCGAATGGAATTGTGTTGCCAAATGGAGAAATAATGAAAGAAATAGACGAATGGGAGTGTTGGAGGGTGTAGGAATCATGAACAGAGAAATGAAGTAGAAAGTCAGGAAGGAGTATGTTAGAAGAGTGAAACTAATTGCAAAGTCGAAACTGTATGGAGGAAACGTAATGAAAACAGTGAATGCATGGGCAGTCCGTTTTTTTTAGATACAGTGCGGGAATTTTAGAATGGTCTGACAAGCACTTGCATGCCATGAATATCAAAACAAGAAAAGTTTTAGCAATGTTTGGTATATTTCACATTCGAAGTAGCGTAGCAAGGCTGTATAAAAAGAGGAACGACAATGGGAGAGGATTGAAAAGTGTAAAAGATTAGGCTAGAACCGAAGGAGCATGTGGTTAGAAGCGGGGAGTGGATGCTTAAGGTTGTGGCCAATGAAGTGGAGGTATTAAGACCAAGGCTGATTATGTGACACGTATGGGTAGAGAAAGGGCAGAGGAACTGGCTTGGAAGAAAATGCATGCAAGGTTCTTTCAGAATATAGCAGAAATGGCTGATGAAAGATCATAGCAATGGCTAAGAGCTGGGTATCTGGCTAAATGTACTGAAGCTTTTGCTTGTGCAGCACAAGAGCAGGATTTAGGAAAACGATTGTTCAATAAAGTGGTTCTAGGAGAGGAAGTTGCTTCAGAATGCCGGATTTGTGGTAAGACCTCAGAGTCAATGGCGCACCTTGCAGCATGGTGTAGTGTTCTGGCCTAGAGAGAGTACCGCAAAAGACACCATCACATAGGACTCCAGATATATTGGGAGGTGTGTAAGAAGGTTGGGGCGAAGTGTATGATGAAGTGAGAACAAGTGAGGATGGCAAGGTAGAGGTATGGTGGGACAAAGTTTCATAACGATCAAGCAATTGGAACATAATCGTCCGGATTTGGTCGCCATTGACAAAGTCTAAAAAAAAAGACTAGCAGATTATAGACTTTCCAGTAACGTGGGATAGGAATGTGAGAGAGAAAGAGAACGAGAAGTGGAGCAATTATGCTTCATTGGCCTTGAAGTTAAGGCATATACACGGAGTTAAAACATAAATAATCCCGGTCGTAGTTGATACACTAGAAGTAGTATCAAGTCGTCTGGAAGGACAGTTGAAAAAACTACAAATCCCCGATGTTTTAAGTGGCCTTTTGACCTTTGCTATTGTAGGTACCACCAACTTCCTTAAAAAACCCTTGATCTTTGAAGCTCCTGGTTTGGTTTCTTCTTACGAAACAAAATTGTTATTTCTAGTATTTTTCCCATGCGTACTCATTCAAATTACTATTTCGGGTACTCCTGACCCTTGTGTCTCCCAATAATCTGCTAAAATTTTAATCACGTGATAACGGTGTAGTGACAATAAAATAAACCTTTCATTTAATTGTTTCTTGTTATGGATTTAGCTGAATGTGCTACTTAAAATCACTTTGTTATTACTTATGTATTTATATTACGGTCTGGTGGGTGTATTGTAACTAATCTGTAGTGTAACCTAACAATTTAATAAACCCAAAATGCTATCGTAAAACTTTAATTTGTACATAGAGATAAACATTTTATTATATATACTCTTGGTGATGGGATTGACATAGCGAGATAAAGAACCTTTTGAATAAATGCACAATTATTTACATTTGTAATTATAAAACAAATCAGGTAAACTTGCGCAGGATTATGTGTTTTACGGTTCTTATAAACATGGAACGGGAATTGAAATTTTGTTCCGTTTTAATCTTTTACTTTTTTATTGTGCTCCCCCAAACAAAAGGAATCGAAAGAATAACATTCAACAATCGTTCTCTCTCTCCCTCTCTCTCTCTTACTCTCTCTCTCTCTCTCTCTATATATATATATATATGTATATATACATGTATATATATATGTATATATATACATACATATATATACGTACACACACATATATATATACACACACATATATATACACACATAGTTATATATACATGTGTGTGTATGTGCGTGTGTGTGTGTGCATGAAAATGAATTTCTTTAAAATTAAATTTTATAAACAAAAATGTAATACGTTAAATCTTAAACGAAATAGTCAATTTGGTATTTCGTTTTTGGTTTTCTTTTACATAAGTCCAACTCGCTGTCGACTTTTATATTTTTTTTGGATATGCATACAAGGAATAAACACCCAAACCTTGCTATCTTAAGAATGGCTTTCGGAATAGACGCCCCCACCTCCCCATGTTCAAAATGGCTTTCTAAATCGACACATCCCACTTTGTCATCCTACTGCAAAACCTATAAAAATTGACATGTCGAATGTGATCGATGAGTTTGACGTAATGTAAAAATATACCGACTTTAAAAAAGAACGACATTTAAATTTCCGTTCCATTTGTACACCAACCGTAAAATAGAGAATTCTGGGAAAGTTTTCCAAAAATCATTTTATTTTCAGTTATTCTGTACTTTCAACTTACAATTTAATAAACAAAAGGATATTGTAAAACTTGAATTCAACGTGAAACACTAACACACGCGTGTCCATGTTTATGCTGTTTAATAGCTTTATGGCACACAGGCGCACACACACATACACATACACCTACATACACACTCCTCACACACGAACACACTCGCACACACACTTACACAATCATAAAGGCACTCCAGCAAACAAAAAAACACGCATGCACACAGGTATGTTTGCGCATGTGGACATTTATGTGTAGAAGCACAAAGATTCTTGCGGAAATTTATGTGGCCTGTTAGTTTAATAGCGCACTCGCGCATGCACAAACACACGCAACTAAACAAAGACAATCACACACGTGTGTGTAAACAAAAGTACAGGCGGAATTTTATGCGGCCTGTTAGTTTAATGGCACACACCCACAAACAGCAACGTATTTTTAATATGTAAATACATGTGTAATGCGTTGTTGGTGTGTTTAATTCGAAAAGAAATAAGCCAGAAGGTTTCTCTTTCGTATAGGCTATATTGAAATACAACTGAGCGTTTGGTTTTGAGGCTGATACCGTTAATCTAGTATGGCGGAATGCCAACAGTTCTGCCAATCGAATATTAGTGAATACGTAAAGGGAGACATCATTATTTTGTAGATGAAAAGTGATAAGAGTGCGCGGTTTTTGTAATTAGGAGCCAATTAATGACAGCGTAGACACAGGAAAGTAGGAAAAAGTATAATTTCACGCGGTGAAGAATAGAGTCGTAAGAGGACTTATGGATAGCGGGTAAAATCGAAACTACATCCTCTGTATGTTATGACGATGATGATGGTTCCGCTCCTAGGAGTAAGTATGCTTTAATATTACGAATTAATTTGTGTGAAATGTCGTTCTATAGTTAAATAAGATAATGGCTAATAGTGTAAACATAATACATTTGTATGTGCCATCTGTTGCTGTAAACTTACGGTATTTTGGTTCAGGGGGGGAACTGCGCCTCTCTTATTATATATAGGGATATGTAATTACGTTAACCTTCATATATTAAACGGTTTGATATAAATAAAAGATGAAAACTAATTAGATAATTAAATAAACATTAACACACACAAACACACACCCCTATCTCTCTCTCTCTCTCTCTCTCTCTCTATATATATATATATATATATATATATATATATGTTAATTTTATTTTTATTTCGGACTATTAGTCTCATCTTTATTAGTTGTTGTTTGTTTGTTTTTATTGGTTCACAACGTTTCGGCCAATTTCCTCTGGCCTTCGTCAGGTGGTAACCGCGACGGATAGGAACTTCGAATCTCCTAACTGCATTCTCAGCCATCACTGCCATCCGTAGTTGTCGTCGTCTCACCACATTTTTGACCAATTACCTCTGGCACGCTTTGGGTGGGATTGAAACCGCTATCTTCAGACAATGTTCATCTGGAACCGTAGAGATTCAACGTCTCTATCAACTGCGCCACGGGCCCCGAAGGGCGATCAAGGTTGGATTCTTTGATCTTATAAATCCACATTTATTCATTATCTGATCTTCCATAGTCGGGTCCGTACCGATTGGTATATATATATATTATTCCTTAATTGGAATTTTTTTATTTATTTTTGAGATGAGCATTTTTATGTTAATTTTATTTTTATTTCGGACTATTAGTCTCATCTTTATTAGTTGTTGTTTGTTTGTTTTTATTGGTTCACAACGTTTCGGCCAATTTCCTCTGGCCTTCGTCAGGTGGTAACCGCGACGGATAGGAACTTCGAATCTCCTAACTGCATTCTCAGCCATCACTGCCATCCGTAGTTGTCGTCGTCTCACCACATTTTTGACCAATTACCTCTGGCACGCTTTGGGTGGGATTGAAACCGCTATCTTCAGACAATGTTCATCTGGAACCGTAGAGATTCAACGTCTCTATCAACTGCGCCACGGGCCCCGAAGGGCGATCAAGGTTGGATTCTTTGATCTTATAAATCCACATTTATTCATTATCTGATCTTCCATAGTCGGGTCCGTACCGATTGGTATATATATATATTATTCCTTAATTGGAATTTTTTTATTTATTTTTGAGATGAGCATTTTTATGTTAATTTTATTTTTATTTCGGACTATTAGTCTCATCTTTATTAGTTGTTGTTTGTTTGTTTTTATTGGTTCACAACGTTTCGGCCAATTTCCTCTGGCCTTCGTCAGGTGGTAACCGCGACGGATAGGAACTTCGAATCTCCTAACTGCATTCTCAGCCATCACTGCCATCCGTAGTTGTCGTCGTCTCACCACATTTTTGACCAATTACCTCTGGCACGCTTTGGGTGGGATTGAAACCGCTATCTTCAGACAATGTTCATCTGGAACCGTAGAGATTCAACGTCTCTATCAACTGCGCCACGGGCCCCGAAGGGCGATCAAGGTTGGATTCTTTGATCTTATAAATCCACATTTATTCATTATCTGATCTTCCATAGTCGGGTCCGTACCGATTGGTATATATATATATTATTCCTTAATTGGAATTTTTTTATTTATTTTTGAGATGAGCATTTTTATGTTAATTTTATTTTTATTTCGGACTATTAGTCTCATCTTTATTAGTTGTTGTTTGTTTGTTTTTATTGGTTCACAACGTTTCGGCCAATTTCCTCTGGCCTTCGTCAGGTGGTAACCGCGACGGATAGGAACTTCGAATCTCCTAACTGCATTCTCAGCCATCACTGCCATCCGTAGTTGTCGTCGTCTCACCACATTTTTGACCAATTACCTCTGGCACGCTTTGGGTGGGATTGAAACCGCTATCTTCAGACAATGTTCATCTGGAACCGTAGAGATTCAACGTCTCTATCAACTGCGCCACGGGCCCCGAAGGGCGATCAAGGTTGGATTCTTTGATCTTATAAATCCACATTTATTCATTATCTGATCTTCCATAGTCGGGTCCGTACCGATTGGTATATATATATATTATTCCTTAATTGGAATTTTTTTATTTATTTTTGAGATGAGCATTTTTATGTTAATTTTATTTTTATTTCGGACTATTAGTCTCATCTTTATTAGTTGTTGTTTGTTTGTTTTTATTGGTTCACAACGTTTCGGCCAATTTCCTCTGGCCTTCGTCAGGTGGTAACCGCGACGGATAGGAACTTCGAATCTCCTAACTGCATTCTCAGCCATCACTGCCATCCGTAGTTGTCGTCGTCTCACCACATTTTTGACCAATTACCTCTGGCACGCTTTGGGTGGGATTGAAACCGCTATCTTCAGACAATGTTCATCTGGAACCGTAGAGATTCAACGTCTCTATCAACTGCGCCACGGGCCCCGAAGGGCGATCAAGGTTGGATTCTTTGATCTTATAAATCCACATTTATTCATTATCTGATCTTCCATAGTCGGGTCCGTACCGATTGGTATATATATATATTATTCCTTAATTGGAATTTTTTTTATTTATTTTTGAGATGAGCATTTTTATGTTAATTTTATTTTTATTTCGGACTATTAGTCTCATCTTTATTAGTTGTTGTTTGTTTGTTTTTATTGGTTCACAACGTTTCGGCCAATTTCCTCTGGCCTTCGTCAGGTGGTAACCGCGACGGATAGGAACTTCGAATCTCCTAACTGCATTCTCAGCCATCACTGCCATCCGTAGTTGTCGTCGTCTCACCACATTTTTGACCAATTACCTCTGGCACGCTTTGGGTGGGATTGAAACCGCTATCTTCAGACAATGTTCATCTGGAACCGTAGAGATTCAACGTCTCTATCAACTGCGCCACGGGCCCCGAAGGGCGATCAAGGTTGGATTCTTTGATCTTATAAATCCACATTTATTCATTATCTGATCTTCCATAGTCGGGTCCGTACCGATTGGTATATATATATATTATTCCTTAATTGGAATTTTTTTATTTATTTTTGAGATGAGCATTTTTATGTTAATTTTATTTTTATTTCGGACTATTAGTCTCATCTTTATTAGTTGTTGTTTGTTTGTTTTTATTGGTTCACAACGTTTCGGCCAATTTCCTCTGGCCTTCGTCAGGTGGTAACCGCGACGGATAGGAACTTCGAATCTCCTAACTGCATTCTCAGCCATCACTGCCATCCGTAGTTGTCGTCGTCTCACCACATTTTTGACCAATTACCTCTGGCACGCTTTGGGTGGGATTGAAACCGCTATCTTCAGACAATGTTCATCTGGAACCGTAGAGATTCAACGTCTCTATCAACTGCGCCACGGGCCCCGAAGGGCGATCAAGGTTGGATTCTTTGATCTTATAAATCCACATTTATTCATTATCTGATCTTCCATAGTCGGGTCCGTACCGATTGGTATATATATATATTATTCCTTAATTGGAATTTTTTTTATTTATTTTTGAGATGAGCATTTTTATGTTAATTTTATTTTTATTTCGGACTATTAGTCTCATCTTTATTAGTTGTTGTTTGTTTGTTTTTATTGGTTCACAACGTTTCGGCCAATTTCCTCTGGCCTTCGTCAGGTGGTAACCGCGACGGATAGGAACTTCGAATCTCCTAACTGCATTCTCAGCCATCACTGCCATCCGTAGTTGTCGTCGTCTCACCACATTTTTGACCAATTACCTCTGGCACGCTTTGGGTGGGATTGAAACCGCTATCTTCAGACAATGTTCATCTGGAACCGTAGAGATTCAACGTCTCTATCAACTGCGCCACGGGCCCCGAAGGGCGATCAAGGTTGGATTCTTTGATCTTATAAATCCACATTTATTCATTATCTGATCTTCCATAGTCGGGTCCGTACCGATTGGTATATATATATATTATTCCTTAATTGGAATTTTTTTATTTATTTTTGAGATGAGCATTTTTATGTTAATTTTATTTTTATTTCGGACTATTAGTCTCATCTTTATTAGTTGTTGTTTGTTTGTTTTTATTGGTTCACAACGTTTCGGCCAATTTCCTCTGGCCTTCGTCAGGTGGTAACCGCGACGGATAGGAACTTCGAATCTCCTAACTGCATTCTCAGCCATCACTGCCATCCGTAGTTGTCGTCGTCTCACCACATTTTTGACCAATTACCTCTGGCACGCTTTGGGTGGGATTGAAACCGCTATCTTCAGACAATGTTCATCTGGAACCGTAGAGATTCAACGTCTCTATCAACTGCGCCACGGGCCCCGAAGGGCGATCAAGGTTGGATTCTTTGATCTTATAAATCCACATTTATTCATTATCTGATCTTCCATAGTCGGGTCCGTACCGATTGGTATATATATATATTATTCCTTAATTGGAATTTTTTTATTTATTTTTGAGATGAGCATTTTTATGTTAATTTTATTTTTATTTCGGACTATTAGTCTCATCTTTATTAGTTGTTGTTTGTTTGTTTTTATTGGTTCACAACGTTTCGGCCAATTTCCTCTGGCCTTCGTCAGGTGGTAACCGCGACGGATAGGAACTTCGAATCTCCTAACTGCATTCTCAGCCATCACTGCCATCCGTAGTTGTCGTCGTCTCACCACATTTTTGACCAATTACCTCTGGCACGCTTTGGGTGGGATTGAAACCGCTATCTTCAGACAATGTTCATCTGGAACCGTAGAGATTCAACGTCTCTATCAACTGCGCCACGGGCCCCGAAGGGCGATCAAGGTTGGATTCTTTGATCTTATAAATCCACATTTATTCATTATCTGATCTTCCATAGTCGGGTCCGTACCGATTGGTATATATATATATTATTCCTTAATTGGAATTTTTTTATTTATTTTTGAGATGAGCATTTTTATGTTAATTTTATTTTTATTTCGGACTATTAGTCTCATCTTTATTAGTTGTTGTTTGTTTGTTTTTATTGGTTCACAACGTTTCGGCCAATTTCCTCTGGCCTTCGTCAGGTGGTAACCGCGACGGATAGGAACTTCGAATCTCCTAACTGCATTCTCAGCCATCACTGCCATCCGTAGTTGTCGTCGTCTCACCACATTTTTGACCAATTACCTCTGGCACGCTTTGGGTGGGATTGAAACCGCTATCTTCAGACAATGTTCATCTGGAACCGTAGAGATTCAACGTCTCTATCAACTGCGCCACGGGCCCCGAAGGGCGATCAAGGTTGGATTCTTTGATCTTATAAATCCACATTTATTCATTATCTGATCTTCCATAGTCGGGTCCGTACCGATTGGTATATATATATATTATTCCTTAATTGGAATTTTTTTATTTATTTTTGAGATGAGCATTTTTATGTTAATTTTATTTTTATTTCGGACTATTAGTCTCATCTTTATTAGTTGTTGTTTGTTTGTTTTTATTGGTTCACAACGTTTCGGCCAATTTCCTCTGGCCTTCGTCAGGTGGTAACCGCGACGGATAGGAACTTCGAATCTCCTAACTGCATTCTCAGCCATCACTGCCATCCGTAGTTGTCGTCGTCTCACCACATTTTTGACCAATTACCTCTGGCACGCTTTGGGTGGGATTGAAACCGCTATCTTCAGACAATGTTCATCTGGAACCGTAGAGATTCAACGTCTCTATCAACTGCGCCACGGGCCCCGAAGGGCGATCAAGGTTGGATTCTTTGATCTTATAAATCCACATTTATTCATTATCTGATCTTCCATAGTCGGGTCCGTACCGATTGGTATATATATATATTATTCCTTAATTGGAATTTTTTTATTTATTTAAAATAAAATTAACATAAAAATGCTCATCTCAAAAATAAATAAAAAAATTCCAATTAAGGAATAATATATATATATATATATATATATATATATATATTTATATATATACATGGAGAGAGTTATCCACCAGCAGATATTTTGACATACCATGAGATTCTTCAATCTAGCTACATGTAGTAAGTGTACTCTTGCCCGAATTCGAAACATTATGCCACTTTCAACAGTAATTTACTTCTCTCTCTCTCTCTCTCTACGAGAGTTGAATTTATTTTATACACTTAATGAAAACCATTGATTGCCCTACAAAAAATGTTCCACGCAGAAATTGTTCCAATTATTAAAATTGTTCTATTTTTTGCCCTTTCCGGCAAAAAGGCACATTATGCATAAACCTAACACATCATTTATAGGAGACGCAGTCCTACAAAGCTAAGTAATTCTGATTTAAAAGCAATTTACGAATTTTGCAATGCACGAAATATGTCTAATAGTAAAGACACTTACTTAACAACCTATTAAACCCGAATAAAAGTATAAAAACCTCTGAATTGTAGCCGATAATCCCTTTGGTTCGAGAACATTATGATAAATAGAATAATGTTCGTTTGATTTTATAGTTTGCATAATTACGGTTAATGCTCTTTGTTTCATACTTTTATGGCGGTTAAACACGAGACGGAATGGCGTCGTTCATTGTCATTCGTTGTAAAATAAAAACTGTTTAAGGAACGTGATGGCGATCTCCTGTATTACTGAAAGAATTGTATTAATACGAAACATGGTTTCACTTTAAAAGCAACATTTTTGTTAATTTCACATATTTCTGTTTATTGTTCCATACTATTACGTCATCATGTTTTTTAGATTTACGATGATGTCAAAGGTTTGCAACATGACGCTTTTCATTACCATCTTTTAAATCTACAAAATGCAGAAGTTGTACAACTCAGCAATAAATTAAATAACATATTAAAGCAGGTATTTCTCCCTCAGTGATATAGAAATGATTAACAATGTCGGTTCAGAAAGCATATATTCCAAAATGTCACAGCTAATACTGTTTCGTAGATTTTTTTCATAGGGGTCACATGATAGTAACATATGCTGACCGAAAGAAATCTTTTAAGATATAGAATTTTATTTAGTTGTTCCAATTTTAAATTTAGTTACAATTATCTAAATATTAGTACGATAGCGTGTGTGCTATTTTCTGTGTCACGCTTACATCCGGGTCGTTTAATTGTTATGTACTCCCATTTCTTGTAATAAATAACTTTCCAAGAATTCTTCGTAAGTTTTGGTTTCGGCACTTACGTCATTTAATTTTTTCTCAATAATTTTACTAAGAATTTTTTTATAATTTTGGTTATGGTTTCGATTATAGCTGATGACACTTAAGATATATATATTTTTTTATAAATAATTTTACCAAGTATTTCTCGTAAGTTTTAATTTCGGTTTCGATTTTAACTAATGTTACTACAATAATCTATATTTTTAATATACTTTTATCAAGAATTCTCCATAAAGTCAATTTTAACTGATGGCACCTTAGTAATCTACTTTTTTATAAATAATTTTCAATAATTCTTCATAAGTTTTGGTTTCGGTTTCGATTATAGCTGAAGGAACTAAAGTTATATATATATATATATATATATATATATATATATATATATATAATGTATTAACAAAACCAAGACTTCAAAAAAGGAATTGAAAACAACAAAAAGTGTATTTCATTGTAAGTTACAATTGTTTCAAGACCGGTTGGACAATTTTCAAGCTTTATGGCGTTTTAAAATTTTCACATAACCAACCTTTCTTGATTAAAAACATTTTAAGAATAGAACATAATTTAAAGAAATTTCCTTTAAAGGAAATGAAGCATGCGAAAACATATATATATATATATATATATATATAGTATTTAATAGAAATGGTAATTAATAAAAACCTAAAGAAAGTGCTCAATACTGTTGTAGAGCAAATATGCGTTTTATTTTTTATTACCGTATTTTTCTGTTAAGTTACATTATTGTTTCGGCTACCCGGCCGTCTTTTTGACCGTCTGTAGCTTCCTTAGAAGCTACAGACGGCCAAAAAAACGGCCTGGTAGCTGAAACAATAATGTAACTTAACAGGAAAATACGGTAATATAAAATAAAACTTATATATATATATATATATATATATATATATATATATATATATATATGGGATTCGGTTTCGATTCAAGCTGATGAACACAAGTCATATAAATATCATTTTTACTTTTGAAATTTATAGTATATAAAAATCGATAGAACATTAATTCTATAATATATATATATATATATATATATATATATATATATATATATATATATATATATATATATATATGACATCTGCAAGATTACAATGTCATATTTAAGGTTATTTTACGACCTAGCCACACCGAGTGTCTCTGATGGCTTGAATAAATACTTTTGCATTTTTAACAAAATAGCTACAGTGATCCTTTATTCACGCTGAATATCTTCAGAATATCAACATCAAAATATTACATATGAATCAGTCCCTGTGGAATTCCCAGATGTCCTGCTTGTTAACATAATTATAATTGAAGGTTTTTCTTTCTAATTGATTAAAATATTTAAAGAAGTTATTATAATCTTCTTTCAATCGGGCTGTGAACTGAACAAAAGTTATCAATTTAACGCTACAAAATTAATCATTACATTAGTTTGTACTAATTTCAATATAATTAACATGGTAGCGGGTGAGCATTGTAGAATAATTTGCCAGTACATATGAATGAGCCGTATCACAAAGTAAGTATTAATTACAGGTGAATTATCTGAAATTAAATATGATTATGAATTGCATTGGGCTGTACATACGCTAGTTTATCATATGACATTATTACATGCTGACCAATATACTCATATAATTAGCCATTACACATGTCTGGTCCCGGTACGAATGCATGGTTCAAATAAATAGTGCATACACATTTAAATAATTAAATATCATATGTAGATAGTTCAAACAATAATATTAGTGGAGCTGTATGGCCAGGACTCAATATAATTGAGCTTTACACAGGACTGATGTCTTTGGAAAAGTAAGTAATTATTGTAACCTGGATTGTTTCCATTAAAGTATAATTAAGAATTACTCAGATCTAGTTCCAATCTGAATATAACTAATCACTACACGCTCCAAGCCTCTATTCAAATATATAATGTATCATCAGATGTAACTCTAATGTAATTGATTATTGCAGTTTGCCATCTGCACTAAAATATAATTGGCTATTTTTAATAAGTAGTTACTACTTAACAACGCTATTAACCATGCGGTAAATAAATGATTTTGATATTACCAATTGAATTATTACCAGTACTCTTATAGAATTAAGCAGATCTATTAAATTGATATTTAATAGTGTAAAAATTAACTCGATAATATTTGCTGACATTGACTTAAAGACGAATTTGCTTTAGCAAGGAATATGTTCTACAGCTGAGGAGCTATTTGAAAGAAACCCCGTACATGGAAATTATGCCTTGAGAAACAGAAAAGGAGAAAGGGAAAACCCTCGTTTTGTTGGTAGCGATACGAATTCTTTATATGAATGTTGTAAAGAAACGACTAATTAATTGGAACACACTCGACTATTTTCCATAGAAATACTGACTTTTATGAGAAATAGCAGATGTAGGTAAATAAATATATCATTTCCACTAAGTTGATAATCCGATTAAGTACATTGTCCGTGAATGGATGCTCCGAGAAGCACTACATCATATTTGGCAGCAATACTCCATCTGACTGTTATACATAAAGATGATTGTATCTGGGCTCAAATACTTTCTGGGAGGATAGATGATTCAACCATTACAGACATTTGCTCTTCATGCAGTTATAATGTTTACATATAACTTGTACGGATTCGAATATATCAATACACATTAATGATTTACGATCTAATAAAATTCCAGATTAAATATTCATAGTGCTTACTTTACTAAAAGTAACCAAATCAAATTACTGTCAAACCTTTAACATAATTAACAAATACAATTCTGTTAACTGCCACGCCCTAAACTATTTAGGAAATCTTTATCAACAGAGATTAAAATAATGATTGATTGAGTGCTGTTTTTCTTACGACTATTTAATATAGATGGATTACTTTAATACTTTCGTCGATAGTCAACTCATGAGAACGACGGGCAATACTTTATCATAGGCAAATGAAGAGCAAATAATATATATACGTATGTATGTATATATATATATATATACATGTATTTCTATATATTATTATTTTTTTTACTTATATCAAATTTTATAAGGCGATGTCATATTTTATGGTCCGATTTTGAGTATTAACTTCTATCAGTGTTAATACGTGAGTTGAGCTTGGTAATAAGTTACACAGAATTTTACACATTTTATTAGCGTAAGAATTTGTGAGATAAAATTCATTGAATTTATATAGCCACGTGTTTTATATATACACACAAGCGGTTTAATTCATCAACGTTTACAATCATTGAAAATCGCTTTCTCTTCCGTTGCACTATGTGACAATAAAAAGACTCACCTTTTTTGTGAAATTGTCGAATTAATATGTAACGTGTGCATTATTAGATTATTTTTCCTGGTTTTATTTTAAGTGTTGCCTTAATTATTTATTTAATTAAATAATTATTAACTTTTTATTTTTTTAATTTTTTATCGTAAACTAAAGATTATTCCGTGTAAATAGTTGTTTGCTGATTCACTTGTACGGATTTATGGGTCTTTAAAGTTTAAAATTTCTAATTTCCATTGCCAAGATTTAAAGACGAAGTGGCTCATATATTCTCCTCTAACTGAAAAGTCCTCCCACTCTCCCAGAAAGAACCGGATATTTCTATATCCATTATAACTATATTGACCTGACACCGTTATTAACTGGGTTGCGCACTCATACACTTACAACTTCCATTACACTTTGCTATTCCAAAATAATTATTTCTCCCTCATAGCATTCCGCCTATTGTCATTGGCTGCATCTACGACATTCTATTAATCTGAATTATAAACAAACATACACAAAACGAAAACCGCAGCCCTAAATCGCTACCGCCGTTCAATTGCCACGCATTATTATAAATTATTTATTCAGTGTAAAGTTACGCATTCCATTTCCCACTAATTGGATTACCATTATTTACATCGTGTTAGATTTAAAACAATTATGTTGCAGCTATCTTTTTTACATATCCGAATTTAGCGTCCTATATTTACCTAACATTACATTTTAACCAACTCGAAAACATCAAAAATACTTAAACAGACAACATACATCGTCCCTTTTTTGTATTTTTCGTTTCTTTTTTCTGGAGAGGGGAAAAGTGAGGTTCATTATTTATACGCTAACGTGTTTTTCTTTGTTTCATTTTTAAAAGCATAGCGAATTCAACGAGGATCGCAAAAAATCCTTTCTTCAACAACCACACATGCGCGTCTCGCGTGTTTTCTTGGTTTTGGTTTAAATAATAAGAAAAGACGACGTTACTTCGATTTCGTCACCGTGGACCAATGAGTAAAGGAGCCGACTCGAAACATACGTGTTTCAGGCTTGCGTCAAATGTAACGAGTTTTTTTGTGTGTGTGGGGGGTTAACATTGAAACAGGTTTATTTATGTGATTTTTTTCGTTCGTTTCTTCTAGATTTTCCTGTTTATACCTCTAGTTTAATTTTTGGTCAATATTCATAATACAACACCTCTACACACCAAGGCAACGTCGGGTACCCCCGCCACATAACGTGTTTCCTTATTTTTATTTCGTGTTTTTTCATCAGTTTTTTTTATTATCTGATTAAAACACTTTATTTATTTATTTAGTTTTTTGCTTTTTATTTTTATTTTTTTTATTTTTTTATTTTTTTATTTTTGCAAATTGAAACAAAACCCATTATTTGTTTTGGGGGTGTTTTCTTTGTGCTTGTTGTTTGAGTTTATTTTTATTTTCGTTCTATTTGGGGGGGGATTACGGTAATAAGTGAAATTAGTGCAGTGAATAATAAAACTAATAATCAATGATAAAACTTAAAGACGAACTATTAAATACACGGAAGAAGTTACATTCCGTTAAGATAGGATTCCATGTTTTCGTCCTTAAATAAATTTCTGTTTCGTAATAAAACTTCAAGACGAACTATTTTTTGTCGCTGAAGCCAGTAATTAACCAGTAAATATTACCACAGCTTCAACAGTTAAATGGATTGCTTTTCCCCTCTCTCCACCGGCATGCATTACTGCGTCAATTTTCTTTTTCTTTTTCCTCTCGTTGCTATTTGTAAAAAAAAAAAATACGATTGAGGGTTGCTCAATACTCTCTCCACCCGTTCTGGACATTCCGATAATCGTTCTTACCATGAGGAGTTGGGGGTGTCTGTTCCGAAAACCGTTCATAACATTAGGAGGTTAGGGTTTTGGCACCAGCAATAATAACAACAACAACAACTACAACAACAACGACAACAGCAACATCTTTTTCGAGATGAGGGGAACGTTTCCACCGAGCAACGCCGATTAGCGAGTACGGCTAGTTATAAATAAATCCAATGTCCTCATAGGAAGTAATAATAGTTGACTAATCGCCGAGACGTAGCAGAATGAACAAACAGAGGCAGTAAGGGGGGAGATAAGGTGAGTGAAAGAGAGGAAGCGAGAAAGAAAAGAAGACATACCGAGTATATATCTACTTATACATAAAAGGCACTTTGCCTCTGTGTGTGGGGATTCAGTGTCAATTAACTCAGAAACGACCGGACCAATTATTTTTAAATTGCACACAAACATATTTTATGTGCCTGCCAGCATTCGCAGGTGAGCTTTGCATCGAAATGCTCATGATCAGTATAAAAAACGATAATCGAAAAAAATCCGATTAAATGATGAATTCTCTAATCTAGATCCAAGTAAATACTCTTGTACAGCCTAACAAGTGCAAGATGAATGGTAGACATTGTATTTCTGCACAAGCAGAATGGCCCGACGTATAAAATCAAAAGTAGGTTCTTGGAAAAGACAGGGGCGCGTTATAAATGAATGTTTCTGTTTAGGGCACAATTGAACTATGATACTTAACTTTTGTATTTTAAACTTTAATTCATGCCGTTATATAAAAATATTTGTGTAAAACTAACATTAGGTCAACCACAGTACAATGTAGCCTATGATGTATTTTTGACAAAGTTACTGAAGACAAACATGTGAATTCTCCTCTCAGTGCATTGTGGTAGGTCCCCGTCCAGATCAGACAGTCAATCGATTTGATTTTAAAAAATCAGAAATTTCACCGATTTCAATGGTAATACATGTATTGAAAAAGTAAAACATTTGTTGATTTTTATTCAATACCTGGCAGCGTTAATATATATATATATATATATATATATATATATATATATATATATCCTGCTGATATATATATCTGTGTGTGTGTGTGTGTGTGTGTGCGCGCGCGGTTCTGTGTGTTTGTGCATGTATGTATGCTGCGTGTGTAGTTTACTGTCTAATAAAAGGGGGTAGCAAAAAGTAATATTTTGTATTCTCCTTTGGTTCATTAACTTCAATCAAAGGTAAACGCTTGATATCTACATGAGATAATATATAATCGAATATCCCATTAACACTCTTTTAACATCTCAAACACAGAATTAGTAAAGAAGTTTAGAAAAAACCCTTCTATAACTGACCAGTAACATATGTTATAGTATACGGTGCTTGTAGTTTCTTGGTCTTACTAGATTCCAGGACGAGAATTCATGTGGTTGAGTATCCAGCTTTGTGCTATTAGTTGAGGTAATATTGGAAAGTTCATCGTTTTTTCGTAAAAGCCATTGTTAGATAGTCATTCCCAGAAGATCTTATTTGGACCGCGAATGATGAGATTTTTGATAAGGGTTTACTTGTTCGATTATCGGTTTTTTATACTGATCATGAGCATTCCGATGCAAAACTCACTTGAGAATGCTGGCAGGCACATAAAATATGTTTATGTGCAAGTTGTTCTAACAAATCCTCCTACCTAGAAAACTTATACACTTGAGGATAGTATTTTGTCAGCATTCAAGTCCTCATCTAGTATCACACAGTATCTTCTTGTACAATACCTACTTATGTAAATTGATTTGTCAATAGGTAAGTCCACCCTAATCCGTAATGGGCAATAACTGATTGCCTTAAACCCAATCGTTGAGAGGATCATTTTATTTTTCGATCATGTTTATATGAGTTTAAGTTTGACTACGGAAAGTGGACATGTCTATTAATCCATCACAGAACAAGTACCTTTGCTACATCTTTATGCATTTTATATTTTTAGGAATACAAATCGAGTAATCTTCGTAATCACGGGTAAATTGTCTCTCCTAAAGTTACATTGATATCAGTCGTAATTTTAAAATCGAACATGAGTATCTTATATGAACTTTCGCCAGTGAATCTGAACAGTATAAATAATAGACGGGAGAAATTGTTTGATCATTCGAATGTACACTATCTGTCTAACTCAGGATGCAATCCTTTATCTGTATAGGAGGTAAATACATCATAACAATGCACATCATCGACTTAGCAATTTACTGGCATGATCTACTTTCTAGCATCTCATCTACTATATAATTAAATGATTGCAGAAATTCCTCTTTGGACCAAAGCATCGTAGGTTTGCAATAATAGATGACGCATACAAATTTGTTATGTCTAAACTATTACCCACAATCTTATGTAACTTTCGTACGCCGCTTCATACAAAATTATTCGTTATAATAAGATCCTGCCAACCTTCAAACGAGCGACATCACCACGACCGCCAAGACCTTTAGACGAAACAGTCTGTTGTTTTCCCTCTAAAACAAAAGTTCTCCCACCGCCCCGACCAACACCGGGTAATTATTTAGCCATTATAACTATATTTCCCTGACACCCTTAATAAACTAGACCAAACACTCATACACATAAACTACATTATACTTCACTATTCGAAAATAATGATTTCTCCCCACTATTATTCCGGCTAATCGAATTAGCTGAGACGATAAAATTGTATTATTCCGGAATGCACACATCATACAAAAATGAACAAGTGGAACCTTATTCAATATGGCCGCTCAATCTACACAAAACATTACTTTTATGCATATTAAACCAAATAAAAATTCTACCACACTCATAACCATACGTTTACGTAGTTATACCCTCACCTTTTATTATATACACGTTATCGGCACTTATTGTTTTAAATGAATTATAATTTCCTATCGGAGCTTTTCCGCCATGTTATAGACTAATGTTTACAAAACCTTAACATAACATTTAGTTTTACGTTACACAAATAAGACGTCGTAAATTTGGTACAAATCAGTTAGCGCAGATTCTTCTGGTAATGTTTACGTCTAATGTAAATGCCGTTATTTCGTTGATTTCAGCATCATAAATTATGTCATTTTATTTATTTAGATTAACATTATTTACATATTGATCCAATAAAATATTACGTCACGGCTTTCTTCATATCATGTACGGTTTCAGCGTCCTAAATTATACGATGATAACATGAACTGATCTTTTAAGTAACAAATACAAACTGTTGTCTCCAGCCGAGTATTAACAGAAAACAACCAACGATACTTTCATTACGTTAAAACATTTACACAAGAGGCGGCGGCTACTTTTCCGTTGATTTAACAGCAAGTGATATGGTACGGTTCTAAATATATACGAACCAACTTATTTCCTTTATATGAAAACATTTTCAAATTAAGCTGCGACAACTATTTCTTTTTTAATTAAACAGTACGCTTGTATTTAACATTAAGGAGTTAGTCCCAGCTTTCATCCTTCAATGTTTTGATTAAAATAAAAAATATCGTTCGATGGAGCATCCGAACTTAGGAAATGAAATATGAATGAATGAATCAAAGTGGCATCTAGATTGGGGTGATTAGGGAAGAAACAGAGTATTATTTTTCGATTTCGGAGTGTCTTCGAACCCCCTACACGATCATATTTTACTTTTTGGTTTTATTTTTGTTTTTTTGGAGGGTCGTTTTAGTTTCGATTTTTCTGCCTTTTTAATATTATTTAATACTACTGTAGATACTTCGTTTTTTTGACAGACTAACAAATCATAAAGCAGTATTTCTTATTAGATAAAACACATTTATACACACAAATCTTGAATTAAATCCAGAAAAATTCTCATTTTTATTAATTTTGATTCAGTTATACCTGACTACATTTACGCTATTTAAAAAAAAACATGTCTGTCAAATAATTTACGCCGCCAAATTACAAATTTCCCTACATTACATTGCCTAGAAATATACGTATATGTTATATATTTGCTTTCTTTGGTTTGATTGTTTTACTATAATTGTTTTTGTTTACTTATCTTTTAAGGATTCATTTTCGACACTGCTCACACATTAACTTTTTTTAAGGTATTTTTTACTTTAGCTCCAACCACACAATTTCCTTTAAACTGACGACTTCTATAGGTTTTAAACTATGCTGAATAAGAAAATCTCTTTTAACTTTTGCGGAAACAGGTAGTTTTTGAGATAATAAATAATGTAATTCACTGTTCTACACACGCGCGATAAACAAGTTTACTTCTTTCCGCACGACACTGCTATCTCCAATATTTCTCTTGGTTTATAGTCCTTCCAGTGGATATGCTGTAAGCATATATCAACGTAAAGCTTGAGTCAAATTCTTTGACAATCCTTCAATTCTCAGAAAAAAGTAGTATCTATTCCGAAAGCCGTTCCTACTAATATGAGGTTGGCCGTGTCTATTCCATACGACGTTCTTAACATGAGGAGGTTAGGGGTGTCCATTCCGAAAGCCGTTCTTAACATTTGACGTTAGGGATTGGCCTCAAACAACAACCATAGTTTAATTTTTTTAAGAAGGGGAACATGCCTCCACCTAGCAACTCCGATCAACGGGTCCTGCTAGTTTCTCATAAATTTGACGTCTTTTGTAAAAATTCGACAAAAAACTGTATTGTTTTACACAGTAAGTTTTATAATAACATCGACTTAGAAAATGTGTATTCCATAAACTTCCATACAATTGTTTATAATTATATTTTTGTTACTGACAAAATAGACATGGTATGAAGTAATCTATATTTATGTAAGAGCTGTTGACTATTTTTTAAGATGTATGTTTATGAAGTTAAATATATACATATATTTTCGTTTAGTTATTAAATTAATTCAATCAGTTATATTTTATTATAAATGTCTTAAATAATTATTTTCAAAAGTTATTGCTACATATTGTAGATATGTTTTCAGACGATTGTATTATATAGATTTTCTTAAACACATAATATAGATAACGAGTAGCATGAAAAATGTATACATGTACATTCTAATGTACAGAATAGTGACAATCACTCTACATAATAAGTGTACTTATAAAAATACAGTTACCATATTTTAAAAACAGTGTTTCTTTTAAATCTGTGCAATTAGATAATAAAAACGATTTTTCGACTTGAGCCTAGCAGACTGAGAAAAATGCGATTTCAAATTAAATTGGTAGATGGTTATGGAGAGATCTTTAATAAGATACGTTCTCCAAACATGCGCATTACCGTTGCAAATGCTTGTTTAAACTAAAGCCTGGAAAAGTAAAATGAATGCTTATTCAAACAACATCAGGAAAAACGACAATTTTATTTGAAAATTAAGCAAGAAAACCGAAAGAACATCGCATTAAAATCCTGACAGAAATGATATTTAAAACATAACCCCGGATAAATGAATAACATTTTATTTGATCATTAAAAGTTCACAGACCAAAGAAAATGCTATTTCAAACAAACGCCTGGTAGACCACAGACAGTGTTTTTCCAAACTGCAGTCTGACAGACCACAGACAATTTTCTTTCAACCCGTATATATTTTTAAATGAACATCCGACTAACATACACAGACGGCAAAAAGAAAGACTGCACTTGTAATTTTTTAAACTAAATTTAATGTAACTGTTCCATTAATTTAAAGTTACATTTCATTCGCCCTTTATTCTTCTATAATTTTACTTGTTCATATTTGGCTTTTTATTGAAATATTCACATCATTTAAACAAATAACTTCAAATTATCATGTTCTTGACAGTAGAAAAATAGTACTTTTTAAGAGGATTGCACTGTTGTTGGATTTAGGGAGCCGTTTTAAATCTGTTTCTTAGGCTGCGGATCTTGATAGCATTGTCGTCTCTGTTAGAAGTATCTCTAGTACGACCAGATTTAGGGGTATCACGAACACATCTGGTGTTTTGGTGCTTTTGAACAGTCTTTCATACCGTTTTCTCATCACATTTCAATCTGCGGTTTATTTCTCGATTGGATAAACCAGAAAGATGGAGATTAATGTGTTCCTTACGATCTCTAAAAGAAAGTCGTGGCATATAGACTAAATGTTACGTTGTATAACCTGGAACAACAACAATTAGGATTAGAGATGCTTTGTTACCTGTTGCTGGATATTTTAAACTGATTTAGAGGCGATAATTTAAGCTGGTTTTAAGGTAATTTGTTGCTGCGGACTTTTTTTGCCTCCTCAATTTGGATTTATTTTTTTAAATTGACGGGAGCACTAGAATATTTACAGTGAAACGTCAAATATGAACATGGTAAAATCATAGAGGAATAAAAGGCCAATCACATGAGGTATATGTTGTTTAAACAAATTTGCAGATTTTGAAAAAATGAAAAGTGCGGACTTTCTTTTTGACAGCACTGTATATACGAACAAATAGTGTTACTTAGATACTTCTAACAAACAATAAAGTGAAAAAGTGTATCTCTTCTGGTGTCATCTGAGCGATGCCGAGAACATTTTGAAACACGCTTATCCATTGCATCAGTTCTTTATAAGTGAATCGATCTCATCATTCAAAAAATAAAATGAAGTGCAATTAATCGAATCCAATAAAGAAATCAAAAACCTCAGAAACACGTGTATTGATCTTCGAGGATAACGATTTGTTTTTCTCTTGTGAACAATTATCGGACAAGGTAAATAATGTTTTATCAGATTTGAGTATTGTGATAATGGTGAAAAAGAACAGCACACAAATATAGAAAGAAAATACAATGAAAAATAAAAGAAATAAAAGCAACAGTTTTTTTCACATAAAATGTCATTGATCGATAGGATAAGGAACATAATTGCTAATCTAGTGGGAAATATAATCAATACGATATTTATACGTCTAATAAGATCAGACTATCTGAACATGTCTTTATTTTTAAAAAACGCGAAAGTATTGTAAATAGATCTATTGGAACTGAATCTATTTTCTGTACACCTGGATTTATAACCCCGAAGGAAATTGTACTCCCTCCGATAATGAATTGCCCAGGTTGTATCAACTTCTCTTTTCGTAAAATGTTTTCCATAAACTTATCCACAACCACCCAAAAACTATTTTCAATAATTGTGCAGAAAAGCAAAATAGCGTCCATTCGCAGCTGAACATTTTGCTAACCGCATTTCATCTCCTCTGATGATATGAGTCAATATTGAAAATCCATGGATTAAGGAAATTAACATAAACCCCGTTCTATATATTCCTTTTGTCAAACAATAAATTCTTAAATCGAATATATGTGTCTATATGCTGGTTTTCAGAATTTAAAATTTAACCACCAAATGATATCCTTTCAAATAAGTGTTCGTTATAATACCTTTACTTTATATATCCTATAAAAATGCGTTATTATCGAATCGTTTACATTATAAGCATTTTAAAAAATTATGTCTACTTTTCAGAACATCAGAACACTGATGATTTTAGAAATTTCGTGGCGGTGACGAGAGTCTTGAAAATGATGAGCGTAGTGTTCGGTCATCAGATGTTGACAACGATCAATTAAGAGTCTTAGACGAAGCCAATTCGTGCACTGTTGTTCAGTAACTTGCCTCTTTATTAGACGTCACATATACGACGATTGTCAACCACTTGAAAGAGATTGGAAAGACAAAAAAATCTTGATAAAGTGGTGCCGTACGAATTACACGAAATGAAGTGCTATCTTCCTTTCTTTTTCGCAATAATAACCACCGGGTGGTTACTTGCGATAAAAATTGGGTTCTTTACGATAACCGACGATGCTCAACTCAATGGTTAGACACAGACCAAGCTCCACGACACTACCCGAAGCCAGTATTGCACTAAAAGAAGGTCATGCTAACCGTTTGGTGGTTTGCGTCCAGTCTTATCCATTACAGTTTTTGAATGCAGGTGAAACCATTACGGCGAAGAAATATTGTCAACAAATCAATGAAATGCATCAGAAACTTCGACAGCAACACCCAGCATTAGTCAGCAGAAAAGGTCTAATTCTCCTCCACGACAATATTGCTAAACCTATGCTGCAGCAGTTGAACAAATTGAGCAACGAAACTGTGTCATCCACCATACTCTCCAGACCTCTCACCTACCGACTACCATTTTTTCAAGCATCTCGACAATTTTCTGCGTGAGAAATATTTCAAAAACCTAAGCGACACCAAAAACGCTTTCACAAAAGCACAATAATTTTTTTTTACGTTACTGGTTATAATACACATGATTGGCAAAATCTGTTGATTCTGATTGTGCTTGTTTCGATCAAGAGATTTTTTCTTTCAGCCAAGATATGTTCATCTGAATTTAAAAATTTAAAAACTGAAAAGCTTTCTTGACAACCTGCTATATAGGCATGTGGTGAGGTAAAATAGAAATAACTTACTTCAGAAGAACAGGGCAAATATACGGCATTGAACATGATTGACTATTAACGATCAATTAATAATAACTAGGGCTATGACAATAGCATATTCTTTTCATTGTTTTGACTCTCGAGTATATATCCGACACAGTTAGACACAATTAATCAACCGAGAACCACATCACTCTACATAAAAACATAAGATATCAATGGATATATATATATAGCTGAGAATGAAAACAAGGAAAAGGATAGGCCTAGTAATGATTCACTATATTACAAATAACCGTTCAAGTTTCCAACGGTATATTTTACCAGATTGTTTGGATTTGAATGCAACAAAGTTAAATGCATGGATCACAACGGTGTCCATAAAATCAATCAAGGAAACTTTGTAGCTTAATTATCATTTGGTAGGAAGGGACTATGTATAAATTATCGTGTGTTATATACTAGTAAATAGGCGTACAAACGTGATAATGGCAATATTAACGAAAATAGTAAGGAATATCTGTAGGACACATACAACGCAATTCCCGTCCGTCCGTCTGTGAACAAAGCGGAGTCGACGTTTTCATTTCGCGCACCGCCTATCAATTTTCTTGCAAGATTACAACACAAACTACTCTTCTGTATAAATAATAGATGAGACCAATGAGCAATAAATAGAAACACACACACATACACACATACACACACACATATATATATATATATATATATATATATATATATACGCACAGACGTACACGCCCGCCCCCCGAACTTATATATAAATTATTAGTATTCACCTGCTGTTGCTCGTGTATTGCCTTGAAAATAATACGGAAGAAAAAACATAAAATATTTAATAACAATTATATGTAAAATATTTTAAATTATTTAATGACAATTATATGTAAACTATAAAATAATATTTAATGACAATTATATGTAAAATATTTAATAATATTTTATGACAATTATATGTAAAATGTTTAATAATATTTTATGACAATTATATATAAAATATTTAATAATATTTAATGACAGTTATATGTAATATATATATATATATATATATATATATATATATATATATATAATAGTATTTAATGACGATTACATGTCGAAAGAAAAGTTAAAGTTAACATTTGCAATATGATATCAAGTAAATAGTGTTTTGAATGAAAATATTTTAATAAGTTGGGTTTTTATTTACGAATTTAAAGGTTTCTTATTTGTCCAAGAGATGTCCGATAATGCCCCACCAAGTTGCTAAACCGGCCCTGTACGATTTAATCAAATTAGGCTACGGAACTCTGCCTCATCTACCATACTCTCTAGGCCTTTAACGTACCGATTACCTTTTTTTAAGTATATCGACAACTTTCTGCGTAAGAAATGCTTAAAAAGCCCTAGGAGATATACAAAAATAGTTTCTTAAACTTCATCGCCACCAGAACGCAAGATTTTTACGTAAATGGCATAAATGTGTTTATTCTCCTGATACTCATTTCCACCAATAAAGTTTTGTTTAAGCCAAGGGATGTAAATCTGAATTGAAAAGTAAAAAACCCTAAGAACTTTTTTGTCCACCGGATAGGGCTGATTTCAAAAGTGTTTCCACTTTCATTTATTCAAAACTCTGAACAGTGCATAAATGTATATTTGTGCATGCGTACAAGTGCACTTGAAGTCGACTTAGGCATGCAAAATTTAATTTTTCTTCAACATTTATTTTCTTTTAGAAACAGCTTTTCCCATTTAAAATCAAAACGAATTTGTTCCACAGGTTCCTGTTCATTACATATCAAGTTTAAAGTCGGTAGACCAAAAATTAAAAAGAGAAGTGTGATAAAGACCGTTCATCAAACAGATAAGTCTACTTTTATATATACTAGCAGGCGGCATGGCGTTGCTCGGTAGTAAAATACATATAAATATGATATAACAATCTGTGAGGAGTTCGTATGTATTATTACATACAATATTATTACAGAGTCACTACTTTATTTATTACTAGCATGGGTTCCCGGCGTTGCCCGGGTGTTTGGAGGTGTATGTTGAGCAAAAAAAAAAGTCATAGTAGGAAGGCGGGCTCGAACCCGTACTGCGAAGGAGGAAAAGAACGGGGAAAAACCTGACGTCTTTACTGTTACGACCACCGCCAAACCGGAAGGAACGTAGGTTTAAATTAAAGTTAGGCAATCGAAAAGAGGGGATGACTTTCAAAAATATCGGCAAAAAAGGCAACCCTTCCCTGTTGAAAGTGCCCAGTTGAGGGTGAAGAAATTAATGTTTGTAGTCAATTTTTCCGTATTTGTCGTCTGAAGAGCCGAGCTTCAAAACAATACTAATATTGTGAAAATCCGTCCCCTCTGTCGAAAGTTTTAGGCAGACATGCAAACATATATACATATATTTATATATTGGTAGCTTAAATTTTCGACCCAAAGTGATTAAACAGTTTACCCTATCTCTGAATACCCGTTACGTGTTAAATGTTTAGACCAGAAATTGTCTGAGTAATTTTGTAGAGACCGCAGTGGTAATTTTTTTAAAAAACTACCCCTCTTAACATTTATTGTTTGGGGCTCAAATCAAATTATTAAGTTAGATCCATGTACAAGGAATCTATATCTAAAAGTTCAATCGTTTATACCTAAAATTGTCGGAGGAGTTTTGTAGAGTTCTCAAAGGTCAAATCGTTGAACTGTGACCCCTTAATAGCCAAATTTCTGGCCGAAAACGGATTAGAAAGATTTTCCAAAATCTCAATACGCTTTATATCAAATTTCGAGTCTGTAGACTGGAAATTGACAGACACTTTCACTTTTTTAGATATATAGATTACTAGCATGGGTGCCCGGCGTTGCCCAGCATTTTGGAGGTGTATGTTGAGCAAAAAAAAAAAAAAGTGGTAGTTGGAAGGCAGGCTCGAACCCGTACCACGAAGGAAGAAAAGTACGGGAAAAAACGTGACGTCTACGCTGTTATGATCACCGTCAAACCGGAAGTGACGTAAGTTTAAATTAAAGCTAGGCAATCGAAAAGAAGAAATGACTTTCGAAAATATTGGCGAAAAAGCGACCCCTCCCTGTAGAAAAGTGCCAAGTTGAGGGTGAAGAAATTAATGTTTTTAGCCAATTTTTCACTGTTTGTCATCTGATGAGCTTCAAAACGATACTGATCTTGTGAAAACTCGTCGCCTCTGTCGAAATTTTTAGGCAGATATGCAAATATGCATACATACATACATACATACATTTATATATTGGTAGCTCAAATTTTTCGCCCAAACCGATTAAAAACTTTGCCCTATCTCTGAATACCCTTTATGTAAAATTTCAAATGTTTAGATCAGAAATTGCCTGAGTAATTTGGTAGAGACCGCAGAGGTATATTTGTTAAAACTTTTATCCCTATTATGACCCCGTAACATTTATTGTTTGGGGCTCAAATCAGGTTATTATGTTAGATCCATGTCCAAGGAACCTATACCTAAAATCTCAAGTGTTTAGACCCAAAATTTTCGGAGGAGTTTGGTAGAGTTCTAAAGGGTCAAATCGTTGAACTTTGATGCCTTAACAGACAAATTTCTGGCCGAAATCCGGTGACAAAGATTTTCCCAAATCTCAGTCCCTTGTATATCAAATTTCGAGTCTGTAGACTTAAAGTTGACAGAGTTATTGGTTAGGGAAATGTACACACACAGACAGACAGATACACAGGCAGACAAATACACAGACACGTTCACTTTTATAGATATACTAGCATTTCAGCCCGGCGTTGCCAGTGTGTTTTGATGTGGCGGTGGCACAACAAAAAAAGTGGTAGTAGGAAGGCAGGCACGAACCCGTACCGCAAAGAAGGAAAAGAATAGGGTAAAAACCTGACGACTATGCCAAACCGGAAGCGATATTTTTTAAAATTAAGGCTAGACAATCTAAAGGAGAAGATAACTTTCAAAAATATTGGCGACAAATGTGAACCCCTCCCCTCTGTAGAAAAGTGCCTAGTTGAAGGTGAAGGTATTAATGTTTTTAACCAATGTTTCGATATTTGTCGTATGAAAGGTCGAACTTAAAAACGATACTGAGGCCGGTAAAATCCGTCGCCTCTGTCAAAGGTTTTTAGGCAGACATGCAAACATACATACATACATACATACATACATACATACATACATTTATATATTGGTAACTAAAAATTTTCGACCCAAACCGATGAAAAAGTTTGCCCTATCTCTTAATACTCTTTATGTAAAATTTCAAATGTTTAGACCAGAAATTGTCTGAGTAATTTGATAGAGACCGCAAAGGTAATTTTCTAAATAACTTTGAATCCTTTTTGACCACTTAACATCTATTGTCTTGGGTTTAAATTAAGTTATTAAGTTAGATCCATGCCCGAGGAACCTATATCTAAAATTTCAAATGTTTAGACCCAAAAGTGTCGGAGGAGTTTGGTAGAGTTCTGAAAGGTCAATTCGTTGAACTTTTACCCCTTAACAGACAAATTTCTGGCCGAAAACCATTACATAGATTTTGATAAATCTCACTACCCTGTATATCAAATTTCGAGTTTGTAGACATTGACAGAGTTATTGCGTAGGGAAATGTACACAGACAGAGAGACAGACACACAGACAGACAGACACACAGACACGTTCACTTTTATAGATATACTGGTATTTCAGCCCGGCGTTGCCCGGGTGTTTGTTTATATATATATATATATATATATATATATATATATATATATATATATATATATATATAGATATAGATATAGATATATAGATATCATCCCCAATATAAAGTAGTAGCTTAAAAAATTAAAGCGCTAATCGTTACTGTTTCAGCTATCATCAGATGTATAAGGTGGATGAGAAAATGTTTAAATTTAATTGACTTCAACGCATAAATGTATATTTGCACATGAGTACAAGTGCACTTTATGTCGACTGAAATTTCCATTATTTCTAATTTTTCCGCATATGTTTTATGTTTATCAGCTAAAGACCAAATCGAATGTGTATTCCAAGCTCAAATCCCACATATATTACCTTTTAAGTTTGTAGACTAAAACCTGAAGGCGTAGTTTCGTAGAGACCGTTCATCAGACAGACAAGGTCATTATATATATATATATATATATATATATATATATATATATATATATATATATATAGTAATTTATAAAATATATATGGCGATTAAGCTACACTGAATATTCTGAGTTTCATCCACTATAGGATTCGTCAGGCTTATAAGCCTGACGAATCCTATAGTGGATGAAACGCAGAATATTTAGTGTAGCTTAATCGCCATATATATTTCATAAATTACTAACTAGCTCTACCTACGTATTGAGCACTTTTGAAGTAAATACTTAAAGTTTCGTATATTAAATTTATGTGAGTAAATGAAGTAGTTATATATATATATATATATATATATATATATATACTCGGGGTTTTTTTATATTCAAAAGTAATGGACTAATGAATTCAACGAGGTTGTTAGATAGTGCTCAATAAAAAGAGCTGATAATACTTGTTTATTGTTATATAAACATGCTCACATCCCGCTGCTACAAACAGCCACTTGTTTCAATCAAACAACAGATATCATCAGGCAGCGACTTGACTATTCAAAAGTTCAATGAATAATAATTTATTCATTGAACTTTTGAATAGTCAAGTCGCTGCCTGATGATATCTGTTGTTTGATTGAAACAAGTGGCTGTTTGTAGCAGCGGGATGTGAGCATGTTTATATAACAATAAACAAGTATATATATATATATATATATATATATTCGTGCTAAAAGTAGTGCAAAATTATTAACTTCAATAGATTTATTTCATTAGAAAATTGTAGCCCCATTTCAAAGTTGTTTCTAGTAAAACATCAAAAGAATCGAAAAACTCAATATCCGACCTTCGAATTACACATAAAAACTTTAATCGGTGTCTAACGTGACTATAATAATATTTTGCAATATTTTATAGTTAGTAAATCTAACACGTAAACGTTTATATTGTCTCATTGCCGCGAAAGGTCATTCGCACGGTAATTTTCTTGAAAGTGTAAAAATATTTATGCTTTTGGCTTTAAATTTTTTATACACAAACAACTGACGAAGTGTAATATTTGATCTGAATGGAAAAATATATGGCTGTAAGTACATCTTCCATTAATATACAAACATAAAACAATTAACAGAAAACGAGTAAAAATCCGCAAAAATATTGCTGTAGCACGAGGAACCTTTACAATTTTTTTTCGCTTATAATTGTGGTTCGTCCTGTAAACACTCTTTTACGATATGTCTGTCATCTATCTATGTAAATAATACTTCAATATATGCGCCACTTTTAATGTACTGGTTCAAACTAGTTACATTAAATAATAGCATGACTGGAATCGTTAAAAACCAGTCGTGAATATATAATCATATAAAACTATGCTATGTTATCACAGTGGTTGTAGAATACTCGTCCCGGAATACGTATGATTAATTATCCGGACAGAAAACGTTTATATCAGTCGTTGTTCCTCGAATTGAGATAAAAAAGACATAATACAAAACCGTGTACCAAGAATAATAACCCAGATTTTGATTAAAATCCAGCAGAGACTTTGATTGAAAAGAATATGTATAATTTAAGGTTTGATTTAGATTCAAATATATTAAAAATTAAAAGTCAGGGAATTGGGTTTACGAGTATGAATTAAATTTAATACAAATCTGAAATATTTGATTTTTCAAATTGGAGGTGGTCGACAGATTCTATATCTAAAACTCTATAAAATACTACAACAAAATAAAAACTTGATGAATATTTATTGATGTATATTGAATGTTTATAATTGTAATTGAAGACATCTATTTTTTACTGAATGTTCATCGAGAGATTCCACTCCACTTTTACCGCCTTTGCGTAGAAATTAGATTACACTAAAAACACCCCAGAGAGAGACCTATCACTCCTAGTTGCTGTGATTTCTAGTGCTATAATGATCGGTTAATAAGTTGAGGAGTGAATGTTGTACGTACGCATAAACATATACACATATCTAATTGCATAAACATATCAATGCTGAAGATTCTATTCAATGAGGAAAACAATTCGCATAATACCTGCTTGTTTGAAAACGAAACTATAATTTGTATAGGTTATACTATTTGACTAATTTTAATGAGCAATTTAGTTAACAATTCTATTTCAGATTAAGGAACGATCTTCCTGTGCTCAGTTTAAGAGGGTAATGTTATGTTTTTTTTTCGGTGGTTATGTTTTTATAAACTCTAGGATTACCTCCCTTTTTGTTTTTGAAGGTGTTATGTTATATCTGTTGTTATGATACCATCCTCAGAAGTACCTTCTTTTTTGTGGGGTAAAGGTACGTGTTCATATTCTATCTATTTTGTCCTTACATACATTAACTCCTCTATACGGAGTAGTGTGGAATCTGTTCTGTTCGTATGAGACCACCTTCCCATGTAGTGCTTCCTCCTTCGAGGTAGTATAGCATACGTCATGAAGAAATTATCACTACTAGTTGGTCATTTGCAAATTAAATACTTAATATATACTAGCAATAGTATGTGGCAACATGTTTTGCGATGACAAGGAATTTTCTGCAAAACTAAATTCAAAGTATTGTAAAGAAATCACCCGCCTGCGTAACTGTGATATTTGTAAGAAACCTTTCCAACATCGACCAACGTATTAAAATATAATATGTGCAAAATGTATAAAAATATAACATGTGCAAAACGTAAAAAAATATAACATGTGAAAAACGTAAAAAAATATATGTGCAAAACGTATTAAAATATATGTGCAAAACGTATTAAAATATAGTATGTGCAAAACGCCTATAGCGGTAATGATGAGAATGAATAGAATTATAAAACATTGTTGATACCAAATATACTCATGAAAATGATATGAAATATAATATTTTATATTTAACGCAGAAAAATGTATAGAAATAGTCTGGTCATTTCTTAGAACAACGAAAATTATTACTTATATCTACTATTTTAAACAAAACTTATCACACAAGCTGTCTGCTTGAGATAATCAAAGTACTTATCAGGCGTCACATTTTGAATGTAAAGACATTTCTATACACAAAGATAAGTATATTAGTCAAAACAAAAAAATATGAAATGAATCACATCAATAGTCCTGAAATGTCATTAAATCAGACATTAGATTTAAGCATTATACACACACACATACACACACGCGCGCACATATATATGTATGTATATATATATATATATATATATATATATATATATATATATATATATATATATGATGAAAATAATGGAAATAGTATTCCGACAAAAAAGAGAAATAAAAAGGAACAAACCGTATTATGTGTTCATCAACGTTTCGTCTTTATTTCGAGGAAGTGGAAATAAAGACGAAACGTTGATGAACACATAATACGGTTTGTTCCTTTTTATTTCTCTGTCTCTCTTTCTCTGTCTCTCTTTCTTTCTCTCTCTCTCTCTCTCTCTCTCTCTCTCTCTCTCTATATATATATATATATATATATATATATAAAGGGGCCTTACGTTGCCCGGGATTGAATAATTAGCAACGAACTTTTCACACTTCTATAGTTTTATTATAATTGAAATCGGTAACATTACACATTTTCAATTAAATCGATTGCGTGCCGACTTTAGTTGGGGACCCATCGCGATGATCAGAATGAAAGCATCATATGCTTTTCCGATCTGACTTAGTTCACAATACATTGTAGTCTACATTGCACTGGAGATACCGTGCTGTTTATTTTATAAAATTTTGTTTTATATAATTGCTTGAATTAAAGGTTAAAACAAGTAAAAACAACCTTGTTTTACTTATACCTTTTAATTATCGCATGTGCACAGATGAACAGATATAGACGACTTGCGCTAAGCCAAGATCAAGTTTTTTTTTCAACTTTGAATGCTTCTCAGTTATTTTACCGTCTGAAAACTAAACCGAAAGTGTTCCACAGGTCCAAGTACTCTACATATCAAAATCGAAGTCTGGAGACTCAGAAGTGGATTGATAAACATTCCGCAGGCAAGGTAACTTACAAAAGTCAAGTATCACAGATCAGTTGTGCTATAAAAAGAAACAGTTATTTCGAATGCGCCCTTGTCTTATAAAAAAATCTACTACTTAGGTATTTCTGCTTATGCGATGCTAAAACTTCTCAAATGCACTGTGATACTAGCTTGTATAAAAGTGTTACATTTGGTCAAAATCATACTTTCTTCTTTAATCGGATTTTTTTTTACAATTATCGATTTTCGATACTTATCGATTATATTTTGATACAAAAGCCTACATAAGAAAACTCCAGACACATCAAGTATCTTTGTGTGAATTTTTTTTTTTTAATCGAATCAGTTTTTTCCAAGTCACTAGGAAACCCACTCACACACATATTTTTTAATATATTAAATAAATTAATGCGTACAATGGTTGGATGAAGGACAACAACGTTGTTATAAAAGAGAAACAGAAGAAAATACTAAATACGCGAATTTATCCTCCTAAAAATATGAGACCATATCAATTAGTGCGACAATAAAATTTTATCGAAAACTTTAGATAAAAAGAGAAGTTTTGTTTCATACAGAATTTATATATTAAAATATAGTAAAGAATAGGGCAATGCTAATATGATGAAATCACAGAATTAGGCATTTAACTTGAAGTAATTATCGAGCGTCATGTTCAAATGTTAAATCATTGTTAAAGGTTAAACAGAACCGAAGGAAAACGACTTAGAACAAGAATTCTAAGTAAGAAAACATAAGACCTAAACGTTAGCTACAAAAAATACCGGAGGGATGCGCGCTATTAATAAATATTTAAAAAAAAATGATAATACTTGAATTAAAAAGAAATAAAAAAGTATTAGCTACAATACCTGTGGTTGAAAGTATATATATACTCTTTCTTAAAGGATAAATATATTTTAATCTTAAATGTGTAGGCAATAAGTATTTGCAATGTCTGTGGAAACAAGTAAAAAATATTTCAAACTGAAGTGAACGTTGTTTAGTCTAAAAATGAAATGAAGGAGCGCAAAAGAATAAATGACTTTTGATTAGTTGCAATGCGGAGCAAAGATAAGACTGAAAAATCGCTTTTTTCCCCTGTTCGTATATATATATATATATATATATATATATATATATATATATATATATATATATATATATATACAAAGCAGCCACCACTTATCAAGGCCCGGAAATCACTCGACAATAAAGGTTATAAAGGTTAATGAGTGTACAGTATTCAATGGGAAAATGTAGTAATTGTTGGTAATGGAAAATTGGTAAATTGTATTACTAGAGGGGCCGGTTCATCAAGAACTTTTTCACTTGGACTTGAAGACGGCCATATTGTAGCCAGTGTGAAAGCAGAAAAACGGAACAGAGTTCCACAGGCATGCAGTAATATAAAAAAAATAAGTAAATTTTATTAAATTTCATTGTCTTCGACTTATTGTTTGGCGAATTAGCTGACCTGACGTATTCCTCTTACCTTTTACGGCATACATACGATTCTTGTGTATGTATGTATGTGTGTGTATTGTGTATTGCTGGATACCTATTTAGCTAGCCGCTTTAATAGGGTGTTTCTATTGAAATATATATCTCTCTCTCTTTATATATTAGTATATTCAAAGAGTAAATGTGACATTCTATATATTTTATTCATTCATTCACACACAAGCACACACACACACACACATATATATATATATCCAGGTATGTTTATATAAGCACATACATTTACATTTACTAACGTATATATATATATATATATATATATATATATATATATATATATATATATATATATATATATATATTAGGCACCGCCAAAACGAGGGGGGCAGGTCAGTACTTTTTGACGGACCGTCTTTTTATAAATCTACCAAAAATCAGGTACTTATCCAATCAATACAAAATTTTCAGAGATTATTAAGAGAATAATGAACTTTATAACAGTCTACTTATTTTTCATAAACGATATTTATATATATATATATATTTTGCTTACAAAACCCCCCTTGTTTTAAGGGGGTTCCAAATATGCTTAAAATAATCATCTGAAACTGAACAACACATATTGTCTTGTTGTAAGGGACAGGATTATAGATTAAAAAAAACTTGTTTGCATACCTTATTTTGACGTCTGAACATCAGAAATTCGATTGTGTTTAATTATTCCGCTTTTGAGTTTTGAAGTGTGAAATTTAGTGAATATGTTAAGTAAAATAATTGTTAAGCAAAACAAAAAAAGTTTTTTAAAAATATTTATACGAAGAAAGCCATTTTAAAATCTTAGATAAATAAGTTAACAATTTTTTTAGCGAGCTAAACAGGGGATGCTTTGAAGAATTGATACAAAACAAATCGATAAATAGTGTGATCTTTATGTTAAAAATATCATTTTTATCCCGTTTGAAAACGTTTGCCGCCTTTCGACTACGGTGGACCAAACGCGCTGAAATATTTTTTTTATTTTGCTTTAAATTGCTCCCCCCCCATTTTGGAGGGCCTGACCCTCACACACATACACATTAAAAACCAAACTCATACAAATGGTCACTCATCTGGTACTGGCCAGCCTCAGCGTTAATAATACATTGAAATTTTCGTCACTGAAAAATAAGTTTTTTTGGCCAGTTTGGTCTTCCGTATTTTGCTTTTTATCAAGTACAAATGTAAATATTGTCTCAAATCGACATGAAGTAACTGGTTGCCTATATGAATAAGTGGAATTATTTGAAATCCAGGTACTTATATTATAATATTTTTGCATATTCTCATAGAAACTCACCCTAAATCTTAGTTAGACAAGATATAAACAACTTAACTCTTTCAAAAACCTTTCTTTTTTTTAACTATTTATATACGTTTTTTGTGCAAGACTAAAATGTCAATTGTTAAACTTGGGGGAAATTTTAACATTTTAAATTTAATTAAAAATAGTAGAAAATGTTTTACATTATTCTGCTTTCTATATGATAAAATTCAGGGTTTTATCTTTCTGGAAAAAAAGTTACTCAGAAATAATGGATTTTAATGAATGTAATTTCTTTTTAAAAAACAACAACAACTTGATTTTTCGGGCATTTTGGCGGTGCCCAATATATATATATATATATATATATATATATATATATATATATATATATATATACGTGTAGCTATCTTACCACACAGAGTCAAGTAGTTTATTTTCAACGTAAATGAATTAATGCTGACGACATTTGATCAACGATTTACTTAACATAATTAAATCCTTCTTAGATAAGAGAAAACTCCAGGTTGCCCTCGACGGTCGTGCATCTAAACAATATGATATAGACACGAGAGTGGTCTATCCTTGGACTTTATTATTCCTAATATTCATAAAGGACCTCCTCGAGAAAATTGCCTCTGAGATGGGTATATATGCACCACGCTTTATAACATGCACGACAGGAAAACAAATGAACACATATCTAAAGAAATGGCAGAAACACTAGATGGTAACCTCCAATGAGTAGTAAACAAAAATTGATGGTCACATTCAATGCTGCCAAGATTAAACTTGTTTCCTTCAATAATTACAAGAAACCTTCTCTACCACCAATAAAAATAGCCAAAGATTCATTATATAAAAGTAATTCTTTTAAAATCCTCGGCCTAACGTTCACAGGAAACATGAGTTGGAAAAATTATATTGAGAGCATTGTCAGGACAACTGCGAATAAGGTAGGTTCTCTTTACCGTGCTAGAAAGCTACAACGCCCGAAAGTATCCTGTATCTCTATAAGGCCACCATTCGCTCATGTATGGCGTATTGTTTGTCATATTTGGGTTGGTGCATCTGCTACTATTCTCTCATTCTTAGACAAGGTTCAAAAGAGAATCGCCAACCTGATAGGTCTTGAACTGTCATCTAAGCTGCAGTGTCTATTGCGCCGATGAAATGTTGTGTCCCTCTGCTTGTTCTATAACTATTTTATAGCCAATGTTCTGACGAACTGCAAGCACTTGTGCATCCACGACGTAAATACTATCGACATACCCGACAAGATGTTAAATCCCACCCCTACACAGTAAAGATCCCTAGATGGAGAAGAGCTTTCCACTCCAATAGTTTCTTCCTCAGAACCGCTAGACTTTGGAATTCCATTCCGGCTCCCTGCTTCCCCAATTGTACTGACACGCTAAAGTTAAAGTGTAACGTGAACCTACATATTACTGCGGAACTCCCTACATAGTACCCCAGTAGCGTATGTCCTTGATAGTAGCCCCTACAGCAAAGTGGCAATCTGCCTTGTTTGGGGTGAAAATATAATATATATATATTTATATTTATATGTGAATAATGGGGTATGCCCCTATCTTTTCCCTGCAACCTATTTCGAACAAAAAAAGACTGTCTCAGCTTTATACTTATATTCGTGTCGAGTGCTAGTCTGAGCTCACATCTATATACCTCCTCGTCTAACGTTCACGAAAACACTCGTTTAGCTGAAACCACTATCGATAATTTCTCCCACACTGTATCCGTGCCAAAACTTTACCAACGTTTCTTCCATGTATTTCTTTCTAGTAAAGTAACAGCCACTGCTAGAGCTACACACCTTATGCAGAGATTAATTAATTACATTCAATACTACAGTCAGTATGTCATTAGTTTATCATGTAGGTTTCAATCATTACTGATAACTTATTAGATAGCAATTGTTTATGTGATTTACAACGTCTTGATAAATTACTGATTCAAACAAATACCGGATGACATTTGTTTCTCCGGATTTCTAAAAATTAATTACAATAGGAAAATACCATACAAGAGATTGTAATTCTAAAACTACGTTTGTAATCTTTCCCTATAGTCTTGATTTGTAAAGATAATTCCGCCATGATTATAATGTATTGATTCAAGGGTGAAACACTTGTTGACATATTTTATTTAACTATCATTACGGATATGGGCGCAGTCGAATTCTTTTCACAATGGTTGCACAGTTCGCGTGGGCTGGCAATGTTTGATGTTGTTCGAATGAAACAATTTCAGAAATACAAGGGATGATGATAACAAACCAATGCATATAAAGTCGGACAATGTTGATAAATGGACACTACATATGCAGTCAGACCTGTGCAGGATAGATATAGATAAATATATACTGGGATGGAAATATGTTATAAAGTAGACTTTAAGAGAATACATACACAGTAATTCGACACGCTTGTGATAATGGTGTAGATTGCTTTTTTATGTCCTAATCGACTTAGTTGAGAGGATGTTGTTTATTTCTCTTGTCTGATGAATTCGATACTCAGTCGGTAAAGTATTGGAAGTTACATCCCGAGGTTTGTGACGATGTGATGCTGCCTAAGCCTAAACATTTAGATTCAGTCAACTTTTCTCAAACTAAGAATTTAATTAGTTCTTTTGCTTGAACTATAATCAGAATTATATAATAGAATATTTATAAATAAATATTGATAGAATAATAAAACTGTTTATTAGTAGTAAACTTTTTACGTTATATTTTGAACTATAAGACCGTTCAAAATGGCGTCAAATTTATTATTTAGAAAATTATTAAAATACAGGAGTGTGATGAATAAGAGCAAATACTCTACGATTTTAAAAGATTTACATTTGCAAATATATTTTATAAATAATAACTACGATGAAACAAAATATCATTCGTTCTTGTATAATCTCACATCACGTTGTGTTGTTGGCGGATGTTATTTTGTTTTTTCCTTTCCTTTCAATTCCTAGTAAAAGATGCCGAACTAATACCATTGGGGCTGCCTATCAGCGTGTTGGTCTTTACCTGGTGGCACGCGACCTTGGCAAAATTGTCATTGATTCACGGAACATGATCGTATTATTTCCGCTGAGATTCAATCCTTATGTCATAAATATAACACAGTTTAACATCGTTGAATATTCTTATCACCCAGAAAAATGAATAAACTACATGTAGATCGCATGATCCAAACTTCAATTCAGTTCACAGATTATGGGTATCTTGCTGAGTTTTTAGAGAAAGCAATCGGCAGTTACGAGAACACGATGTTGTAAGAAGATCGCATTAGTTACAATAGTGATGAAAAGAAGCTGAGCTTACTGGGGAACAACCAGTTTTTATCAGTGAAAATAATTGATAATGTATCGTGAGATAAGTGCTTCGTTATTCAATAATGATGATAATGTTCATAATAATAAGGAGTAGAACGAGAAGAAAAAAGCGAAGTTAAAAAGGAGAATGGAAAGAGGAACACAAGTCAGTTATAATACTGCATGTTTCTAGTTGACACAAGAGGGAATGAGATGGACTTTTATTTTGATCTTAATCCCCACGCTGTATAAATTATTTACAGAATTATGTCATAGAAATGATGACGACTCAAAAACTATTCACCGAGATGTTGCAATCTGTAGAATTCAGAATACATAAAAAATATACATAAGCTATTTTGACAAAACAACAAATACTACTTCAAAAATAGGGACTGGTGCTTACGAGGATTTGTATTATAAAAAATGATCATAGACAACGCCACAGTATGAAATGCTAATGCCTGTAAGGATGGTATAATGACCAGAAAAACATATATTTATGATTTGGAAAATCGGATCATAGTGAACAAACATCGACTACACTAATAAAAATAAGATGAACTTCTGCGTATTAGTAAAATATAATAAAAACAGTTGCTTTTTTATGGTGGAACAAAACTTTATTAAGACAATCATGAAGGGAAGACGTATTCCTTCGGAATTCATTTTATATTTAAAAAAAAGACTGAGGAGAAAAGGAAAATGGATAGCGATTAAAAATAAAAGCAGGGAAAAGGAAATAGAAAAAAATATTCAAAACGAGTCAATTGACATGTTTCGCCCTCACTCATCAAAATTGGAATCGAGGGATTTATTTTTTAGTAATTTTTTTCCTTAATGATAAAATCTAAAAAAAAAGATGGGAGCAAGAGCAATCGTATGGGGATGAATTTTAGAGGCTGATCACGTTCAAACCCAACAAACAGTCCTTTTGCTTACAAAACTCTATCTAGTTACGTTACATCGATTTATCGCAAACCGACATTCACTGGGATACATGCTGGGATTCATTCTGCCCTAACAGGCGAAAATGTAATTTAATTTGGACATTAACACATCGTGCCCTAATGATCTGCTCGCCAGAAAAATTGGATGAAGAATTAAATACAATTACAGATGCTTTGTCCAATAATGGGTATCCTTTAGATGTAATTAAAACCACCATTAAAAGGAAAAGAGCAGATTTTTTACGAACAAAACCCACTATGGTAGATAAATGTCCGGTTTATATTCGATTGCCGTGGTTGGAAAAAGTAAGTGAAAAATTTATCAAACAAATTAGATCAACTGTTGCAGGACGTTATTTTGCTTCATATGTTCGTGTAGTGTATAACACAAAACCATTAATGGCTTTCAAGAAAAAAGATGTTCTACCCCCTCATCATATTAGTAATGTCATTTATTCATTTAAATGTGGTTGCGGTGCCGACTACGTAGGTCGAACGTCTTTAAAATTGCTAAGTCGCATACAACAACATGTACCAAGCAAAATCAGGAATGGAACATTCCTACCTACAGACGCTGTAAACAACACATATGGATCCGCTATAACGGAACACTTTATAAAATATCGGGATTGTACAACGAACTTCAGCATCGACTCTTTCTCCGTATTGAGTCGAGCTCACTCCGTATATCATCTAAAAGGCTTGGAGACTGTTCACGTTTGCCTTCGGAAGCCTTCCCTTTGTAAGCAAAAGGACTGCTTGTTGGGTTTGAACGTGATCAGCCTCTAAAATTCATCCCAATACGATTGCTCATGCTCCTGTCTTTTTTTTTTTTTAGATTTTATCATCAAGGAAAACAAATTACTAAAAAATAAATCCCTCGATTCCAATTTTGACGAGTGAGGGCGAAACATGTCAATTGACTCTTTTTGATTTTTTTTTTATTTCCCTTGTTTTATTATTTTAGTCGCTATCCATTTTCCTTTTCTCCTCGGTCCTTTTTTTAAATACGAAGGAATATGTCTTCCCTTCATGATTGCCTTAATGTATATATATATATATATATTTATATATATATCATGCGTGTCTGTGTGTGTTAATATTTAACAGAGGAAACACGTACAAAACCTCACAGTAAAGCGACTAAATCGGTTCAGCAATAATGACTTTAACGAATTTATCTCGTTTCAGACAGAATACCTCATCATTAGGTATACCTTTATTGTCACTGATTAATAAAGAAGTGACATACATAGATATTATCGTGAATCAGAACAAAGACATTAATCACAGAAAATCAGAGAATTTATTGTTCTTTTTATAAGTACCGATCAGTTTTCTAAAGAGTTTTGCGTTTATAATGTTACGCCTGTATTTGTGTAGAACACTTAAACTTGTAAACTATGGCATTAAAATTATCTACATCTACTCTCCATTCTCTTTCACACACACGCATATATATGTATATATATATATATATATATATATATATATATACATATATTTATGCGTGTATATATACATATATATGCATATATTTATGTGTGTATACGAACACACACATACATACGTATGTATATACAAAAAGATATACTAGATGGTATATATATATATATATATATATATATATATATATATATATATATATATATATATATATATATATATATATATATACATTAAGGCAATCATAAAGGGAAGACGTATTACTTCGTATTTTAAAAAAAATTGAAACAATTTCAGAAATTGTGAGGATCGGCTTCAATTACCAGGTTCGAATCTGTCGACTGGTGTTAATCGTGACACCATGCACCGAGGATTCCAAAAAGAATGAAACACTAGTGTCTGTAGGTATTTAACCATTAATTAGAATTATACACACACACACACACACACACATATATTTATATATATATATATATATATATATATATATATATATATATATATATATATATATATATATATATAAGATTGGTGCACAAATATTGTCGTCTTTTAAGGTTAAACTTTAAAAGATCATAACTACTTTCATAATAAACTTTAATAATCGAATAATAATAATCGACACATGTTTGCCAACGAGAACCAAGCATATTTATCCCATTAGCATAAAGGTCCGGAGTTCTGAATGCGATAAAGTCATTGAAGGTCGATTCGGCATCATCGGCTTTTGAAGCATATTTCGCACAGAAAGTTGTTGAGATGCTTGAAAAAGTAATAATCGGTGGGTTAGAAGTTCAGTGAATATGCCTGATGAGGCAGAGTCCCGTAACCCAATTCGTTTAGCGTCTGCGGGCGAGCATTGTATTGGAGGAGAGTTGGTCCCTTAATAATGACCAATCTCTGGCACACACGGTGGAGCTTCTGGTGCTTTTCGTCAATTTGTCGGCAGTACTTTTCCGCCGTAATTGTTTCACCAGGATTCAAGAAGCTTTAATGGATGAGATCGGTCGAAAACCACCAAACAGTCACCATAATCATTTTTGTGCTGCAATTTTGGCTATGGGAAGTGTTGTGGAGCTTCTCCGGCATCCAACCACTGTGCCGAACGTCACCGGTTGTCGTAAAGGATTCACTTCTCATGACACGTCACAATCCGCTCGAGAAATGGGTCGTTGCGCAGAAGGAGCGAAGACGACATCTTTAAACGACGATCTTTTTTTATAATCGGTCAGGGTATGTGGCACCCATTTATCCAACATTTTTGACTTCCCTATTTGGTTTAAATGGCAAACGCTTGTTAAGTGGTCGACCTCGAATTTAACATCAACTTTACATGGCGTTTTTGTGAGGATCGGCTTCAATTAAAGCTGTTAAATGTTCGGTATCAACCGCAGTCGGCCGGCCGCGACCGTCTTCGTCTTCGAGGCTCTCATCACCATTGCGAAATTTCGTGAACAACTATTGTGCTACACTTTCGTTAGTGGTTCCTGGGTCAAATGTATCATTGATATCACGAGCTGTCTCAGCAGCTTTTTCGCCTAGTTTGAGCTGGAACCAGCAAATTTTGCGGATTAGTTTTTGTGTATGTTGAATGAAGAGATTGAGAACGGTAACGAATAACACAATTCAATAAATCGAAAAACGCGCTTCAGAATGATATATAACATAGCTTTATATAATACGTGCAAAATAGATGCGATGCTCAAAAAGTATAAACATTCTTACCTCTCCCTTTACTGTAAAAAGCACCAAAAATCAGGTAATTATCCAATTCTAATGAATCTTTCAGTATTTATCAAATAATGACCACGTACAATATTAGATCCATTATTTTTATTTAAATATTAGTGGAAATATATTATTTTGTTTAAACAAAATATACATTTACTAAAGTTATGATTTTCTGTAGTCAAAAAATGAATGAATTTATTTTTGCTTTTTTGATGAAAATAAAGTATATATTTAAAATGGCCCAGAACTTCATAAATATATCATATATTCAGGTAACTAAGAGCATCATTAACTTCATACAACATAGCATTAGTACTTATGAAATATTTATTCTACAATAAACTTCGGATCTGTTTCTTTGAAACCGACTTACGGATACATGTTTAGTATCGGTTTTTATGGTAACAGAAACTAATGGGTTTATTAATTTACTATCATACTTTTTTTACTAATGAAGATTTGGTACTTGTAAGAAGCTGCGATTATACTATTACATCTATTGCACGATTATATCTGTTAATGCTTTAGTCAGTATCCTATACTATTCATTAGGTTGGTGCAAAAACAATATCGTTTTCTTACATATGTTTTTATATACGATTTCTGAATCAATTCATTGATATATAAAGCTATGTTATATATCATTTTGAAGCGCGTTTTTTCCTGAAAATTTCAGCTGTTTTCAGAATTGATGTCCGTTGTATAGTCTTCCTCTTGATTTTCTTTTTTCCAAGTACTTTGGGACTAGTTCTTATGCTTACACAATTATATTGATTGTTTTCAGATTTCATATTCCTTTCAGGTTTCTAGCAAGTTCGCATATCGTTTCCTATTTCTATCTTGTTTATCTTCACTCTGCTGGGATTGCAAAATCTACAATTTAGTAAAGTTATTACTATTGTGTACTAAGAGATTCCACACAAACGATTATCATAAAATCATCTTTGAAAACAAACTGTGGGGTTCCTTGAAATCTGAGTGACAACAAGCATCACCAGATTTCTAGTCCCTACCGTCTCCCTCGATTAACAAGTGAAAATCCTATTACAATAGCGGCCCTGTCGGTGGGGCATTAGAATACGCCGACTGCCCCCCTGCAGAGGGTAAAAGTCCCTCAATGGGGGTCCTGGATATGACCTTAAACTATATCCAGTGGTGAGACCCCAGCTTGTGGGCTTTGGGAAGTGTGGAGCCACCCTTTAATTACCATTGCTCCCAGGTCCACTCTGACCCGGAGTGGTAGTACCTGTTAGGGTTCCAACTATGGGTTAAATAGAAACCGACGTGAAAAAAAAAAAAACAAATACATTCTATTAAAAAAATTTTCTTCAAAATCTTTGGATTCGGCATTAAATAACTCGAAAAGGGTTGATATACCGTAAAACAAAAACAACCAACCAACCAACCAACCTATTACAATAGCCGTTTAGAACTGATTTATCCTAGGTAGCTACTATTAGTTTTCACTGGAACTTGAGTGGCAATAAGCCTCCCCAATGTCGCAGTCCTCTTTGCACTCATTCAGTAGAGGTCTGGTTAGTGATTTCTCTTCTCGGTCTATTTGACCTTCTCGATTATTAGTTTGGCGCCGATTTATAGCGACACTACAATTTTTTAATTATTATTTTTTAGTATGTCTCCTTATGTTTTACATAGGTTACACTACGCATTCAAGGGGTTTCTTTAATGCTTCAACCGTTTTTTTATAACTTCTTACGACAACTTGCTGCAGTGATTAGCCTTTCTGTATTCTACGTGATTTTTCTTCTAATTCGTTTCTTGTGCCATTCAGATAGTCTTCATTCTAAGTAGTCCTCTATTTCTGTCTTTCCTTTTAACGTAAAGTTAGACAGTATCGTCATTTTGGTGGAGTGCGTTGTGTATGGTCATTAGTTTACTTGTCTTACAGTCAACATGTCTCAATCCTTTATTAGTCCAATGTATGAAGTGTCCAGAATATCTTACTAGTGATACTGCCTATTTTTGTGCCTTTTATTAAGGGTCTACAATATAATTTAGTTTCTATGAGTTTTCTAGTTCCTCTTAGGTATTATTTTTCAGTTTTCATTTTTATTCATTTATTGTTATCTGATTCCAGAACTTCGAAATATATGTAGGCGTTATGTTCCCTTAATATTCTTATCTCTCCTTTGTTTGGTAATTTCATAACAATTGCTGCCTCGCCTGTTTATAAAAGAACACGCACTTTTCTATTCCAAATTCTATTTGGATATCCTGGCTGTCTCTAGTTCCTTTTTTCCTTCCGAAATGTTTTAGATTGTCCATATACATTATTTGGTTCATTCTTTCGTCTGTATTAGTGAGCTTCTACCTGACTTGGCATCACATTAGTATACTGTTAAAAGGCACCATGGCCATGATAATCAGAAGTGGTAATAGGGTATATCCTTGAAAGATAACTATTTGTGTTTTAATCAGAGTTCACCATAAAATTCTTCAAACAATCCGTGCTTGAGGAATTCTGTGGTTGGCTTTCTTGTAGTCGATGCATGCTGTGTCTACGTTCTGTTTTTTACGTTTTACATCCTCTATTATCCTTTTCCCTTTCCGGCATCTTTTCTGTTCATCAGGATGTAGTCAACAATTATTAAGAGAATATCTGTTCTCTCAGTTTAGATTTCCAACAAAATCGTTTAGCATTTTATGAGGCTGTAATTGCTTTTCAGTGTATTTGTGCATCAGTTTATTTCTATCTTTAATTATCTAATCTTGCACTTCTGTTTCGTGTATGCATCTTCCCTTATTTCAAATTAAACTGTCATGTAGTATCGTGAACTTTTTGAGCCAGTATCCTTGTATTTCGTCGTAATATTTTGCTCTCCAGTTTGACAAATCTTTTAGAGTTGCCTTGAATGGTTCCTTGCTAATTTCATTTTCTGTCGCTTCTCCGAATTGTTTAACGCTTCCTTCATGTTTAAGCCATTCAAGATTGTGGTTTTCTCTTCACATACCTTGCTCCAGTTGAGTTTTATTTCTATCGGGTCCGGTTCTTCTGTTTTTATTCTTCCTCAGTTTACATTTTGTAAAAATTAACTTGCATTTATCATAATTATTATTATTATTACTACTACTATCAGTACCGCTTCTACTACTACTACTACTGCTGCTGCTACTACTACACTTCTACTACTACTACTACTACTACTACTACTACTACTACTACTACTACTAATAATAATAATAATAATAATAAATACTTCGATTGAAATACTGGAAGTTATCCCGAAAATATGTTTTAGTATAATATAGTTGATGTACACTGTACAGCCTGTTAAAGAGACATTTACAAGTTGTGTAAAAAAGTAAGTCATATATTGACCAATATTTGATGTATTTTCAAGTTCCAAATAGTATGTCTTTATAATTACTGTAGACTTAGCGAAGTCGGCCTGGGCCTAAACTATGGCCCTGTGTTAGAATTAAACCTGGAGCACACACTCTTCAAGTTATCCTTCAATGAGGCTTGGGCGACTCAGCTAATCAAGCTGAACGGCCAAATATGGTGATTGATGAAGCTATTGACTTTTTTTTACCTGCCACACATGTGGACTTACTGACAATATTCTCTCCACCGTACACTTGACAACATTGGAGAATGGTAAGTGACATTGGTCTTAGTGAGCTTTACTGAACACACAGGTAAAGAGCACTAGTTTGACACAGTATTTTGTGAACTCTGCAGTCACATGTTTTTCTACGCGTTATGAAATACATATAAAAAGGACAAAATAATGTTGGCTTTACTGGATGCTTGAACTTGTTTACACAGTTTCCTGTCTATCGTAAATTGGTTCCATAGAATTCTCGGCTGAATATTTTGCCCTTGCGACTTATATATGAAGCGTAGCCAAGTTCTTCGTTCACCAGTTTCTGCACATTCGTCACTCAGGTTACATTGCCGAAATCATGATGCACATTGTTGCTGTTCCCTGGCGAAATTTCGCGAAGAGTCAGAAAGAGTGCTACCTTCCTGATAGTTTTTTCTTCCAACCCTTCGTCGAAATTGTTTAACTCACATCTCACAGTCTTAAAATTATTAAAAAGAAGCTAAGATTTTCACTTTTTAAGCCGATACGAGTCATTAAAATTGCGGTGGTCTTCTATTCCATGTGGTCCCCAGATCCCGAACTTACTACATAGTACATGGAAACAGCTGTACATTACACATAAGGTCTAGTAACCTAGTCCCAAACACTATGTATATATAGATACGTATATATACTTATAATATAACGATTTTATCAAAGAGTGGATCTTTAACAAAGCAAAACTTATCAAGATAGAAAAAAAAACTCAACATTATTAAGAGGAGCAAACTACATATCTATCGATTTACCCTTATGTGTTGTACCTTCATTTAATTACTATGTTCCATATTATATATTCTTTCATTTACATTTTATATCTGAATGCAATTAAGTCATTTTTTCTCTATATTTGTATGTTACATAATTCTGCTCCTTCTTCTCTTGTGATAAAAAAGCCGTTAGCCTCGAAATTCCAAACAGTTTTTTCTTTATTTTCCCCCTTTTATTTTTGATGATATAAGGTTATATATAATTTTTATCCCTCGCCTTTCATTTAATATATATATATATATATATATATATATATATATATATATATACTCACGAGCAAAAATAAATGGGTCAATAGTGAAATAAGGAAGAAATTGATTTTTCAATATATTTCCATGCATTTTTGTTAATTTTAACTGAAAATTTTACTTTTGTAAATCATTATTATTATAGCATATAATAATAAGTGAAACAATTAATCCCAAAAAATGGTAAGGCCGAATCTTGGCGAGGATATAAGAAACCGAATTGCAGGATTAAGGCAGTCCAAAATGACTACAAGCAGATTTTTAATATTTTAAGAAAAGAAAATGTGAAAGCATCTCTTTCTGTGGTGAAGCGAATTGGTCAAAGGTTCGAAGTCGAACGCTTGGTAAAAGGGAAATCTGGATCTGGTCGTCCTAGAGCATTCACTTTGAAGGATGACCACAATCTTAAATGTACTGTTTTTAAGGATCGAAAGAAAACTTATGTTGACCATAGCAAAGAATTAAAACAGGGGCTGGAAATTCTCTTTCTTGATATACAATATCTAGACGAATGAAAGAAATATGAGTTTCCCCTAAAAGGCGTGCAAAGACGTCATTTTCATCTAAGAATATCAATATTTGATATGGTTCCTTGGACATGGATCTAACTTGATAACTTTATTTGAGCCCAAAACAATGTTAAGGGGTCATAATAGGGGTCAAAGTTAAAAAAATAGACCGCTTTTTTTTTTTGCTCAGTATACACCTCCAAACACCCAGGCAACGCCGGACACCCATGCTAGTATATCTATAAACGTGAACGCGTCTGTGTGTCTGTGTGTCTGTCTGTGTACATTTTCCTACGCAATAACTCTGTCAATTTTTAGTCTACAGACTCGAAATTTGATATACAGTGTTCTGAGATTTGGGAAAATCTACCTGATCCGTTTTCGGTCAGAAATTTGGCGATTAATGGGCCAAAGTTCAACGATTTTGCCTTTGAGAATTCTACCAAACTCCCCCAACAATTTTTGGTCTAAACACTTGAAATTTTAGATATAGGTTCCTTGTACATGGCTCTAATTAATAACCTAATTAGAGCCTAAAACAATAAATGTTAAGGGCTCATAATAGGGGTCAAATTTAAAAAAAATTACCGTTTATTTTGTTTTTTGGCTCAACATCAACCTCCAAACACCCGGGCAACGCCGGGAACGCATGCAATATATCTATAAAAGTGAACGTGTCTGTGTATCTGTGTGTCTGTTTGTCTGTGAATCTGTGTGTGTGTCTGTGTACATTTCCCTATGCAATAACTTTCTCAATTTTAAGTCTTCAGACTCGAAATTTGATATACAGGGTACTGAGATTTGGGAAAATCTTTGGGATCCGTTTTCGGTCATAAAGTTGGCTGTTAAGGGGTCAAAGTTCAATGATTTGAGTTTTGAGAAATCTACCGAACTCCTCCGATAATTTTTGATCCAAACACTTTAGATATAGGTTCCTTCGACATGGATCTAACTTAATAACTTGATTTGAGCCCAAAACAATACATTTTAAGTGGTCATAATAGGGATCAAAATTTAAAAAAATTACCTCTGCGGTCTCTACTAAATTACTCAGACAATTTCTGGTCTAAACATTTGAAATTTGACATAAAGGGTATTCAGAGATAGGGAAAGCTTTTTAATCGGTTTGGGTCGAAAATTTTTAGTTACCAATACATAAATGTATGTATGTATGTTTTCACGTCTGCCATAAACTTTTGACAGAGGCGGCGGATTTTACCAAGATTAATATCGTTTTTAAGTCCGACCTTTCAGACGACAAATATCAAACTATTGGCTAAAAACATTAATATCTTCACCTTCAACTGGGAACTTTTCTACAGGGGCGAGTCGCTTTTTTCGCCGATATTTTTTAAAGTCACCATCTCCTTTCGATTGTCTAGCCTTCATTTAAAAAGATATGTCACTTCCGGTTTGGCAGTAGTCGTAACAGCATAGACGTCGGGGGTTTTCCCCCGTTCTTTTCCTCCTTCGCAGTACGGGTTCGAGCCTGCCTTTCTACTACCACTTTTTTTTTTTGCTCAACAGACACATCCAAACCCCCGGGCAACGCCGGGCTGAAATGATAGTGATTGAAACAGTTAAAAAAACAAAAAAAAAAAAATCGTGCGCCACCACCGAAAATCGAAACCAAACGTTCAGCTCACGATTTATTTTTGCCTCTGTCTGTCAATGGCTGGGCTATGAAGACATTTATGATGCAGGCCTAAAAATTAAAACATGAACCAATAGCTACTACATGATGCATTCGTAATGCCGGCGTTCGACTTTCACCGGGCATTTTTTTTTAATTTTCACACGTTTGCACCGAATTTTCCCGGGTAAAACCCAATTATAAAGTTTCGCATGGGTTCAACTATCTTATATATGAAGTTTGCTATCTGTAGACAAAAATTCTAGGAGGAATTTGGCAGGCAAAATTTGTTAAACAAAAATATATACTATACATAAATATATATGGAAACAGTTTTGTGTTTACTATACATTTTTACGCTAATATTATGCAAGTATAAATTATGTAGATATCTGCATTAATATAATTACACATAATGGTTAACTAAAGATGATCATACCATAATAAAACCGAATAAACTAATAGGGAATTAATTCAAATGAATGGTGAATAGAATATGCAAATACAAGCCATGTATAAGAAAGTTGTATTTTCTTTTTAAATAAATAGGAAAGAGGGGTTTCAATATGAATAACAATACACACCAAAAACCGAATTTATAGGAGTATATATATATATATATATATATATATATATATATATATATATATATATATATATATTTGTGTGTGTGTTTATTTTTTATTATTTTTTCTTCCTATGAAGATTGTAATACTGGGTATGGGGCAGCCAAACCAGCTGCCAACATTGCCCCGCTTTTTATTTAAACCAACCGAGAGCTCTTTTTAGTATCCTCGCTGTTCCCTTAAGTGTAATTATCTTTTTTGCACTTGGTTCACCAGAAATATTAGTTTGTTTATCTGAATGCGTGCTTGTGTGTATGTATTTGTGGGTGTTCGCGAGAATTTTGCATGGCAATGAAATCGTTGATAAGATTTATTAATAATTTATTAGCGTAGGTATTTATTTCGCACAATATAATTTGACACCGTTCCGCCACTGATTAATGACTTTTTTTTATTTCCATATCATCAAAAACGGGGAACTCTCGAAAACGAAATTCAGTAATCAGTACTTGTCACAGAAATCGACAATAATTTTCACAAAATTAATATCGTTGTGATGTTTTGCGGAAATTCTACGATAATTTTCATATTATGCTATAAATGTTGTGCATTTTTCCGATGCGCATTAAAACAGAACTATGCATATCAATGAAATACACCTAGAATATATGTTACAAGGGATGCTATGGCGTTATTCATATTCGATTTTAGCTTCTTATTAAGTATATTGAATACCAAATTTACTATCAATGGGTCAGATAAAAAAATATGTTTTGATAAACGCTATGGTCCATTTACCCTATTATTATAAGACACAGTAAGGAAAGGCTTGTTTCTCTTAAATTACTATTTAGGTTCTGGTGCTATTTAAACAACGACGACTATTTATGCTGACAAATAAAAAACGCCTATCATGAAAATATAGTCGGTTACAATAACATCGAATTTTTTTTATGGCAAGGTTAAAATAATATACATAACTTTCAACGCATAAGATCGGAACAGCTTTCCTCGGACATTATTTCAACCTAATTAAACAGAGAATCATTTTAATTAATCTAGTCGAACGCATTGTTATGTAAAATGATATTACTTTCTATAATAGTTGGTATTTCATTGTAAAATCTATTTCTTCATCAAATTCACCTGCATGCCTTCCTACTAGTGATAGGACAATTCCAATATTCTTCCGATTCTAATACAATTACATAATTCCATGCAGAATTCCTGATTCCGATACGATTACCGATTCTGATTCTTTATAAATCTCTAAATATTAGGTTGGTGCAAAAATAATATCGTTTTTTTTATCAGATATATATATATGCACAAGTCTAATATTTAACTATAGAGTAATATTTTCCTGGATACCGTAAACATACATGTTTAATGTGCATATATTTTCTCAAGCGTGACAATGTACTTGTAGAAGATCGTCTAAAGATTTTAGTATAACAGGGTAATATAAAATAAATAAATATTTACTATTTTATTATTATTACTACCAGCAGTAGAATATTTTTTAAACAAAGTCAAGTAAAAATAGAAAATTAATAGAATCGTTTGGGGCATCGGAAAATTGGCACACATTTTTCTAATTAAATACATTGATAAAATTATTCATTTTAGAAATTCATTTTTCGTCTCGTGGACATATTAAAAATTAAAATGCATTTAAATAAAAATGTTATAATGCACAGATACCATATTCTGAGAAACAGAATACAATTTCAAATATAATAATTTTCAACTGTCTTCCCTTGTGTTTATTTGTAAGATTGTATAGCATATTTCTTATGACCATTCATCATCGCCATTTAAAGTTCGTATAAAAATTATATGCAAGTATTATTCTGGCAGTTATATACGTTTTAATATATGACATTTAATATATTTACTGTTTTATTTGGTTATAACTGTAGGAACGTAACCTTAACGTTTCTATTTAGGACGAAAATGATTTTCCGGAAGTGTTTGCATTATTGCATTGTCATTAAGCTTACTGCAAGTGTAAAAATAAAGTTTCATAACAAAAAATATAAATAAACAGACTACAAAATCAATTAAATAAGTAAAGACATGTTTTCGCTTCAATTTGCAAAAGGAACTAAAAACAAATTATTGAATAATCAAATAATATATATCAGAATGGATTTAAACCGAAAAAATATCAAAGTTAATTTCGAGGTCGTATAAATACGAAACCTCACATATAGGGCAACAAAAAAAAACATTGAAAATGAGCATACAAGAAGTCCATGTATATTTTGGGCTGTAAAATTCTAGTCATTTTAAAGGAAACAAAACACTAAGTACTAATATGCGTTGAGGTGAAGAATTAAAACAAACCAGTATTAAAAAAGAGACATAAGAAGGAGAGAGAGAGAGAGAGAGAGAGAGAGAGAGTAAAAACTGAAACATAGAGAATAGGTAAGGTGGAAATTGTATTTTGTAAATGTGACTTTAAATTCATAGATGTTTACGTAAAGATGATCTTGTGTTAATATATATATAAATATATATATATATACATATAGCCATCAACATACAGTACTGTTTCGCTGTTTCACAGCTCATCATGCGGTTAGACAAATAACTACCTCAAGCCCGGATATATATATATATATATATATATATATATATATATATATATATATATATATATATATATATATATAAATCCGTAATCCTGTCTGTTTGTTTGTTTGTTCACAATTTGGTTGATATATACAAAACTTCCTGCTGAAAACGGTTATCTATATAAATTTTATTTACTATAAGATTTTCTATATAAATAAATAACATCACGATCAATATATATACACTATATTGAAGGCAATGTACATAATAGAACTAATCTAATTTGCATATCATATTAAAGAAAATCTTTTTAAATAATTCGCTCAATTAAAATTACTGATTATAGTAATGTAATTGATGTAATTGTTTTATTTAAGAGTATTATTTAGAGTTAATTTATTTAAATTATTTTAATTCAAGTTATTTTGTACTATTTGCTAAACTGGCACAGTTTAAGTAATTTTCACTGATATTTCACTTCCGGTTATGAACATATATATTTTTTAACCAAATCGAGAGATATGGTGATAAAATGATTTGTTTTAATTATTTGTTTTCTATAAATGTAAAAGTTACAAGTATTGATAAAAAAATTAATAATTAGGCTAAGGATGATTTTATTTTTCGACGAAATATTTTAAATCGTTAGCCCTCTATTAAAGTCTCGGCTATAAATGTCGATTCATTGTAAGGTGTGAGCACGTTTACCAAAAGGTTAAAATTTATTTCCTACGGACGATTTTAAAATCATTTTTCAACTATTCACTTGACTGTCTGAATTTTATTATCGTTTCCATAATACTTTGAAAAAGAAACAAGGTAAAGTAATGCTTTTTATATCAGATATATTCCTACGCGATTTTTTTTCACTTTGTTTTTCTTCGATTTTCTTTTGAGAAAGATCTTATGTTTTCCTGTCTGGGTAATTGATTTAGTTGATAATATATATTTGTGTGGGGGAGTTTCGATGTAATTATGTTTTTTTTTGGGGGGAAGGGGGTGTCGCTTTATGTCTCAGCCTCACTCAAAGAAAAATAATTGCAGAAGTACAAAAATGCGGGTGTTTTTATCTGTTTAGTACTTCTGCAGTTTACGAACCGTACTATTTTTTAGATATGATTTACAAGTGTAATTCAATTTTTGCCGTATCTTTTGTTTATTAAATTTTTATGTGAAAGTCCTTCCTTTATTAAAAATGGGGTACCTTTTATATACACAACCAAGCATAGTTTATCCGCAAAAATCCTAATTTACATTTTTGGGAGCAACACAAACTGAAAACGGACCTGTACAGTTTTTTTTCTACGTAATGTAGAACTTTCGTTTACATTTTTACCAGTGGTACAAGAAATGTCGTTTACCCAGAAAGTTGGTTTCGAACCTGTAATTACATAAATATTAAAAGAATGCCAATTAGTATTGTGTAATACAAATGTATCCGTAGCAAAGCTCGGGTAAATCGGCTAGTATATATATAAGATTCACTTTTAAACTAATTAATAGACCATGCTTATTTTGGAACGCATGGATGTTAGTTTGGTTACATTTAGTTTAATTTATATTTAAAGGTGGATAAAAAGATGTTGGAAGACATTTCTGAGAATTCCGATTCATTCGATTTGTTGAAATCATAATCTGGAAACGCCATTTAAGAAAATTCCGAGTGTTGCAATTTTATCAAGAATTTAACATTTCCTAGTTTCAAATCATGACATAGACTTAGTTAAAATTTGAATAATGACTATAGATACAATGTCTAATCGGATTGTGTCTTATTAATTTTCGTTAAGTAAAATAAAACACGCTGGCAAACAATATTTTGCATTTAGTGTATTTTATCTGCCACAATATTATATATATATATATGGTATTAAAATTGAAATATTAGCGTCGTCTAATGCTTCAAACTCTACTTAAATTACTGATATATACATATATATATATATACATATATATATATATATATATATATATATATATATATATTAAGAGGATTGATAATGTATGATTAAAAATAAAAATTAAAAATCCGTTTCACAAGGGAGAACAAACAAAATAAATAAATTTTACGATCGTATCGGAAACGATGTTTTTATTGAGATAGAAAATAAGTCTTGGACAATAATTTTATCATATAGTTTTTTGAAACAAAGTCTCCTCATCAACAAAAATATTGGGTGGTATTTTTAAAGACACCAAAAATAAACCTAGAATTTTTTAAGTAAGGCAGATTTATCTGGGAAATATTTAAAATGTAAAGGAAAATAACTACTTTTTTGATGTTGATAAACAAAGTAAGAAAAATGAAAATAAAATAAAAATAAAAATAAAATAAAATAAAACCGGGTGGAAAGGTGGGATATTTAAAATATTTCTAATAAAAATATATATACCTTTAATTGGTAAAACCGATTTTTAATTTTAATTAAAAATTATCAATCATCTTACTTAATATTAAAATAGCTCTAGGATATATACCTATCGAGCTTAATATATATCTACATTACAACGAGCACTGTTTTCTTTTACTTTATTTTAATTTTAGTAATGAATGTACTAATACATTAAAATATACTCTGCTCTTTTGACTGTTGTTCTGATCCCCTTAAAATTATATATATATATATATATATTATATCCCCTTAAAATTATACATACATATATATATATATATATATATATATATATATATATATATATATATATATATATATATATACGTTTATGTTTGTGTATCGGTGGGGGTGTACATAAATATATATATATATATATATTGATATATATATATATATAATTTGCGTCATGTTTGAAGTATACAGTGATGTTATATTTAAAATTTATACATAGTTTTATAATAAAAACCTAAAAACTTGCCGTATCATTTTATGCTAAAAGTAGCAACATCATAATGAAAATTCACCACCAGAAATACACGTGGAGTAGTAAACTATATATATATATATATATATATACAGTTGTGCCCGATATTATTCATACCCCCCCTTGAAAATTGAGTTTATTAGGTGTAACTTTGTTAGAATTTATTGTTTACATCCATATTGATACATATTCTTAATAAACCTCTTCTGATCATTTTCGTCATCTTAAAATCTCGGGATACTTGTAATAAAAGAAATATACAGCTATTTATAAAATCTGCAATGTTCAAAAATAATCATACCCCCTTATTTTTTCAGTATTAATCGAGTTTCTGACTGTTTGTTTCCTGTTTGATTCTTATTTTGAATGCTTTTATACAACCTTTGATTAATTTCATTTCGTTTTTTTTTGCATTTTATCAGAAATTAAAATGATATCAACTGAAAACCAATAAAAGAATAAAAATTATTAGAATGGGGAAGAAAAAAGAGCTTAGTAATGATCTTAGGACTAAAATTGCGAATTCACATAAGGATGGTTTAGGTTAAAAGTCAATTTCCAAGAAATTTGAGGTCCCTACAGCAACAGTACAGAGCATCATCAAAAAATTCCAGAGCCACCACACAACAAACAACTTGATTGGTAGAGGAAGGAAAAGGAAACTGTCTGCTACAGCCACCAGGAATATTGTAAGAAGTGTTAATGCAAATCCAACCACCACTACTAAGGAAATTTTAGAAAATCTGGAGTCTTCTGGCATAAAAATATCAAGGCAAACATTGCAAAGGACTCTGCATGAAAATGGTCTGAAAGGAAGAAGACCAAGAAGGACTCCATTGCACACCGGAAAACACCTTGCAGCACGTCTAAAGTTTACTAGGAACCATGTGAATTCTCCAGAGTCCGTTTTCTCAAGTATTTTGTGGACTCACGAAACAAAAATTGAATTGTTTGGCCATATGGATGCTTCTTACGTTTGGAGGAAGAAAGGAGAAGCTTACAACCCAAAGAACACCATACCCACGGTGAAACATGGTGGTGGTAGCCTAATGTTTTGGGGCTCCTTTTCGGCTAGTGGTCCAGGTAGTTTGGTCAAGATAGATGGAACCATGAAGAAGGAGCAATATTTGGAGATACTCCAGAAAAAACATTAGACAGGATGCGGAGAAGCTCCATTTAGGACCAAACTGGGTCCTTCAACAGGATAATGATCCAAAACATACTGCCAAAATAGTCAAGAAATGGTTTGAGGATAATCAAATTAATGTTTTGGAATGGCCTAGCCAGAGTCCCGACCTGAACACTATCGAAAACCTCTGGCACATATTGAAAACTGAGGTTAAAAAGCGGAAACCTAGAAATTTGAGGGATTTGGAGAACTACTGCATTGAAGAATGGTCAAAAATCAGTGTTGATGCTTGTAAAAACCTTGTTGATAAATATCCCAAACGGTTACAGGCAGTTATTAAGAATAAAGGGCATGCTATTGACTATTAGTAAGAGAGGTATGAATAATTTTGAACTAGTGCCATTATTGTTTTTCTTTGTATAATGTTTCAAACTTGCATAATTTATTTATTTGTTGAGTTTAAATTAAATGCTTATGCTTGATTTATTGTTTGAAATCCCTTTAATATTGTCTACCTTCTGGTTTGAGCAATAATCTTATAGAAATCTCAAAGATCCGAGGGGTATGAATAATATCGGGCACAAGTGTATATATATATATATATATATATATAATCCCCCCACAAAAACGCACCCACACAAACGCGCACACACAAACGCGCACACACATATTCTTAATTTACTTCATTTTAAATTAACATTACTTCTCGAAAATCTCTCGTATATATATAAATTACTATATATATATATACGAGATATTTTCCAGAAGTAATGCCTCCTATTTTGAGATATCGCCCGAATGGAACAAAGTTCATCATCGCAAATTGTATTGCTATGACTGAACAGTACATTGTTATGCCACAAAGGTTTCCTCTCTCTTTTGCAGATATTGACAGTCTGAAACTAAGTATATAACCCCTATAATAGACGTGCGTCAGAAGCAAAGCTGTGTCAGTGAATAACTGCATACAGAAAAAATTGAACCGATCAACATACACGATTGTTGAACGTTAACGATCAGTGCAGTTGATGTCAGCACATTTAGGAGATAATTCGTCGATTTCAGAGTTGCGGCAGAGATGTAAGTGCCAAAGCAGGCGTTGGACATCAAAAGAGGCTGGTAAAAGTGCATTAAGAATAGTGATGATTTTGTAGAATAATAAATTCTGGAGCACAAAATATCTGTGGATTTCACGCTACAACTCCCGTCTCTGTAGCTCTTCAACGTTTTAGTTTTTTTTTTTAGTTTAAATTAAGCATTCCATTTGGAACTGACCTTGTATACATGCTTTCTTTGGAATACAATTAGAAATCATTCAAGAAATTAGTGTAGTTTTAAATACCTTTTTTACTCTAATCAATCCATGTTGTCTTTAAAGTTGTCTTAATGTTTATGTCGAATCCCTCTGTTTCTAACGGAAATGAAATTTGTTTTATTATAAGCAAAGACAATATCACTCAGCGTTCAAGCAGTAAACATCTCTGAAAACGCCCTAGAGTTTACATTTCCGCTGTAGCCTCGACTAACAATCAACTCAATCCATATAGAAGAACGACCCCCAACGCCCACTCATCCAATTACTTTCATTGTGCCTTAACGATTATAGAAATAAAGAAACAAAACGTGCATAGGAAGTAATCGTTCACGGCTAAGCAATTTATCCGCGGGGAAAGTCACAGTCTTACAGCGCAAGCAATCAAAACTACATAAAACAGCGGTCGGAGACATTGACGCCATGTTGCAACGCCAATAATTTTTCTTCTTTTTTTGTTGGAAGAGCAAACTGTTTTACGCAAATGAAAATCCCGTTTTTCGTCGTGACGATGCTACGTGGCCCTTCTCCTGCAAGCCAACTTCATCACCTGAACCTCCACAACCAGGTCACTTTCCCTGATAACGGGCCAACCACTCTGGCTTGTTTACAGCTACATTGTCTAGGGCACTTTTTAATCGTTGCCTGGTAACAATTGCGTTTCTCGATTGAACACATGGGAACAATCATCGGAAGAATCCATGGCTCCTGGATGAAGGAAAAGCCGCCGATTATTCAGATATAGAATCGGTTTCAATATATTTACTTTGCAAATGCCCGCCGTATTTAACAAATATGTTTAAAAGAAAAAATAATAATTCACGTATGACACATGGCTAAGTTAAAATTGGATTACAAACGTCATGAAATCACTAACACTTGCAAAAGCTTACTAGCGATTTAAAGTGCTATAACAATTAGAGTGTCCTAGCTCGTAAAACTTCATGTTGTTCTGTAGTTTTTTTTTGTTTTTTTTACGCGCGTATGATACCATTTCCTCCGCTACATTTCGTAAGTGGATGTAGTAATTTGAAAAACATATTGGTAGAAAAAAAGTTCGGTTTCTGGGTTTTAACTGTTCCTTAGATGTAGTTTGGTTGAAAACTGTTTATAATTTTTAGATTATTTGTCATTACAACAGTCGACGTTGTTTGTAGTAATTAATTCATTACTTTATTGTTGAGAATGTTTGCTAATTAAGAAAAGTAATCGGATCATGAGCAACGTACATTTTTGTTTTATCAACTTTTTTTGAATCCTTCATTTGTTTATTGTTATATCTATTTTTTTTTTCTTCAAGTCACAGAGTTCGTGCATTTTGATTTCCACAAAATTATTTTTTATTTTGATGTCATTTTCTTTCTCAAAGATATTCTTTTTGTAATTGTTGCGTTTTTCATAGAATGAATGACATTTAGTTTATAAATTTAACAAAACATTTTCCTGGATGATTTACGTATTTACTAGCAAGCAACTCGGCGTTGTCCGGTATTGCCCGATCTAAAAAAAATCACCAATATAGTTAAAACATGTAATAGCTTAGCAGTAAAGGCACACATTCCGCTAGAATCGAAATCAGAACGTTTAGCGTTCCAGCCTACACCGTTATTATCTCTCCAGCGTTATTTATCACTTTTACCTCTGCGCTACCGACAGATAAACACGAAAGAATAAAAGTGAAGCAACTTTGAGTTATGAATGTTTCGTTTTGCTTATGAGCAAAAGTAACAGCAAAAATAATGTTTCGTTCGATTATCAGTGTCAACTGTTTCGTTTTCAATGTTGATCCATTACCAGCAATTGCTGCCAACTAAAAAGTAACTCTAAAGTATGCAACAGGTAAAAATACCATATATAACAAATATAACTTTGTAGACTAAATAATGACGAAGAGACCTTTTGCACATACATCGATATGCCATTTTTAATTAATTTTATTCTCCATTATATAGTTATGATATCAAAAGTTACAAAAATGTTTTCGGTGACATCAGCTGATATCGAACCAAAAAGATCTAGTATTCCAGCCTCAGCCATTACCCAGAGCTTCGTCGTTACCGCCTGAGCTAACGCTGAATAAAACAAAGCAATTTTAAGCCAAAAATGTGTATGTATGTATACACTGAAGGTAGTCGATTTACCCATGTACACATTTTTATTAAATTTTGACCTTTTAACAAATATTTTACAGGCTAAGCCCAAATCGGAAGTGCGACTAGGACTACAATTCTCGATATATAAAACATCAAGTCTGTACCCAGAGAGGAGTTTAGTAGAGACTTTTCTTCGCGCACACACTGACAAGGCCGTATGTATATATATATATATATATATATATATATATATATATATATATATATATATATACTAGCATTTCAGCCCGGCGTTGCCCGCGTGTTGGAGGTGTATGCTGAGCAAAAAAGGGTTAATTTTTTTAACGTTGACCCCTATTATGACCTCTTAACATTTATTGTTTTCGACCCAAAGCGATTAAAAAGCTTGCACTATCTTTGAATACCCTTTATGTCAAATTTCAAATGTTTAGACCAGAAATTGTCTGAGTAATTTGGTAGAGACCGCAGAGGTAATTTGTAAATAATTTTGACCCCTATTATGACCCCATAAATTTATTGTTTAGGGCTCAAACAAAGTTATTAAGTTAGATCCATGTCCAAGAAACCTATATCTAAAGTTTCAAGTGTTTAGACCAAAAATTCTCGGAGGAGTTTGGTAAAGTTCTCAAAAGTCAAATCATTGAACTTTGACCCCTTAACAGCCAACTTTCTGACCGAAAACCGATCCCAAAGATTTTCCCAAATCTCAGTACCCTGTATATCAAATTTCGAGTCTCTAGACTTAAAATTGACAGATTTATTGCGTAAGGAAATGTACACAGACACACAGATACACAGACAGGCAGATACACAGACGCGTTCACTTTTATAGATATACTAGCATGGGTGCCCGGAGTTGCCCGGGTGTGAGGTGTATGCTGAGCAAAAAACAAAAAACAAAACAAAAAAAACGTTTAATTTCTTTAAATTTGACCCCTATTATGACCCCTTAAAATTTATAGGTTAGGGCTCTAATCAAGTTATTAAGTTAAATTTATTTCCAAGGAAACTATATCTAAAATTTCAAGTGTTTACACCGAAAATTGTTGGAGGAGTTTGGTAGAGTTCTCAAAAGTCAAATCGTTGAACTTTGACCCCTTAATCGAGAAATTTCTGGCCAAAAACCGATCACATCGATTTTCCCAAATCTCAGTACCCTGTATATCCAATTTCCAGTCTGTAGACTAAAAATTGCCAGAGTTATTGCGTAGGGAAATGAACACAGACAGACACACACATACATACACTTTCACTTTTATAGATAACCTAGCAATGTGTTCCCGGCGTTGCCCGTGTGTTTGGAGGTGTATGCCGAGCAAAAAAGCAAAAACGAACAAAAAATTTTATTTTACTTCCACCCCTACTATGACCCCTTAATCTTTATTGTTTTAGGCTCAAATCAAGTTATTAAGTTAGATCCATGTCCTAGAAACGAATATCTAAAATGTCAAGTGTTTAGACCCAAAATTGTCGGAGGAGTTTTGTAGAGTTCTCAAAGATGAAATCGTTGAACTTTTACCCCTTAATAGCAAAATTTCTGGTCGGAATTCGATGACATCGATTTTCCCAAATCTCAGTACCCTGTATATCAAATTTCGAGTCTGTAGACTAAAAGTTTACAGAGTTATTGCGTAGGGAAATGTACACAGACATACACACACAGACAGACACGTTCACTTTTATAGATATATAGATAGATATACATTTGTATGTACTAACGTTTTCTTCCTAAATTCTATACAATGACGCAGAATGTAGAAATGCATAAATAGAAGTTAGCGTAATAGTGAAATAAAACCAATCATCTATTTCAAAAATATAACAAATGAATAATTAATTAACTTTCGTTTGTTAAAGGAATATCAAAATAAATTAAGCTTCATGTAGTCTGTCGCATATCCATGACTGGTTATATTATCAATCTCGTTTTAATATTTTCTGAACCAGAAAAAATATGTATTTTATATCACTATCATAGCGAGAAAGAACTCAATCAAGAGATATATAGGAGGGTAATAAATTAAATTTCGGTATTTTGAAGTAAAGATAAACCTTTGTATAGGTGGTTGATTATTTTCCTAGTTTAGTCTCAGGTTATGTACCGCTAACTGTTTTGTGAAAGTTTATAATCGACTTCCTATATATATATATATATATATATATATATATATATATATATATATATATATATATATATATATATATATATATATATGAAATCGATTAATGATATATATATATATATAACTACTTAATTTACTCACATAAAATTAATATACGAAAGTATAAATTTATGCGTAAACTTTAAGTATTTACTTCAAAAGTGCTCAATACGTAGGTAGAGCTAGTTAGTAAGTTATAAAATATATATGGCGATTAAGCTACACTGAATATTCCGCGTTTCATCCACTCTAGGACTCTTCAGGCTTATGCGCTAATTTCGTGGTTGTTTGTCATTTTTATATACGCATCTTCTATTGAGATTTTAGTTAGCCAATCAGCTTTCTAGTATCCACCGCGCCCTTCCTATTAGCCAATGAACATGCACTTATCTGACAAAGGCCTATTTGACCGCTGATTGACCTGCTCCTTTTTGTGTGCTCTATTTAGCCTGGATATCTAGTTTCTTGTTCTGTTTTAAATCTAGGTTAGGGTTTTTTCTTTTTTAATGTTATTTTATATATGAATATATATATATATATATATATATATATATATGCATACATATATGCACATATATATGCATATATATACATACATATATGTGAGCTCGTTTATGTATATTCATGTTTATTTTATTTATTTGTTTATTTTCTATTGTTTTTGTTAGTCCTAAAACTATTTTGTATCGCTATCCTAGAGTAAATTTTATCTTGTGAACACAGTTGTTTGCTATTTCTCTTCTACAGTTTAATAGATGTTAGGGTTCTTTAAAATACAAGATAGCAAATTTTTCATGAAGGCATAATCTACATGGGTCGTCTAGGTCCCTACACGTGGTAGCTTTTCTTATTATTTTCCATTAGACTACCGGCGAATGTCCGCTTTCCTTGAGTTCCCAGTATTTATTTGTTAGCGTTGGTTTCATACGGTGTTTTTTTATTGTTGAGTGTACTTTTGTGGCATGGTCTATGATCGTTTTCTTCTTTTGCATATATATATATATATATATATATATATATATATATATATATATACATACATACAAACACACACACACACACACACACACACATATATATATATATATATGTTTTTTTTAAAGAAAAACCGAATGAATTTATGAAATGATCAACGTTTCGTCCATATTGCAGGGGACATCTTCAGGATATTAAAAGGAAAAATGCAGAAGAAGAAAACGATCATAGACCATACGTAAATGAAAAGGAAACAGTGTAAGAATCCTACTCATATCGGGAAGGAAACTATGTGTGTGTAAGGGAAGGTTGGGTTTTCAATGTCTATATATATATATATATATATATATATATATATATATATATATATACACACTTTTAAAAATACGTTATTTAAATACTTATGTACACTTTTTTCTCTCTTATCTTACTCATTTTGTTTTATTATTTAAGGAAAACCGGCGGTTTGGGATAATAGTATGAATTAATCAGGATCTGTCTTTATATTTTGTTCTTTGATTATTTTCCCTATACTAGGGACTAAATAGTAGAAGCCCTTTCGTTGCGTATTAGTATTAGTGTTTAATATTAGTGCTGACTCTAAAAGTCTTCTTTTGACTCTATCACGTATTTTATAATTTTCTCATGACCCAAATTAAATGAATGATCGTGTTCTGTACAATGGCAGAAGAGTGCATTTAGGGCGTTACCATTCCTTATATTTCTTCTATGTTCGTAAAGTTTTAGTTTCAGTTTACGCTGTGTCTCACTATGTATGCTTGTTGGCAATCGTTACATTTGATGGAATATAAACCGGCGTCGGATGTGAGGGTTTTGGGAGAGTGCTTGGTAGTTTTTAATGTCTGTTTTATTGTTGTGGAAGTTGTTTGTATCAAGTAAAAACCAAGTCTATTAAGAGTGTCGTAGATGTTTGTATTTTTAGTGTGGGTGCGAATGAAAAGATGTCTGTTTAATAGGGAGGTTTTGTTTTATTTTTCTGTCGGTTTATATTATAGTGTATTTTTGTAGCTTTTTTCTTTGCGTAAGAAATGAAATTAAACAAAATATAAAGACATATCCTGATTAATTTATATTATCATTCCAAAACGTTTTTACTTAAATCATTTAAATAAAATGAATAAGATTAGGGAGAGAGAAATAAAAGTGTACTTATGCATATATATTTAAATAACGTATTTTTAAAAGTGTATATATATATATATATATATATATATATATATATATATATATATAGACATTGAACAACCCAACCTTCCCATACACACACATAGTTTCCTTCCCGATATAGGTAGGATTTTAACACTGTTTCCTTTTCATTTATGATCGTTTATGATCGTTTTCTTCTTCTGCATTTTTCCTTTTAATATCCTGAAGATGTCCCCTGCAATATGGACGAAACGTTGATCATTTTATAAATTCATTCGGTTTTTCTTTTTTCAAAACAACATAACGTCAATATATATATATATATATATATATATATATATATATATATATATATATATATATGCATGTACGTATACTACCAAGAAGACCCGACGTTGCCCGGGATTGAATAATGATTAAAAAATATTTCAAACTCCGATATTGTTATTATCATTGAAGTCCGTGAAATCGCCCGGGGGAAGCATCACATGCCACCATGCAGTAACTTAATCCAAAATATATGTTATTCAACATTGCACTTTAGAGAAACTACCGTTTCTTTTATAAAATTATTTTATATAAACTTCTTTCCACTTAACGAAAAACAAAACATTACGTACGGTGTTTGAACCTACAGACTACGTCATGCCCCCCCCCCCAAAAGCAAACAAACAAAAAATACGCTATCAACTTACCCACAGTAGAATTTGGACGCCCGTCGTTCTATCATTGTTGCTAAGCGACGACATTGAAAAATGGCTTTACCGCTGATAGATAAATTAAAATAACGCTTCCGATTATCGGTTATCGGTAATTATTGGGGGTATTCTGAGAAAAAACTTAACTAAAATAACTCGCAGAATTATACGCTAAAGTTCTGTAAATTAAAAATAATCAGCCATTTCGGAGTCTATAAAAAACGAACTCAAATACAACGTTGAATTTATGTAATTGCGTTGCATTTATATAATATACATATATATATACATATATATATATAAACACACATATATTTATATATGTTCATCCATATATGTGTATGCATACATATAAAAATAACTGTTGTTAATGTTCGATTATATACGTACCTCAAGCATATGTATATGTATATATATATATATATATATATATATATATATATACGTACATGTGTACATACACACAAGCGCCTATATATATATATATATATATATATATATATATATATATATAGCCGCGTATAATCTTTTGACTGATCCTTTTTTCTCCAAAACAAATTTGTTATTTTGATAAAAAAGAATGAAAGTTGTATTTTATGAAAAACTAGACATCTTTGCATTACGATTAATTTAATGTCATGATGTTTCGTTGCATTTCTACGTCAAATTACGGTTGAACCAGAAAAAATAATTCGGTTTTATATTGTAAAAACACTACGTGTGTCTCTACGGTCAAGTAATATATATATATATATATATATATATATATATATATATATATATATATATATATATATATGTGTGTGTGTGTGTGTGTGTGTGTGTGTGTGTGTATTTATATACATATATATACATATATATACATATATATATGTATATATATACATATATATATATGTATATATATACATATATATGTATATATATAAATATACATATATAAATATACATATATATAAGTATATATATTTATATATATACATATATATATGTATATATATGTGTATATATACATATATATAATATGTATATATATACATATATATATATAAATACATATATATATACATACATATATATACATATATATACATATATATATATATATATATATATATCTACTTGACGAAGAGATTACAATGCACACACACCGACGGACACACATTATTGGATTCAGATCCCATGACGGCAGGGATTGTCATCTACTACAGTGACGATTTCAAAAGAATGAAGCACTAATGATTGTAGGCATAAATAATTTTTTTTATTATAATAATCAAGCCACTTTAAGAATATTTTAGGATGGGGTTTGTCTACGGTATAATAACTAAAAAGCAGTAAACTCGCGTTTATACAATGATACAGCTTCAGCTTGTTCGAACATTCTAGATTGTCTATAGACATTCGCCAGAATTCAGTGTTTAATAGTACTAAATTCCCTTAATTCCCGTGAATATTGTTTGGTGGCCTTTATGTAAAGGCTTAGCAAATAGAGCAATAGGTCGTTTAGGAGTTGCCACCCTTTCACTGATGATTGCGTAAACATAAAACAGTAGTTTTTGTTGGTATAACTATTGATAATTATATATATATATATATGTGTGTGTGTGTGTGTGTATGTGTGTGTATGTGTGTGTGTGTGTGTATTAGTCAGTTGGATTCCAGAACAAGAATCAATCTAGTCTGGTGAAGTATCCAGCTTAGTGCTCTTATGAAACATCAATTAGAGAAGACTAAGTATTTCTCATGCGTATCCATGCATACCATATTTTATTTAAATTTATTTTGAGAAAGAAAGTCTCGCTGAAGAGTTCCAGACTTTCCTTTTTACCCTCTGAGAATAGATGGTACTCTTGAAAATTAGGAATATGAGCACCTACCACCTTGTACGAAACATGTCTGTAAATAAACGTAATATAATTAAAAATTATTTAAAATTCTTTCGAATATTGGTGGTTTTCTTTTATATGCTAACTCCTGGTCGCCTTTTCTCACGAACTGCTTTGACATTGCCTTCAACACAACTCTTTCTCATAATTTTTTTTTATTTTAAATATTTAATCAGGGATTACGTTAAAAAGAACTATCGTCCTGTCAAGTGTTCTGACAAATTGCTTTGTAGATAATCTCGAAGAGTTTCACATAAGCTTCAAAATAATCTCTTTGTTTACGGTGAACATATGGAAATAATTGATAAACATGTAACAGACTAGTTTAAAGAGCAAAAATAGATCTCTAATGCCAACTGGTATTTCGGACATGGAAACAAAATAAGCTATAGATGGAAAGGCTTTATTAGAAAACAAACACGTTTTTTATAGGAGAACGTAAAAGGATAATTTCAGAGAATTGAAGAAATAAAGAATCGATTGGAACAAGATGTACGCGACAATGATTAGTTGATATTTGATTAATTGATGGATAAGCAATTGTGGATGTAGAAGATAAGGAGAATATTAGGCGGGGAGTGACATGAAAAAAAGAGAGTTGAAGTTTTAAATTCATGCTTATGATGAGAGAAATAGATAATGGTTGTCAGAAAGGAGTTAAGATCGGAGATTCGGAAATAGTAGATTAAATATGAAATGAGAAAAAAATGAGATAAGAGAAAAATATTACTGTGTTGCCATTTTTAATTAATCGATGTCGTATTTTGTCAATTTTTGTTTGACGATAATTTATTCGCATCTATCTTACTATCTATAATCACACACACACATACACACACACACACACACGCGTTTCGAGCACTTTTTCGCTGTCTCCAATATGCATGTATGTGTATGTGTGTGTGTGAAGATCATGCAACGTGCGTGTGTAAGTATGTGTATGTTTGTTGTAGTGTTTCAATGTATATATTTTTATCTTTAAACGTAGGTGTACCCATACGCACACACATACATACACACGCATATATATACATATATATACATATATATATATATATATATGTATTCACACACGTAGATAAATATAGATATATATATATATTACACACACAGACACACACACATATTGTATTGTAAAGTATAAATAATATTTCGTTATATTTTCTAGTGGAATGCAACGATGAATATCATTTCGGTAATCTATATCTGTTTTTTTTACAGACAAAAGGGTTTATCTTTGTTTAATTCCGATTTATATTTTGATTTTGTTATAGTTTGTTAAAACATCCATTATATCTGTACTGAATATTTATAATTTAACAATTAATTTTACTATTTTAATCATTGTTATATTCTTATAAGTACAATATTTTGGATTATGCATTCTGAATACTATTATTTTTTTTAGTTTATACTGTTATAGACAATGTTTCTATCTATATTATGGACACATGCACTGAAGAAAAAACTGGATGGCTGTTACACAGGGATGCTCAGAATGGCCCTCAATACATCATGGAGGACCCACGCAACAAGCCAACAGCTTTATGGTAATTTACTACCAGTATCACTGAAAGTACAACAGAGAAGGATGAGAGTAGCCGGTCACTGCATGAGACACAGCAGAGAAGAAGCAAGCTAACTAGTTCTCTGGATACCAACAGATGGGCACCTTATCCGTGGGGGAAGAGGAATGATCCACATGGATAGCCTGTTAAAGGACACACGATTGGAAAGTGTTTCGGATCTGCAAACTGTCATGCGAGATCGAGAGAAATCGTGTAAATTTCCTGGCGAAACGTCCTGAAAGACGACTCACACAAGAGATAAGACTTTTTTATTAAAAAAGACTTAATTTTAAAATTTCGATATCCACAGATAAAATGAAATATTCCCCATACTTTGCTAGTTTATTAAGTTCGAGTGATAGTGTTACAATAGCAAGAAGGCAGATTTTGTGTGTATGTTTCAATGTGTTTTTCGGTATGTAAGAGTTTACATAGGTATAAGTATGTGCATTTATAAATGTGGTCTGCATTTTGCTTGTTTTTCAGAGTTTCAATACGGGATTTAGAGTAAAAAATTGAATCAGTAAAATAAGTAGAGTTTTACTTATTTTCAGCTCGAATATGGTTTTAAATGATCCGATTTCTTTTAGTTTTTCACGCAATTTCATTCGTTAAATTCGAGAATCCTTCGGGAGCGTTTGTAGTTAGTTGTTGATTTTGAAAGCTATATAAATTCAACAGCCGTTCGATCATTTTCTACAGAAACTGCACATATCTTTTGTATGCGATTAATTTGTAGATAAATTTGTTTGTGTGCGTATATTTTGCAAACGCCCTGTATATATTATAATACTTTATATTTATATATATATATATATATATATATATATATATATGTGTGTGTGTGTGTGTGTGTGTGTATACTACCATGTGTGCCCGGCGTTGCCTGGGTGTTTGGAGGTGTGTGTTGAGCAAAAAAAAGTGGTAGTAGGAAGGCAGGTTCGAACCCGTACCGCGAAGGAGGAAAAGAAAGTGAAAAAGACGTGACGTCTTTGCTGTTACGACTACTGCCAAACCGGAAGTGATGTAGGTTTAAATTAAGGCTAGACAATCGAAAAGAGGGGATAATTTTTGAAAATATCAGCGAAAAAAGCGTCCCCACCCTGTTGGAAAGTGCCCAGTTGAGGGTGAAGAAATTAATGTTTTTAGCCAATTTTTCGGTATTTATCGCTTGATGGGTCGAGCTTTAAAACGATACTGATCTTGTGAAAATCCGTCGCCTCTGTCGAAAGTTTTAGGCAGACATGCAAATATACATACATACATTTATATATCGGTAACTCAAATTTTCGACCCAGACCGATTAAAAAGCTTGCCCTATCTCTGAATACCCTTTATGTAAAATTTCAAATTTCTAGACCAGAAATTGCCTGAGTAATTTGGTAGAGACCGCAGCGGTTACATTTTTTTAACTTTAACCCCTATTATGTCCCCGTAAAATTTATTGTTTTTAGGTTCAAATCAAGTTATTAAGTTAGGTACATGTCCTATATCTAAAATTTCCAATCTTTATACCAAAAATTTTCAGAGGAGTTTGGTAGAGTTCTAAAAGGTTAAATGGTTGAATTTTGACCCCTTAACAGCCAAATTTCTGGCTGAAAACGGATTACAACGGATTATTTTCCTAAATCTCAATACACTTTATATCAAATTTTGAGTCAGTAGACTAAAAATTGACAGAGTTATTGCGTAGGGAAATGTACACAAACAGACACACAGACTGTCAGACAGACAGAGACTTTCACTTTTATATATATATATATATATATATATATATAACATGGCACTGAGTATACAATCATAACATGATACTGAATTTACATGGGTTTCTGAAGAGATATATCTAAATAAATCATAGTGAATAGATTTATGTAACATGATATCAAATAGATATCAAGTTATAAACATGATATTGAATCATTATGTGCATACATGTTTTTTAGTTTTATTGGAATGTTTGCGCCTATTATTTGACTATAACGGTTTTATAACGTATGTGTATTTAAAAGGAATGTAACCCCATGAAAATATATACACACTATCAAAACACAGTGCATAAACATTACTACAATATGTAACGGAATTATGTAAGTGCTAACTTAGCCATTCTATCACTTGTTACACTCTCAGAAATTCCTATACACATCTGCTATTCATAAATAATCACCATTACGTACTGATCAAGGTACACATTTCATCTTTACTGCTGTGTGCACTTTAAGGTCATATGCACTATAAGGTCACATACCCTTTAAGGTCATAGGCACTTCAAGGTCATATTCACTTTTTAAATCGTACTTAAGATCGCTAAATAATATATTATTAGTTAAGGTTTGTAATCCTCTTCTGCACATGAAAGAAGTCATATATCGTCATAGTAAACAGGTGTAGTCAAATTTACTGAGACGTGTGTGTACTTTTCAGTGTGATATGCAATTAATCGTTAATTACGGGAGTTCACACAACAGTAAAATAATCGGAAATAAAATAATATATAAACAACAGATACATCGTATATTTAAATGTTTCTGGCTGTTCTGAAAAATGATCACTGTACTCCGCCATTTTCTACTGCACAGATGTGATTTGATTACTTATTCCGTTTAGCTCGTCTACAGACACAAAGTGAATATTTCTTAATTATAGTCTTGTCTTATTAAAGACTGTGAATAAACGACGTTTAGAGGAGTGCATGTGCCGACGGTTTCGAAAGAAAACTTTCTCTTAACGATGGCATTTTAAATCCCCACGAACAAGGATTCTTGGTTGAACGATTTTGTAAATTATTATTCTTTTTCTCAATTCTGAAAGAGAAACTGGTTCTTATATTTACGATTCAAGTTAGAAAGCAAGGATAGTTTCATATCGTCACTTTCAATATGGACGCGGGAAGCTTAAACTAGTCTCATCCCTAAATACCTGGCTGATGCAATTCACCATCTATATAAGAGCCAGGTAGTCTAAAGATGAAGTACTGCTGCTACATCTGGACAGGAGCTTCTAGAAAGGACTTATCCTGTCTTGATAGAGTTCGAAATAGACCTCGTAACCCCTATTTCACAGAAGAGATGTTGCGAGTTTGTCTCTGCTTTATCGTTATTTTCATAGAAAGGGTTCGACTGAGCTTCAATCTATGGTCCCCTCTCGCAAAACTTTCAGAAAAAAACACTCGTCTAGCTGAAAACATCATCAATAATCCCCCCATTCTTTATCTGTGCCTAAACCTAAACATAGATTTCACGAACAAAGCTTCTTTCTTAGAAGTGCACGCATGTGGAACTATCTTCCGTTTTCCTGCTTTCCAGCAGACTACAATCTGATTGTCTTCAAGTCCAACGTAAACAAGTTCTTGATGAGCCGTTCCACTTAATTTAACAAATTCACCGAATTTCCCTTACTAACGATTACTATATTGTCCAATTGACTACTGTACACTCTTAACCCTTATCCTCAAGTGGTCTCTGAGCCTTGATAAGAGGTGACTTCTATGTAAAAAAAATTCACACTTTTTATGTTTCATATATTCATAGTGCTTATTTTTTAAGAAAGTAATTAAATATATGATGATATGCATCAATGATCTTCCAGATCGCATTCTTAGGTCATTCGTAGACATTAATGCTGACCACACTACCATCAATAGCAGCACATCAAAGGTCGTAAACGACTACGTTCTATCTGATTCTCTCTTTTCTGGTCTTGAGCACGTGGTACATGAGGAAACAGGTGTCTGGTTACTTTTAATGCATCTAAAACCAAGCTGATATCTTTAAACCATCTACAGTCTGATTCCCATTTGGCATCAATTGAAATGAATGGCTCTCGTCTTAGGGAGATCCCATGTTTTGACAAGCTTCTGAGCAAGACCTTTACTCCTGATCTAAAATTGAACACGTATATCAAATCCGTTTCCAAGGTCGTTGAGAAAATAGTGGGATCATTCTAACGCTCCAGTAGATGTCTCTCTGCTGATGCAATTCTTTACCCATATAAGAGCCAGGTACGTCCAAGGATTGGGTACTGTTGCCACATCTGGGGAGGAGCTGCTAGAAAATTTATTCTTCCTTGACAGCGTTTTTTCATGGCAAGTGCTCGTCTATGCCCCCCCTCACAAAATTTTCTCGAAAAAACTCGTCTAGCTAAAAACACTATTAATAAGTTCTCCCGCTCTTTATGGATATTTTGATGGTGACTACTTAGTAATCCCGACTCACTTTTATATTTCCGAGGAGATATGAAAAATGTCGAACGGAATATATATTTTTGTCTGTTGAATTTTTATTTTCCTCAGAGACAGGAGATGAGATAAAGGTGGCACTTTGAAAACCGTATGAATCATTATACAGAAAAGTAATGACATGTTAAAATAAATTTATGTATAAAATTTAAATTCCCGAAAATGTTTTAAAATTAAAATATTCGTATAGTTATTTAAAAAAGGTAATCAGACATTCTTTTAACATTTCAAACCATAAAAACAGAACATAGGGCTCGAGAAAAGCCGGGCTGGACTGCTAGTATGATAAATACGAAATATACATTAATCAAACTATCAAATCTAAGCGTATTTTACGAGTGGGCAATGCGGGCGCCGTGCTAGTATATATATATATATATATATATATATATATATATATATATATATATATATATAATCATCTGTAGTCCGTCGTATCTTGATGGTGACACTAAGTAGAGCATACTTAACGATTATGGGGTAAATGTGAGGTCAACCCAATCGATGTCCTGAAAGTCAACACAACTTTCACGTATGTAGGCAGCCTCAGCAGGTACAAATACTAGATCTATCTTACGCAATCTCTTGTCTGTTCTCAACTGTATATTTCATTTTCTAATGGCGTCTGCTGTACCAGCCAGCGCCTTCTTCCAAGACAGACAACCTTCGGGCTTTTCTCTCCCGTTTTCATATTTAGTGAAACATATATAATGAACAAATTAGGAACAAGACCATCCAAAAGTGTGAGGATAATTGGTGTCGTTGGTCATCCTTAGTCTCAAATAATAAAAAATTGTCTATCATACCTTTAACTATAAATATCTCAGTCACCACAATACCGCATTCACTCACGGGGCTGTTCTACTTAAGATAAAACTAAAAGTTAAAACGTTTTCATTGATAATCTTTAAATTCCTCTTGAATTCATCTTTGTAGCGTAGTTTTTTTTTATTGCAATTCCACCCCAAACAGGGCACATTGTCACTTTGCTGTAGGGGGGTACTATCAGGGACATGAGCTACAGGGGTACTATGTGGGGAGTTGAGCAGCAGGATGTCGGTTTACATTACACTTGAACTTCTGCATGTCAGTACAGTTGGGGAAGCAGGAACTCGGAAGGGAATTCGAAAGTCCAGCAGTTCTGGGGAAGAAACTACTGGAGTAGAAGGCTCTCTTACATCTATGGATCTCAACTGTGAAGGGGTGGGATTTTGCTGCTTGTCGGGTTTGTCGTGGGTACTTACGTCGAGTGGGCACAAGTGCTTGCAGTTCGTCAGAGCATTCACCATTGAAATACGTGTAGAACAGACAGAGGGGTGCTACATTACGTCGATGGGACAGAGGCTGAAGCTTAGATGACAGTTCAGGACCTATTAGGTTGGCGACTCTCTTTTGAACCCTGTCTAGGAGTGAGAGACTAGTAGTAGATACACCAGCCCAAATATGACAACAGTACTCCATACATGGGCGAATGGTGGCCTTATAGAGGTACAGGATACTTTCGGGCGTTAGTAGCTTTCTAGCACGATAGAGAACCTACCTTTTTCGCAGCGTTTCTGATAATGCTCTCAATGTAATTGTTCCAACTCATGTTTCCTGTGAACGTTAGGCCGAGGAGTTTAAAAGATGTACTTTCAGATAAAGAGTCTTTGGCCATTGCTATTGGTGGTAGAGAAGGTTTCTTTTAGTTATTGAAGGAAACAAGTTTAATCTTGGCAGCATTGAATGTGACCATCCATTTTTGTCCCCATTCCACTACAGATTGGAGGTCATTCTCTAGTTTTTTTTTCATTTCTCTAAATATGTGTTCATTTATTTTCATGTCGTGTCGGTTATAGAGAGTGATTTCATTAGCATATATACCCATCTCACAGACAATTTTGTCAGGGAGGTCATTTATGAATATTAGGAATAATAGAGGTCCAAGGATAGACCCCTGGGGCACTCCCGCATTTATATCATATTGTTTGTTTGGTGTTATGGTGTATCAGACGTACTTAAGAATTCTTTTCGCTTTCTATAGAAAATAGCTGTTGTTAGCCTGCGTCTCTTCCTACGTATAATATATAAAGTATTTCACTAGAGGAGGAGGTAATTATTTCTTCTATGCTGGGCATTCTTGCCTTTTCCAAGACATAAAAATTTGTTCTTTCCAGATGTTCATTCATTGGCGAAGATATCTCTGTTGTATCTTTTAACGTTTCTTTATGTGGTGTCTGTAGAGAGTCCATGTTTCAGAGCTGAAGAAATACTAAAATTATTTTCACCAGGATGCCTCTCTGGCCTTCACAGACGACTTCTCAGTTTTCTGAATGCTGAAGTTGCAGATCAATTGTATTCGATATCTCCGCGTCTGTATTTTAGATTTGGATATAGTAATAGCAATGCGCAATAAGATTAATTTATCTATTTCGGTAAGTAGGATGCAATTTAGGAAATCTTATCGAGGTTCATCTTTATGTTCATGGGTTTCTTGGATGTTTTGTTGATGTTGATTGTTAGTTCGAATCGTTTTGATACTTCCTCAAAAGCTGTCAGTAGATTTTGCATTGCCTGAACATTGCGAGTCACGAGCGCTTAATCGTCCGTAAAGATACCATCTTGCATATGCTGTTCCTGTGTCTTATTATTTGCGTTTAGGCGCTTGATGTTGGAAATGTCTCTGCCACTTCTGATCCGAACGATAAGATCATCAAGTTCTTCTGGCATGCTTGTCAGAACTGCAACAAAGTAAATAATGAATAAAGTCGGTGTAAAGACATACTTTTAGCTCCGTCTGACACTGAAATGTCCTGAAAATTTATCGCCACAGATGATGTTGGCGATAATGCCTGGTAGAAGCTGAGTAGTACTCTGATGAAGGTTGGCAAGTAACCGTATTGACTCAATATTTTCCAAAGTTTTTCTCTGTGAATCGTGTGAAAAGCCTACAAAACTTACTATAAGAGGTTGACATAGTTGATTGTTCTTGTAATTGTTGCAGTGTAAGTATCATATATTCGTTAGATCTGTTTGCTCGGAATCCACATTGGCTCACAGGAAAAATGTCTTAAGCCCAGGGTCTGTATTTAAAATTGTAAAATGTTTGCCAATATTTTCGCTACTACCCATAGAAGTGAAATTATTCTATGATTTCCACATACTATGAGGTCTTTTTTCTTCTCTATATCGGGGGACTTCTGCTGTTGTATACCATATATTGTAGAATAGTTGCAATAATTTATTTCTTGGGGTTTGTCAACTGTGTTTCCAAACTTTTAGTGATATACCATCTGATCGAACGTTTTTTCCGCATTTTGTTCTTCTGATAGACATGCCTTGTTCTTCTGATAGCCATGCCGTGTTCTTCTGCGGTTCGTGGCTCATGCATGTGATGTCTCACAGAGAGATATCTGATCTGCCGGCACCCTCTTCAATTCTACTCACTGGATTTAGTGGAAGGTTGAGGTGTTCTCTTCATCTTTTCGTAATCTTGTATTTCTTCGTGTAAAGCATGGTGTTCTCGTTATTTTTCACCGCGTCAAAGCGGGCACTCAGACGACTATATACGCTTTTAAAGATGCTAAACCGCTTGGAAGTCTTTTAGGTCTGCTATCTTCTGGATTCCAGGAACCTTTTTGGTCTACTAGTCATTTTTCATAAAATACCTTGTGGATTCTTTTGGTATTAAGATTTTACGCACTAGTACATCTACTAGTTAGTGTCTCATAAAATAGCGAATTCTTTTCGCTGGTAATTTTATTAATTTCTTTACTGGATTTATTCAATAAATCTGTGCGCTTCCTACTAGGTTTGTCAAGGACGCCTGATACAGCGTAAGGTTTGCCATTGCGCAAGAGTGTTTGTTAGTACCAATTGATACTCTAAGAAGATTTTTATTGATCGTAGTTATGAGTATGTCCTTCTCATATTAATTGTTCAATTTCTCTACGTTTAAGTTTTTGGAAACTTTTAGTTGATTTTTCCGAAAAAATTGGTATTAATTTGAAGAGAAATCTGGTACAGATCATGAAATGGCCAGTACAATATTCAGATATACTCATAGCTCTAGTGTTGCGGAAATCCTGTAGATCAGACTTTGTAATTATGTAGTCCAAGAAAGTAGCTGCGTAGATCTTGGATGATTCTCAGGAGTCGTACCACTATTCTAGGATATTGAAGAACGTGTTTGGGATTGATAAATGGTACTGGGAGCATTTTGTTATGAGCAATTTCACGGGGTTGAGTTCATTTCCCTCTCCCCAATCTTCCCTAATATGCTTTGTGCTCCTTTTTTTTTATTCTTGCATTGAAGTTACCTTGCAGGATGAATTTGTCAGCCCCAGAAGTTTCAGAGAGCATGCCGTCCAGTAGAATGATAGACTAGCTCTTTGGCATCATTGTCGTTAGTCATCATTGGTGCATATGTTGAAATCAGTGTAAGGTATCTTCTTTGACAAATGTGAGCCTTTAATGATATCAAACGGTCAATTTGTCCTGTTTGCAGTGGCACCAGTACTATTATAATTCAATATTGCAAACCAAACCCTGTTTCCTTTCGCTCACCATATGGGTTTCCAGACTAGTAGAACGGTATTTCCGACTCCCCTTCCTAATTTGTACAATTTTAAAAGCAGGAAACTGCCCGGTACAAGCAGCACTCTCTCCACTGGAAACAAAATGTCGAGGCTTGTAGGAAACAAGGAAATCTGCACACATGTAGCCAATCGCACACGATGGATGGAGTAAACCTGAATCAGATTCAACCGCATCGTCACTGCAGCGCTGATCGTCTACTAATTACTCATTGGGACTTTCACCCTCTTCGTCAGAGTACATAGTTAGCTTGACTGTCGTAGGTACAGATAATGGAATGCTAATCCACCATTCGCATCCATTAATCAGAGCTGAGTGGCTTGCCTCAGTGCTACACTTGGCCCAAGAGTGACTCAGCACGACAACGATTAATAGTTTTTTTTTTTTTTAACTATTATTATATTAATTAATAGTATTAATTATTTTCAGAACACCGGTATTCTCATATCAATGCTACGCTGCCGGATGTAGGTTATTGTCATACGCTGGACATTATATATATATATATATATATATATATATATATATATATATATATATATATATATATATATATATATATTATTTTTTAGCAGTAATCTACGGACACGCGTGTTTCGGAATAAAATAAATAAATAAATAAATAAATAAATTCGTCCAAATAAAAAAAATGGGCGACTTTCTAAGAAAAACACCGGTCTCCGAGGCGGAGACATGGAGATATTAATCTTAATATCGTTTTAAAAAAAATCAACAAAACCATATATATATATATATATATATATATATATATATATATATATATATATATATATATATAAATGTGTGTGTTGGTGTGTTTATATATGAATGCATAACCAAAGAACACAAGTATTAATTAATTGATCTTGTGTAAAACTACATACGAAAAGATATGAGGAATAATTGCAAATTAGTATTTATAATTTATACAGCAAATGCGACAATTAGCAGTATTTGAATTTTATTTATTTATTTATTTTTAAATATAAAACACAATGGTTTTAATGCGGTATCTTCCTGCCTCTCTAAAAAACCATAAAAAAACTTTATTCGATATTGATACCCCATTTTACACATTCGGTTTGGACAGAACATTTAAATGATTTCTGTTTTGTACATAATTCATAATAATAGCATTAATGCAGCACATTATCTAACAATATTAAATATTAATTTATCAGATTTTATTATGGTTCGTTCTCGTTAAAATTGTTCAATACGGAGCAAAACATTTAAAGTAAAATAGCATTTTATTAAATGATTTTTAAATAACTTTCATTAAATGATAACTACATCACATTCTACCTAACAAATATCATGTTGATGTCAAAATACAGAAAAACTATATCGAATTACGTTAGGAAATACTTTGGGGAGTTATATTCGTTGTACTCTAATAGAGGACATTTATTTTTTGGTTTGTCATTTATAGAAATTGTTACAAAAAGGATTAGATTTCCAGAAACCATGTTAAGGGTAATTTTAATCAATATATTATTATTATTATTATTATTATTATTATTATTATTATTATTATTATTATTATTATATGTGAAGCGGAACAAAAGTTTCTAATAGATTATATATAGATAGTTGTCATTAAATGGTGTAAAACTTGATAAAATGTTATAATCCTGGATTTAGCGTCAGTCTTCATCGCATGGTGCAATAAATACTTCGACTTTTCCATAGTCAAAATTTTTACTTTCCCTCCATGCCCACCTCCTCTCTCTTATATATACGAACGAATGTTCACCATTTCCAATACTTTATTGTCATAAAAATCATTAAAATCGCCACTTTTCCATCAAATCGATTGATTGACTACTCTAATAAGGAACTCATTGCGGTAAAACGGGAGGAAGTTTACATGCCTCACCGCGATGACTTAGTTCATAATACTTTGTGGTCTACATTGCGCTATAGATGATTAATTGTAGATTATATAAAAGCATTTTATGTAATTGTTTGAACTAAAGTTTAAAACGTAAAAGTCAATTATCATGATTCAATTACCTTATAAACAGAAATATATATTTTAAACGCGTTTCTGTTTTATCAAAATACCTTCTGTTGATTTTATCCACCGAACTGTTCTTCTTGTGCGGTGATAAGCTTCTTAAATACACTTATGATGCTTTGGTAAAAATCGGACTGTTCCTTCTTTTAATCAGATCTTTTTAATCATCGATTTTCGATGCATATCGTAGGCATTTCGAGAACCCTCCTAGTTACATAAAAATCGTGTTAAATTATTTCAATCCATATGGGACGAAGTTACGGACAGACAGAAAACTTTTATAAAACTCACTCTGTCTGTATGTCTGGCTGTCGCTATATTTTGAAAATCTATCTCTCCGAGGGACCTCAAATGATTGACTTTTTATGGTCCGTTCTTTTATGGGTCTTTAGCCGGTTGAAATAGTTTTAATGACGTCAAAAAGGTGTCAAGAATTGAAAAACATCGTTACACATTTCGTACATTCATCTTAATTAATTTTTTTTATTAATCTGTTCTCATGCGTATCACGTTAGTACAGTGCTAACGTCACTAGCTTTAAATGGTACAACTTTGCTTTCAGTTTGGATTCTAGCTGATGACACGCACATACTTGTTTTACTTTTGAAATCACAATTCTTATATAATATATAATAAATCTGGACAAATTGAAAATACCTTTTGAAGCGTATTGTACGATCATGCAAAGGTGCATGCCCTCTTCGCTAGTATAAATGTAGTTTAAGATACCGTAACAATATAGTTTAAGATACCGTAACAATATAATTTAAGATAACGTAACAATATAGTTTGATATACCGTAACAATGATCACAGTTTGGTGTAAAAATCTCGCTGAATACTAAATGGAAAATAAGAGAAAACATCCAGCGCATAGGTCTTGGTGAAGACATTGCCACATAGGAAATTAAAAAAAATTATAAAAGTACAAATATTTTTTATTAATGTAGTTACGTGGTATATATTATCGAAATTATAAAAATTACGTTACAAAACTTTATAAGAAAACACACTATTACTTTATAGTATCATAGCTTGAGTAAATGTATTTAAGAATAAGTCATAATGCATACTAGTAGGGAGACGTGACGTTGTCCGGAATTTAATGAGGATTAACAAATATTCCACCCTGACATCCATTTTTACATCGATATTGGTGATTTGGCCTAATCTATTGATTGCCTGCTCTAGTGAAAGACAATCTTCGCGCAGTATACCAACTGGAAGATTAATCCACAATGCATGGTAGTCTACATTGCACTGTAGAGTATCTACTATTTATTTATAAAAATATCTGTAAGTAATTGCTTCACGTAAAAGTTAAAATGCAAAAGTAAAGTGTCATGCTATAAATCGTCTCATTCATTTCGAACGAGCCGCTGTCTTATAAAAAACCAACTGTTGATTTTATGAAACTAATTTTAAATAATCACTTGAATTAAAGTTAAACGTACAAAGGTCAAGTATCAGGTTAGCCTAGTGCTCTTATTAGAAACATTCATTTCGAATGCGCACTGCCCTATAAAAGAACTTATTAGAGTGGATTTTATAGACTGGGAGTTCCTGCTTGAGCGATAAAACTTCAAATGTATTTATGATATAAGTTTGTAGAAATGTGTTAACTTTGACTAAATTCGTATTCATTATTTAATCTGATTTTATCGATTATCGATTTTCGATAAATATTAGGCGCATTTTTGATTAAAAAAACTACTTCAACCCCCCCCCCCATCAAATATCTTCGTGTGAGTTTTCAAAAACATCGGTCTAGCCTTTTCCGAATCCATGGGGAACGAACTTACACACACAAACAAAGTTCCATTTATATAATAGTAAAATAAATGAATTGGGGCATGCGATTCGTTGAAGATCTTGCCAATTGCATGTTGTTTTTGCTTTTACTAAGGTATATATGCTTAGCTGTATATTTGTATTTATTTTTTGAGCCATCATTAGTGCTTATAATAACCAGACAACCATACCTACATGAGTACAGGCTGAAACAATTGTTTGTTTATATACTCGATTAATGAACTTTTGGGGCCTACATAATGGGTGTCTGGTCCAAGTGAATAATACAGCAGTAAAATATTAAAAGGTTGTATATTCTTAATTAGCATAGTTATCCGATGTTGTCCGGGTTAGATTGTTTGATAGTATTATATGAAACACAATATTAAGGAAAGTTTATTTAAACAGCAACCGTGATTCTGACAGCAAACTATCTTTCCCTCTTATTTAGATGTATGTTAATATTCTTATCCCACCGCTTATAAAATAATTTTATTGTGCAACATGTGAGAAAAGTATGATTTCTGCGTTTCTAGCTGCTTTCAGAAAGCAGCTAGAAACGCAGAAATACTTCGAATATGTGCAGTTTGATTGTATATGTGAGTATAACATTATTACATTTAAGCTGGATTCTTAGACGTCATTTTTAGAGAGGCCTACTTTTATTCTTCAATTCCGTTATTTTATGTTGAAGAAGGATATATATATATATATATATATATATAGTCACTGATTTCATGTAATTTTATATTTCCTTGTAATCACAGGCAAATTATAAAAGACGCCACTCCATTTTTTTCTGTGTGATAATTTACAATTGAGGCATTGATTTTAAAAATGTTCTTCTCCTCAAAGGTCACTGAGTTAAGCGGCGCCATATATATTCGGCGGATAAAGGGTAGAGAATTGAAGACCACATATATCGTTATTCGCAGTGAATGTACGACATTTATTTCTATCTGTATTAATAAAGTAGCCGGAAGAATTCCCCTCTGGAAAAAGTATCGTAGGTTTACAACAACATATGCCACATACAAATGCAATATAGTTAGGCTAATGTAGCTTTTGAACATCTTTGCAGACACATTCAATCGTGATAATAAAATACTACATTGCATCTTAGGAGAAACATCATCACAATCGCAACATAGAGCATGAGTACCTATTTTTCCCTGTGGATATTTATACATACAACCGCAACCAGTCGACACCGAGTGGAATTCTACACGTTCCATAGTTCTACACTTACACCGCCCGTAACTGGCTCATACATACACAGATATATCATTATCTTTACCTTAGTAGTGTAAATACATAATAAAGTCTCCTACGGGAAAGTCCGCTGCCTCTGATTGGTTACCCGCTAATTTTCTTATTTCGGAATTAAATCATTTTAAACGAACTATTGGTTGTGTTAACAACAGTGAACGAATTGTCGACACAAGAACATACGTTTACTACTTAATACAATTCGTATATTCTAGATTCTTCTTTCTTTCTCTCGTGTCAGCGCCGTTCCTTTTCTCATTCTGATCGCGTACGTGCGGAGGATGGTGCTTACACAATATATATATATATATATATATATATATATATATATATATATATATATATATACATACATATATATATATCGCGGTATGATGAATAATGTTCACTTACATTTTTATTCTATCCGTTTACACATTCATTTTCTCTATTTTATGCATTCATTATATTCATTGCATACTTTCACCCAACAAATTACTAGCTGTAAAGCTTAAATTTATTCAGAAGAAATAACTGCGTAGTAGATCTTCATAATACATTATAACATAAAAACGCTTCTCTAATCATAAAATAATAAACCAGAAAACTGAATACTGGAAACCTTACAATTATCCTAATTTTTAATAACTACTGGCGACGTATTTTTTAACAATTCAGCATGTTAACATACATACATAAGTAAAAATGTATAAATATAATGTTTTTTGAATACTCGTAAATCGCACAAACATATAAAATTAAATCAACTTCCAATTATGATGCAATTCTAATAAAAAAACTATATATCATCTTTAAAGACTTGCTAATCGCTCAAAATTATAAAATACTGGAACCCTTAAAATTATACTACAGTGAACTATAACAAAATCATTGAGAATTATTGGCATTTTAACACTTATTGCTAACTTGCACGGACGGAATATTCTAAAAATGTAAACATACTGTTGGTTTGGGAATGAAAATATTCACAAAATACAGACTCGCTACTAACCTCCCCGTAAAACAGCTCTAAAAAAATTCTTTTACAGGTTCCAATATTTCATTTTCTATTTTGGAGCAATTATAAAAGCTTTAATGATGTGATATTTTTGTTGTTTTTTGGCATTTTTAAATTCCTTTTGAAGATTTGATTTATATTCTTGGCCGATTACCTAGGCTTCTAAGCTGTGAAATATCATGTCGATACTTTCTTTGTAGAAATGACTAAACGCTTTCAAATTAGTTGAAACACCAACATATTATGTTCAAATAAAATTTTATTTGCTATGGAGCACTTATTTGTTATATGTTTATGTTTTTTATCACTTTTGTTTTCTGGGGAGTATTTTTTTTGATTAGAAGAATTTAAGAGAATCTCTAAGTCCGAAAACTTCTGTTTTTACTTATTATTTCTCTAATTTTTTGAAATGATACTGATTTAGACTTGATACATAAGTACGTAATAATATTTTTTCCTTAAATACTTTTTACAGAATCTGACAGTACCTGGAATTGTCGCCCAAACCAGCACTAATCGCAAGTTACAAACAGTGCTGGCATTCACAGACAGTGGCTTCCACTAGCTGCCACTGGAAAACAATGCCCGACAGTGGAAGCCAGGTTATTTAATATGGGCTACAGCTTCAATGTCCGCACGTAGGCATTTTTTTTTTAGTAAATCAGAGCTTTTTAAACAGGTCAAACTTATGCGACAGCTCCTTTTGCCTATAGAGCGATGGTTTGCGCATTAGTACAGTTACGACCTGAAAAATATTGAGATGCTGTTTGGAACGAGCCTTGTGTACAATGCGAAAATAGCCATCCGAATATGCTTCACTACATGCTTTATTGTCATACAAGTGCGCATCAATTAATGATTCATGGATAGGTGAGCGCCCGGATGTGCTCCGTAAATACCTGGATGTGTTCTGTGAACACCCGGATGTGTTCAACAGTGTGTTTATTCTAGACCCCCGGGACTTTCGAAAACACGTAGGGACATGCTGTGCAAATCTGACTCCCAGACGTTTAAATGCACGACCCACATAGTCAGCATCACACTGACATTTAAATTGATATACAATTAAACTTTTTTGTAGTGTGGGAAGTGTATCTTTCTTAAAAGCTGGGAAGGCAGTTTTAGTGCCGAAAACCACACGAGGCTTCACCGCATAGAAACAGTGAGATACAACCTAAGTAATTTTATCGACAACCCCCTTACAGATAGAACCAACATGAGGGAGTTTCATATAAACGGGACACTTAGTCGAACCAAAGAAAGGGTTTGGATCAAATTTAGTAAAAGCTTGGCGAAAATTCTTAGAGATTATACCTTCAGGGAAACCATTTTTCGCAAGAATATCAGTTATCTTCTTCAATTCTTCATCAAGTTTGCTAGTCGAGCAAATCATGAGGGCACTGTGGACAAAAGTCTTGATCAAACTGATTTTTCTCCTGGTAGGGGCAAAAGAATCCCAACTTATATACAGGCCTGTAATGTTGGTTTCCTGTATATAGTTGTACTAAACCGATTCTCTGTCCTTTCTGCAAGGACGTCCAAAAAGTCATTCGGCTCTTCCTCCATAGTTAACTTGAGTGCAGAGTGGAGGCTATTTAAATTCAAGACAAAATCACTTACTGCGTCGCGAGATTTGAAAATGACAACAGTCTCATCCACGTAACGCCAATAACGGAAAAGTTTAGGGACCCCACTGAAGAGTAAGGATTCCTGAAAGCCTAGGAAAATATTAGCTAAGATAGGACCCAAAGGACTGCCCATAGCCACCCCGTCGACCTGCTTATTACCTCATTAAAGCTGAAGCAAACCTACTTGGTGGCTAGTTCCATAAGTTCCAGGAAAATATTTTCAGGAAAAGTGGTAGGGTTAGTGTGCTCCGATAAAGCATGTCAGCACATATTTTAATTGTCTCCCCAAGGGGTACATTTGTAAACAAGTTAGTAACATCGAACGAACATAGGAAGTTTGGTTGTGAATTACAATCTAGTTCCCGCATTGTAGAAAGGAATCGACAATACAAATATCTGAAAAGTTTTTAGTACAAGTTCAAGGATCTCAGACAACCATTTGGCCAATTTATGTTGAGGTGAGCCATCATGAAAAGAATGGGTCTTCTTGTAGATCTTAGGAAGCCCGTACATTCTAGGTCGATGTGAACCAGCAGGCCGGGGCCTGTCGAAAGTATCCTTATTAATAATTTCTTTCTATGTAACTGAAGAAAAGGTTTCTGTAGTTTCGCTTTTAGGCCGCTCAAACTTACACGGTTGAAGATTTCGTATTTAATATAATAGAGTAAATTCTCTATCGATTATTATATAGAATCTCAATATATATGGTAATGAGTTTAAAAGTTAAAAAATATTGATTTGGTATGTTCAGCTGACAGCGAAACGAACAGAATCAACGCTCAAACCTTAGTCGTTATTAAGACAGGAGTCTTCGTCATTACCATCTCAGCTATCACCGAATATATAAATAAACAGGACGTCAGCAATTCCCTGCTCAAGAGTTGCAAACACTTAAGGTCGTCATCTCTCCTAACGGGGATATACTTGCGACTTTGGACCGCTTGTAAATGTCATTCTCTAATGGAACTTCCTCCTGTGGAGGAAACCGATAAAACCGGAATAGGGTATGTCCCACTATTATTTCCATGTGGTATAATGTGTACATATACTTTTTTTTAGCTTGAAGTCGCTTAATTGTTAGCCTATGTTATCCTTTTAGCGAAAACTGTTGTACATATATATATATATATATATATATATATGTTAACAAATCGAGCGGAGGTATTTCAGACGATATCAAAACATCGTTGAACTCACTACTCATTCAAGCAGCCGCCAATAGCGTAATGGTTAGGAGCCTTGACTGCCGTACAAACGGTCGGGTTTCAATCCTGGCTTGAGGTAGTTGCCTGTCTAGCCGCACTGATGAGCTGTGAAACAGCGAAACAGTACTGTATGTGGATGACTATAGTGCTCCTCACCTTGAGTTGAGCATATTGAGAAGTGAAACACGAATTACCATTAGCATAAAAAGCGACGCTCTTTGTGTAAACAAATCGAGCGGAGGTATTTCAGACGATATCAAAACATCGTTAAACTCACTACTCATTCAAGCAGCCGCCAATAGCGTAATGGTTAGGAGCCTTGACTGCCGTACAAACGGTCGGGTTTCAATCCTGGCTTGAGGTAGTTGCCTGTCTAGCCGCACTGATGAGCTGTGAAACAGCGAAACAGTACTGTATGTGGATGACTATATATATATGTATATATGTATATGTATATATAAATATATATATACTTATATATATACTTATATATACATATATATACTTATATATATACTTATATATATATACTTATATATATACTGATATATATGTATATATACATGCTTATACATATACACTTGTGCCCGATATTATTCATACCCCTCGGATCTTTGAGATTTCTATAAGAATATTGCTCAAACCAGAAGGTAGACAATATTAAAGGGATTTCAAACAATAAATCAAGCATAAGCATTTAATTTAAACTCAACAAATAAATAAATTATGCAAGTTTGAAACATTATACAAAGAAAAACAATAATGGCACTAGTTCAAAATTATTCATACCTCTCTTACTAATAGTCAATAGCATGCCCTTTATTCTTAATAACTGCCTATAACCGTTTTGGATATTTATCAACAAGGTTTTTACAAGCATCAACACTGATTTTTTTACCATTCTTCAATGCAGTAGTTCTCCAAATCCCTAAAATTTCTAGGTTTCCGCTTTTTAACCTCAGTTTTCAATATGTGCCAGAGGTTTTCGATAGGGTTCATGTCGGGACTCTGTCTAGGCCATTCCAAAACATTAATTTGATTATCCTCAAACTAGTTCTTGACTATTTTGGTAGTATGCTTTGGATCATTATCCTGTTGAAGGACCCAGTTTGGTCCTAAATGGAGCTTCTCCGCATCCTGTCTAATGTTTTTCTGGAGTATCTCCAAATATTGCTCCTTCTTCATGGTTCCATCTATTTTGACTAAACTACCTGGACCACTAGCCGAAAAGGAGCCCCAAAACATTAGGCTACCACCACCATGTTTCACCGTGGGTATGGTGTTCTTTGGGTTGTAAGCTTCTCCTTTCTTCCTCCAAACGTAAGAAGCATCCATATGGCCAAACAATTCAATTTTTGTTTCGTCAGTCCACAAAATACTTGAGTAAACGGACTCTGGAGAATTCACATGGGTCCTAGCAAACTTTAGAAGTGTTGCAAGGTGTTTTCCGGTGGGCAATGGAGTCCTTCTTGGTCTTCTTCCTTTCAGACCATTTTCATGCAGAGTCCTTTGCAATGTTTGCCTTGATATTTTTATGCCAGAAGACTCCAGATTTTCTAAAATGTCCTTAGTAGTGGTGGTTGGATTTGCATTAACACTTCTTACAATATTCCTGGTGGCTTTAACAGACAGTTTCCTTTTCCTTCCTCTACCAATCAAGTTGTTTGTTGTGTGGTGGCTCTGGAATTTTTTGATGATGCTCTGTACTGTTTCTGTAGGGACCTCAAATTTCTTGGAAATTGACTTGTAACCTTAACATCCTTATGTGAATTCACAATTTTAGGCCTAAGATCATTACTAAGCTCTTTTTTCTTCCCCATTCTAATAATTTTTATTCTTTTATTGGTTTTCAGTTGATATCATTTTAATTTCTGAAAAATGCAAAAAACGAAATGAAATTAATCAAAGGTTGTATAAAAGCATTCAAAATAAGAATCAAACAGGAAACAAACAGTCAGAAACTCGATTAATACTGAAAAAATAAGGGGGTATGATTATTTTTGAACATTGCAGATTTTATAAATAGCTGTATATTTCTTTTATTACAAGTATCCCGAGATTTTAAAATGACGAAAATGATCAGAAGAGGTTTATTAAGAATATGTATCAATATGGACGGAAACAATAAATTCTTACAAAGTTACACCTAATAAACTCAATTTTTAAAGGGGGGTATGAATAATATCGGGCACAAGTGTATATACTTATATATATATATATATATATATATATATATATATATATATATATATTGATAAAACCATACTCGTAGCGAAATGGAATATTGAAATGCTCATCCCTTTGGTTCTATAATACAGAATTACATAGAAATTTGGAAGCTTTTTGAAGATTATAATACAATTCTATGGTTAAAATTTGATGACAATGGGTAAAACAGAACTGATATTTTAAAGCCACCAAAATATGCCCAAATATCCTGAATTTGAATATATAGTGTCCTGTCAGGCTTGCTTTAGTTTTGCCGCTTTAGAATGAATTCCGTATTAGGTTTTTGCTTAGTTGTCTCACCTTTGCCAAGCGACTAATTTATATATATATATATATATATATATATATATATATATATATATATATATATATATATATACTAGCATAGGTGTCCGGCATTGCCCGGATGTTTGAAGGTGTATGTTGAGCAAAAAAAATGTGGTAGTAGGAAGGCAGGCTCTAACCCGTACCGCAAAGGAGGAAAAGAACGGAAAAAAAACTGACGTATATGCCGTTACGACCACCGCCAAACTGGAACTTACGTAGGTTTTAATAAAGGCTAGACAATCGAAAGGAGAGAATGACTTTCGAAAATATCGGCGAAAAAAGCGACCCCTCCCTGTAGAAAAGTGCCTAAATGATAGTGAAGATATTAATGTTCTTAGCCAATTTTTCGATATATATCTGAAAGGTCGAACGTTAAAACGAAAGTTTTAGGCAGACAGCAAACATATATACATACACACATACAAACATACATTTATATATCGGTAACTCAAATTTTCCACACAAACCGATTAAAAAGCTTGCCCTATCTCTGAATACCCTTTATGTCAAATTTCAAATGGTTACACAAGAAATTGTCTGAGTAATTTGGTAGAGACCGAGACGGTCAATTTTTTTAAATTTTGACCCCTATTATGACCACTTAAGATTAATTGTTTTGCACTCAATTCAAGTTATTAAGTTAGATCCATGTCCAAGGAACCTATATCTAAAATTTCAAATGTTTAGACACAAAATTGGCTGAGGTGTTTGTAGACTTAAAATTGAGAGAGTTATTGCGTAGGGAAATGCACACAGACACAGAGACACACAAACACTTTCACTTTTATATATATACTAGCATTTCAGCCCGGCGTTGCCCGGGTCTTTCGAGGTGCATGTTGAGCAAAAAAAAAAAGCGGTTATTTTTTTTAATTTTGACCCCTATTATGACCACTTAACATTTATTGTTTTGGGCTCAAATCAAGTTTTTAAGTTAGACCTCTGTCCAAGGAAAAAATATATATAAAATTTCAATTGTTTATACCAAAAATTGTCGGAGAAATTTGGTAGAGTTCTCAAAGCTCAAATCGTTGAACTTTGACTCCTTAACAACAATTTTTCTGGCCTAAAGTGGATTACCAAGATTTTCCCAAATCCCAGTACCTTGTATATCAAATTTCGAGTCTGCAGACTAAAAATTGACACAGTTATTGTGCAGGGAAATGTACATAGACACACAGACACACAGACACAGACCCGTTCACTTGGATGACGAACACACGTGCAGCGAACGCATCGTTTGCATAAAAGTTTCATTCGAATACAATCATTAGTTCCGTGAAATACACACCTGCACACACGCTTTATCTTTGTATCAGTAAGTTTATAATCCTCATATTTCTCGTTCGGCTGTACATGACTACGTTTTTATTTATCAAATACTTATTGAAATTCAGATGCAATTGCATAAAAGGAAACTAATGTTTTTAATTATTTTTAGAAAAGGTCATTTTATTTAGAATTTGAATCCGTCAAAATGCATTTCGGTTTTACAGAAATAAGTTGAAAATTTTTTATTAATAGATAATGGTATATAAATGAATTACTTCGTGACCCTCCTAAATTCTGAAGAAAATTGAAAGCATATATATCGTAGACCTTTTACAATATATATATATATATATATATATATATATATATATATAATTATATATATATATATATATATGTAAATGTATATAACTACGTATATACATAAATATATATGTATATATATATGTATATATATGTATGCATACATATATATATATATATATATATATATATATATATATATATATATATATTCCTAATGCACTTACTGTTCCGCGCTATTTTTAATCGTATTTCCAAGTTTAATTAAAGTTTTATTATATGTTTTTTATTCAATTGTAAGGTACAGCATAGGTACAAAACATACCGTCCTCATGTTAAGAATGGCTTTTTAAATAATAATGTTATTACTTCAGAACGGATCAATAAGTGCATGAGTACCATATATATATATATATACATATATATATATATATATATATATATATATATATATATATATATATATATATATAGTATAAAGCTGAACGTCTGTGTGTGTGTCTGGTCATGAATAGGCTCCTATATGGTTGATTATTATAGAAAACTGACCACATATAATGATAGAAGATGTATCGGGACACAGGAAGGGGTATGTTTGATCTGGCATAATGATGATTCATTAAAATTGTGTGGTCTGCGTACGCGCCTGGTCCACAAAGTATGGAAATATAAAATTAAAAAAACGTTTGCAAGTATTTTTGATATAGATGTACTTAATAATACTTTGATAAGTATTTTTAACTTAAATAGAGATGGTATAATAAAATTGTGGGGTCTGCGTTCGTGTCTGGCCTCCATAGAATGGAAGTATGTACTTTTCATATCTATATGCGTAAGTATACTTTGATAATTATGTTTCAGTTTGAAGAAATATGGTATAATAAAATTATGGTGTGTTTGTTCGCGCCTGACCTCCATAGAATGGAAATATGTCACAAAGTTTAACAAGGTTTTTTAATATAGATCCACAGAATATTGTGATAAGTGTTTCAGTGTGAACAGGTATGGTATAATAAATTATGGGGTTCAACTATTTTATTTTTACTTTCATCATATTTTGCATTGGTTTTGATACCTTCGTATTCGAAGCTATCTCATTACAACCCTTCCTTTTCATAACCTATCATACTTTCATAAATCAGAGTCCATTTTCCGTAGGCTCTTTTTGAACCCAGTCAACGACGGGTACTTTTGCTAGTATATATATATATATATATATATATATATATATATATAGATATATATAGTCTTTGAACTGAAACATGGCGAGGTAAGATATTCTGAGTTCTATTATTTCTTGTGTAAGACTTACTGCATAAAATGACATTGTGAATAATAACTAATACATATCTGGTGTGTGTGTGTGTGTGTGTGTGTGTGTGTGTGTTGGGGTATGTGATGAGCAGAAAACTACCACGCAATTATTTTGTTAAAAAAGGGGATTGTTACAGAAAGAATTAAAGAACAATATTTATTATTTAACAGTATAGCTACATTGGCTGAGTAAATTGGTGGAGAGCTAAGAGGTCAATTTTTCTAAAAATTTGACTCACGTTTTTGACCTATTAACATCTATTCTTTAATGCTTAAATCAAATAAAAATGTTGGATCCATGTTCAAATCACCTACATCTAAAATTTCAAGCGTTTTGGCGCAAAATTGGCGGAGGAGTTTGGTAGAGTTTTCAAAGATACGAATCTTGGAACTTTAACTACTTGACAGCCAAATTTCTGCCTGAAAACAGATTAGAAAGATTTTCCTTAATATCAATACCCCTTGTCAAATGTCGAGACTGTAGACTGAAAATTGACAGAGTAGTTTGGTAGGGATATATATATATATGCATATATATATATATATATATATATATATATATGTTTATGTGTGCCTCTGTGTGTGTGTTTATTTATAAGAGTAAATATGTTTGAAGTAAATATAATGTATTATAACCCCGTGTTTACATTTTCCTATTATTTCCCGCCATATACTACGGAGATTACTCCAATAGAAACCGGTTTTAATTTGTAGACAGGCAGCAGACAAATGCGTTGATAAATTTAAGGTTAATATCAGAACAAGGAGTTTAACGAGGTTATTGTTTCTGACCATTGCGGTTTGATGAACGAATTTACACAAACATTAAAGCATTATCAGTAAGAGAAACGTTAGGAAATTGATTAGAATTTGGGAGTGTACATTTCTGCAATTCAAATATTAAAATAAAGATAATAAAATAAGCGAAACTTTTGCAGTATAAAACGCCCAGTAAGTTCAAGATCTCAAATATGACATAAAGACAGGCATGTGATCTACATATATTTATATAAATACATTTGTTATACACAGTTTCAACTATCGATATAATATGTAAGTCCAACTATATAATCATCCTGAAAATTTAGAATATATTTATATAATGATTCAACATAAATAGGTCATATCACATTTAGATTTAGTCAACACAAACCAAAATAGCATTTATTAAATGACCGGAAGATTAATTAAAATATGCTGCAGTGTTAAACATGTTAAAAGAACTAACATCTATTAGATGTGTACCTACATAAATGCACACATCCATATATCAAACATACAAACTTATATAAATATATATATATTTATGTGTGTGTTTATGTATATATGTAGCCAATTAATGGTCAATTTGAGGGCAAAAAACATGGTTATGTCAACATCTAAAATGTAAATTATTATTATTATGTGAACATGTTAGCATTTCAAAATGATGGTTCTGGATTCTGGTAATTTTTTTATTAAGACACACATATTAGATATGAGATTTGTTTTGATTATAAGGTTTGTTTGAAGAAATGTTTTATTGTACGGAGAATGTGTGCAAAGTTTGGGCAAAGATGACTTCCCCATTTAATTATAAATTACGCCTTAATAAGCAAATAAAACATAATTTCTTCAAAAAAAACTCATAAGCAAAACAAATCTCATATATATAATATATATGTGTGTGTGTGTATTGTAATGTGTGTGTATGTTTGTATAGTAAGATGAATTTCGAATTAGCTGTATTATCATCCCTTAGTATATGTTCTGTTGTTATGTTTTACATACATCCAACTTCATTGATAAAAGGATGTGTATAAATATATAAATAAACTCGTGTATATATATATATATATGTGTGTGTGTATGTATATACATATATGTATATATATATCCATTTATACACATACGCACACACACACACACATATATATAGATTTATATATCTATAAAACTAAAATTGTCTGTCTGTCTGTGTGCGTCTGTGTGTGTACATTTCCCTACCAAACTACTCTGTCAATTTTCAGTCTACAGATTCGAGATTTGACATAAAAGGTATTGAGATTCAGGAAATCTTTTTAAATCGGTTTTCGACCAGAGATTTGACTGTTAATATGGCAAACTTCAACGATTTGACCTATGAAAACTCTACCAAACTCCACCGCAATTTTTGGGTCTAAACACTTGAAATTTTAGATGTAGGTTACTTGGACCATGATTCAAATTTTAATTCGATTTTAGCCCAAAAGAATAAATGTTAAGAGGTCAAAATTAGGGGCAAAGTTATAAATATTGACCTCCGC
>NC_136522.1:43354179-43484179 GCF_053919585.1 Euprymna scolopes
AAATGTATATTTGCGCATGCATGGATGATAAACCGTTCGCCAACTTACGGCTATTAAGTTCCTTTTTGTTCAATCCTGTTTTCTTAGCAGCTATTTCATTTTTACCGACTAAAACATATTAATTTTGTTCGTCATATATCAAGTTTTAAGTCTGTACTCCAAAAATTGAAAGAAGAGTTCGGCAAAGACAGTTCTGCACACAGACTGGCATATTCAGAATGTGAGAGGTTATATATAATAAATTCCACTGCAAAACAACGTCGCAGCCCAACAAAAGCAATGACAGTCAACGAACCGGAAGTCTAAGATTCGAGTTTCGCCCTCATTTGGGCTCATCAGTTAGACCCATCCGAACTCAGGATACGAAACCCGAGCCTCTTGCATGCGAGGCAAGCACTCTATAAACTGAGCAAACGAACCGCACACAAGAATTCCTATTAACCAACACAGATCAAGCCCAAATGAGGGCGAAACTCGAGTCTTGGACTTCCGGTTCGTTGACTATCATGGCTCTTGTGGGCTGCGACGTTGTTTGGCTGTGGAATTTATTATATATATATATATATATATATATATATATATATATATATATATATATATATATATATATATATATATATAATCTTTCGTATAACTCGACAAAACTTCTGTCTCTCACTGCGGTCCTGGATATGACCTTAAACTATATCCGATGGTGAGGCCCCAGCTTGCGAGCTTGGGGGAGTGTGGAGCCACCCCTTAATTGCCATCGCCCCCAGCTCCATTCTGACCCAGAATGGTAGTACCTGTTAGGGTCCTAACTATGGATGAAATGGAAATAAAATCAAATATATTCTCTTAAAAACTTTTTCTTCAAAATCACTGAAACGGGTTGATATGCCGTAAAACAAAAAACAAAAACTAACTGTCTCTCATTGCATTACAGAACGCTTAAACTATCAACAGGTACATATATACAACATTTAGAAGAAAGTAATTCACTATCAAGTTTCTATGAATAAAAATTAAATTGTGTTGGATATAAGTATATTATCTATTGACAAGATAATATAAAATAATATTGTAAAAAAATGAAATTTACGTTCGAAAATATTGCTTTTATATGTAAAATATTATTTATATACACATATACTGTGAAACACACACACACAAACACACACATACATACATATATATATATATATAAAGATTATATATAATACGAAATTTGGAGACAAAATGGAAAATTAGTTTATGAAATAAGGAATAATCAAGTAAACATATTACTAGAAATAATGATATAAATATGTAATTAAATCAGTATCAAGATCAATTGCTATGATGTAAAATTTTAAATGAATCGAGCGAACCGTTTAATTACATGATTTTGTCCTTATTTCTCCTAGTTTTTGGCTCGTCCACTTATCATAAACTACTAAATATATATATATATGTATATATATATATATGTATATATATATATATATATATATATATATACATATATATAATGTTAATATGTCCACTTCTGCTTTTACAATAGTAACTTCAAAGTTATAAAGAGTATATAAGGCATGAACACGATGTTTTTATATTTAATATTTTAGTTTTATATTTCGGTCCTAGCTCTAAATCATAAAATGCAGCGAAATAAAGTTTTATTTCGCTGCATTTTGTGATCAAGAGGAGAGGACCACTAAAATATAAAAATAAAATATTAAATATAATAGACAACAACATCGTTTTTATCAAAAAAAAATCAAGAGATCATAAACTTTGCATTAGGATATGTGTTTCGTTGTTATACGACTCATCAGCGTGGTTTATCATAAGGGAATTCTAAAGCGAGCCCTTCATTGTCTACAGTTTGGTTTTGAATTTCGCTACTTTCCGCACCACTGATGAGTCATATAGACGCGGAATATGTATCCAGAGACACATGTTGCATGGCATTGTTTAGGCTAAATTATTCCCACCCGCATATAATGCTTTCCGTTTAAGAGTCTGGCATGGAAATAAATAAATACACATACACACTCACTTATATATAAATATATAAAGAGAGATAGAAAGATACATATATAGAGGGGTGGTATGTCTCTTAAAGAAAAGTTCAATTCCTACCTTGTTTAAACTGTAGAGAGAGTAGTAGACATGCAACTGTAAGGATTAAGTTCATCTTTGCGGGCACTTTTCTTCGGTGTCTGCGATGTGTCTCTTTTTGTGCGGCGAGCGTCTCCCCTTCTTTACACAATGTTCGCGACGCTCAGGTCGTTCTGTCTCTATCAGTTCGTCCCTTCTTTATGACTAGTTTAAATATTTTTATTGTTATAATAAGTTATGTCTGATATATTACGTGCACAAGTGCGTGCTTTTTTGTCTGTATGCGCGTGTGTATACGTGATTGCGTGTTTTTATATATACATATATATATGTATTTCTATATGTGTACGTGTGTATGAGCACCTGCGCCCGTTTCGACTTACTCGTAGTGTTCTTGTCGGGGTATTTTTTCAAAGTTGCGCAGTCGTTCCGTGCGTCCTTACTAAAGAGGCGCTTCGGCAAATATGGCTGTCGACGGTGACGTGCGCCACCGTTATATATCTTCGCGCGGAAAAATGACTCCTTCTTTTCTCCCTCTTCCTCGCCATTTGATTTCCACACGCTTTTAGCTACTTTCTTTTTTTTTCTATTTTCTTTTTTACTGTTTTCTTTTTCAAGTTTTTCTTTTTTACTATTTTCTTTTTCAAGTTTTTATTCCATTTTCATCGGATCAGTTTTGTTCAGTTGTGGTTGTGCGTTTATAATTTGCTCGCTTTTTTTGTATTACTTATAAATGTTTTACCTTATTAATTCCCTCAATCATAATATATTAATAAACTTATTACATTATTATTATTATTATCATTATTATTATTATTATTATTATTATTATTATTATTATTATTATTATTATTATTATTATTATTATTATTAACTTAATGATATCGGAGATTACACAGTTGAAAATATAGGAGGTGTTGTCTGAAAGTAGAGTAACCATAAATCTTCGTCAACGTAATAATAATAATAATAATAATAATAATAATAATAATAATAATAATAATAATAATAAGAAGAAGAATAAGAAGAATGATAATGATAATAATCATTATTATTAATATTAACATTTTATTATTATAATTTTAAATAACAGTAGTAAAAAACAAAAATGTTTATTTCTTTATATAAAAAAATTATATATATATAAATGTATGTATGCATATATATATATATATATATATCTGAAAAGATAATTAGTTAAAACAATTCAATAATAACGCTACGCACGGATATAAAATGAATAGAAATTGCATTATTATTATTATTATTATTATTATTATTTTATTTTTATTATTTTTATTATTATTATTATTATTATTATTATTATTATTATTATTATTATTATTATTATTATAATTATTAATCGTTCTGCGGAATCTGTAAAAATCTGAGTTATGAAGGTAGGCGGAAAATAACTGATTCCGTTAAATTATAAACACGGTTGTGGGTTTGACGATGCTTATATGGGTGGGGCAGTCAAAATAGTGGGAATAAATAGGGAGGATCAGGGGGATGGAACTACTGGTGTTGCTTTATACACATACTCACACACTCATACACACACATGCACATATGTATTTATGTATGTGTTTGTATGTATGTATGTATGTATGTGTGTATGTATGTATGTCTGTATGTATGTATGTATGTATGTATGACAGTCAAGGATAAGATTATCCTCGATGATAGTCGGTTTATCATACGGTCGGGTTTCGAATCTCAGTATAGAAACACCCACGACATTGACCCGCACGTGAGTGCAGTTATACGACGTCTACTGTGTATGCGTGTATATATATATATATATATATATATATATATATATATATATATATGTATATATATATATGCTCACTGTATAGCTTGAAAACATATTTATGACAATTAAGATGCAAAGAAGCATTCGTGTTACATCGCCGTACAAAATCGCCAATACACAAATGCTCTCTTACTACGAATCTAAACTCACGTATTAAGCATTGTTGAATTACATACTAAAAATCTGTGCACAACTAAATACATAACTTTACAGCAGTATAACTTTATACATCAAATCACACAAACACACACACACACACGCATATAAATACATACACACACGCATACACACACGCATATAATATATATATATATATATATATATATATATATATAATCTGGGTAGTTTTCAAAAATATTTATGTACAAAATTCAAAAAATAATTTTGTTAAGCATATAGCCTGAAGAATATTTTTTGGAACAAAATAAAAACGTATTTTTTCATCGCCTTTGCTTTGTAATTTCTACAATACTTGTAAATTACATAAATTTCACACAGGACAAGCAAATACTGAAGCAAGGACTGTTGAGGTAATAGTGTATTATCTTATTAGTACATGCATAGGGAGGAAACATTATATATATATATATATATATATATATATATATATATATATATTAGCCAAAGTACCCGTCGTTGACTAGGTTCAAAAATAGCCTACGGAAAATGGACGCTGATTTATGAAAGCATGATAGGTTATGAAAAGGAAGGGTTGTAAAAAGATAGCTTCGAATTTGGGGGTATCAAAACCAAAGCAAAATATGATGAAAGTAAAAATAAAATAGATAAACCCCATAATTTATTATACCATACCTGTTCCCACTGAAATACTTATCACAATATTCTGTGGATCTATATTAAAAAAACGCTGTTAAACTTTGTGACATATTTACATTCTATGGAGATCAGGTGCGAACGAACACCCCATAATTTTATTATACCATATTTCTTCAAACTGAAACATAATTATCAAAGTATACTTACGCAGATAGATATGAAAAGTCTTTTATTAAAGTTTGTACCTATTTCCATTCTATGGAGGCCAGGCACGAACGCAGACCCCACAATTTTATTATACCACCTCTATTTAAGTTAAAAATACTTATCAAAGTATTCTTATATACATCTATGTCAAAAATACTTGTAAATGTTTTTTTTAATTTAATTTTTTTTATTTCCATGCTTTGTGAACCAGGCGCGAACACAGACCCCAAAATCTTAATGAACCACCGTTCTACCAGTTCCTGTGTCTCGATGCATCATCTATCATTATACGTGATCAGTTTTCTATAATAGTCAACCATATAGGAGCCTATTCGTGACAAGACACACACACAAGCACACACACACAAACACACACACAAATGTTCAGCTTTATATTATATATATGTATATACAGATAGATAGATAATATATGTATATCTCATACAATTTTATGTCTTATTTTGTATTTAAAGTACTTTTCATCCCAATTCTCGAGGACTAAAAATTCGTATATTATATGGGAATATGAAAATATCTGCACACACACACACACAAACACACACACACACACACACACACACACACATATATATATATATATATATATATATATATATATATATATATATATATACTATAATAATTAAATACCTACAGACACTAGTCTTTCATACTTTCGGGAATCATCAGTGCAGTGTATCGCGATTAACACCAATCGACATATTCGAACCCGGCGACACACGCAATCTAGGGCTTGATTAACAAGGACCGTATCATTGCGGCTATCGTTAACCGCGTGAAATAACGTTGAAATTTAGTTGAAATACATATATATGGGTATGCATATACATGTTTTATTTTAAAATGTAATTTACGTCTATCAGAATGATCTAATCATTTTTTGATAGTCTATGCTAAATTGACCAACTTAATTCAACTGAAAGTGCTTAATGATAAGAACCGAGTTTCTTCAAGTGACTGATTTAATTATTTTCTATAATAATTATATATATATATATATATATATATATATATATATATATATATATATATATACAGAGAGAGAGATACATATAAATATATATGCTTATACATGTATACATATATTTATATACACACACATATATATACATATATATACATACACACATATATATACATATATATATACACACACACACACATATATATATATATACATAAATCCCATGCGCGCGCACACACACACATACACATACACACACAAATATATATATATTATTCATACCCCCCCTTGAAAATTGAGTTTATTAGGTGTAACTTTGTAAGAATTTATTGTTTACGTCCATATTGATACATATTCTTAATAAACCTCTTCTGATCATTTTCGTCATTTTAAAATCTCAGGATACTTGTAATAAAAGAAATATACAGCTATTTATAAAATCTGCAATGTTCAAAAATAATCATACCCCCTTATTTTTTCAGTATTAATCGAGTTTCTGACTGTTTGTTTCCTGTTTGATTCTTATTTTGAATGCTTTTATACAACCTTTGATTAATTTCATTGCGTTTTTTGCATTTTTTCAGAAATTAAAATGATATCAACCGAAAACCAATAAAAGAATAAAAATTATTAGAATGGGGAAGAAAAAAGAGCTTAGTAATGATCTTAGGACTAAAATTGTGAATTCACATAAGGATGGTTTCGGTTACAAGTCAATTTCCAAGAAATTTGAGGTCCCTACAGCAACAGTACAGAGCATCATCAAAAAATTCCAGAGCCACCACACAACAAACAACTTGATTGGTAGAGGAAGGAAAAGGAAACTGTCTGCTAGAGCCACCCGGAATATTGTAAGAAGTGTTAATGCAAATCCAACCACCACTACTAAGGACATTTTAGAAAATCTGGAGTTTTCTGGCATAAAAATATCAAGGCAAACATTGCAAAGGACTCTGCATGAAAATGGTCTGAAAGGAAGAAGACCAAGAAGGACTCCATTGCACACCGGAAAACACCTTGCAGCACGTCTAAAGTTTGCTAGGACCCATGTGAATTCTCCAGAGTCCGTTTTCTCAAGTATTTTGTGGACTGACGAAACAAAAATTGAATTGTTTGGCCATATGGATGCTTCTTACGTTTGGACGAAGAAAGGAGAAGCTTACAACCCAAAGAACACCATACCCACGGTGAGACATGGTGGTGGTAGCCTAATGTTTTGGGGCTCCTTTTCGGCTAGTGGTCCAGGTAGTTTGGTCAAGATAGATGGAACCATGAAGAAGGAGCAATATTTGGAGATACTTCAGAAAAAACATTAGACAGGATGCGGAGAAGCTCCATTTAGGACCAAACTGGGCCCTGCAACAGGATAATAATCCAAAACATACTGCCAAAATAGTCAAGAAATGGTTTGAGGATAATCAAATTAATGTTTTGGAATGGCCTAGCCAGAGTCCCGACACATATCGAAAACTGAGGTTAAAAAGCGGAAACCTAGAAATTTGAGGGATTTGGAGAACTACTGCATTGAAGAATGGTCAAAAATCAGTGTTGATGCTTGTAAAAACCTTGTTGATAAATATCCAAAACGGTTACAGGCAGTTATTAAGAATAAAGGGCATGCTATTGACTATTAGTAAGAGAGGTATGAATAATTTTGAACTAGTGCCATTATTGTTTTTCTTTGTATAATGTTTCAAACTTGCATAATTTATTTATTTGTTGAGTTTAAATTAAATGCTTATGCTTGATTTATTGTTTGAAATCCCTTTAATATTGTCTACCTTCTGGTTTGAGCAATATTCTTATAGAAATCTCAAAGATCCGAGGGGTATGAATAATATCGGGCACAAGTGTATATATATATATATATATATATATATATATATATATATATATATATATATATATATATATATATGAATACTAGTCTACTAAGGCTAGGGTTTTTGTAACTGAGTTAGGATCTCTGTCGGCCAACAATAATTATTATGTTATACTTGATGATTGCATACAAGTGAAACAGCATTATCTCTATGTAATGAATAGTTACTTTTAATTTGAAAAGTATTATAGCTCAAAAGTATTATAGTTCCAAAAATGATGATAAAGCCATTATTAGGGAATTTAGACTAAAAACTCCAAACTCTCTATTAATATATAAACAAAATAAAGAAATAAACGGTTTATAATCAACATTTTTATATGTGCAATTAGAAATAAATATGTATTAATCTAAGATATTAATTTTATATTAATTTTTAAATTTAAATTTACTAACAATTTTTGTATTGTTTGAAAGTCATTAATCTCTTTAATTTTATTTTAAAATAATAAATAAATAAAATAAATATAACAATTGAATATTCAAAGTTAAAAAACGAGAGAGTATTAACACTACCCACTCACCTCGTTTTTTACTAATGTTTCAAGCTAAAAGGTTTTACTAGCCTCAATCTGATTTTTTTCCCGAAGCAAAAGAAGGGAAGTTTGTATCCAACACAGATTGTTGACTTTTTTCGTGAGTGTATATATACCATCTGGCCAATACTAGAAAGATGAATATTCAATTGCACTGGCTGAGATTAGCAGTTGTTCCACAAGTGCGGATAGTTCTATACAAGACTTGATCACTATAAAAATTCATCTGAATACATTTTAGAAACGTCATACTTGTGTGAATCTTTTACGTCGAAATAGACATGAGAACCAATTAGATATACATGTGTTTGCATGTGTGAGTATTCGGTCTTTGTAATTATATTTATTGTTGACTGTGTCTTGTAAAACTAGTAATTACTTCAGCTATGACGGTGATAGAAATTATGTGGATCTATGGTGATGAAGTTATATACATGCAGATGTATTCCACGCCTAGACATATAGGCATACACACACCTGTGTCTCTTTTTCTCTGTCTTTCTCTCTCTCTTTATATATATATACATATATATATACGCATATATATATATATATATATACATTGATAGTATTTTACATGTAGTATCTTTTTGACTGCATATTTAAGTTTCCCAGCATATAAGACATATATAAACTCACATACGGACCTTCCCTTGCATCACTATATTAAAACGCTAGTACACGACGCCCTATGTAATCCACTCCACAACCTTCATTATTATAACCTCACACTATAACCATAGTCTTCTTATAGTAATGTTGGGATAACCTTTACTTTTGTTCAGTCCTACTTAATTCATCCTCATAATATTTCACCTGAAATTATACGCCTGTTGTCGTTTCGGTTGCATCTATACAATAAAAATCCTGTATAGCTTCTATACATCTTATATACGGATAAAATAGGATCCCCCATTCATCCCTACACCTCCCCTTGAGTCTTAAAACATAAACTACCTACATTATTTAAGACTATATATATACATATATATACATATATATATATACATATATACATACATATATATATATATATATATATATATATATATATATATATATATATATAGATAGATAGATATACGGGGTGCTTTCAATAAGGTTTCAGAGTTTTTTACGGCGACTTTTATTGATAATACACATATAAAACTCTAGTTTCCTTTAAAGCAACTCACTTGTACCGTTCCAACAACTTCTGGAAGGACCCATGGAAGTCCTCTTGTGTGAGCATGTCAATAACTCTTGTCACAGCCTCTTTTATATCCTCAATTTTTTATAACGACAGCCTCTTTTATATCCTCAATTTTTTATAACGACAGCCTCTTTTATATCCTCAATTTTTTATAACGACAGTCTCTAAGGTTTTTCTTGAGCTTAGAGAATAACCTAAAGTCGCAGTAGTTGAGTAACTGTCTTGATGCCTATCTTCGTCAAATAGTCTGTGATCCTTTCTGAGCACCTTTAGGACAAACTCTACGCAAATCTTCCGCGCTTCAATTTCATGCAAATAATTATAAGTAAAGTTTCTACCATCCATCCAGCGCAGCCGTAGCTGAGATTGAACTCACTACACGAGTTTGTAGTGTAATTCAAATCTTGTCGGTAACGGAATACCTGATGTTTCGCCAAGGGTCTTAAGGGCATTTTTTATCGTGACACCATCACTAGATGGGTGCTTACCACGGCTTAAAAGAGTCCCATCTACCTTCGAGAGAAGGATAAACCGCGCCAGTTTCTTAACCTGGTATTTTACCTCGCATTACATACAACGCCTCGCCTTCCCAAATATGAACTGGTACTGGCCAGGCTCAATGTTGCTTTACTTCGTTGATCTGGCGAGAACCGGTGTGTTAACGTGATTGTACCGTATTCTTACACTACCATTAAACTGTACACTTATTGTTTCCATAGACACACGACGGCCCTTATCCTCGAAATTCTTTATTTGGCCAATCAACTCCGGTGACCTGGCTTCCTTACTCCTCATACACATCTCATCATTCTTCCCAGACTACCTATCTTCCTTGAATCTCTTATGTCACTAAAAAAATAATGCTCTATTCATGTAAGACGTCCAAACGCAGTCCGAAGCGTTTCCCACGTTTCAATGTCATTTTTTCATATTGTTCAACTATCCAGGTTGTATTTTTTATATTCGCCAACTGTGACAATCAGGCGTGTTTATTCCGATTCCTGCTTTAGTTGTTCATTTAAACCTGAAATTATAAAATTGGTTAGTCATCTCATAAGATGCCTAGCAATAACATGCTGACCTTTGAGAGTCTACGACCATTTTAAATGCCTGTACAAAAAGTCTATAAAGACACCTCGTACATATGTGTACTACTCTCTCTTTTTTTACTCTTTCTCTCAAACATACGTAATATTTAATGGGATAAGCGGAGATACATTAAATATATAGCCATCGATGCCTAGTGTTTACATTTATGTATAAAATAACTCTTCATTGTTATTGTGTTTATATCATTATCTACGTCAGAAAATCCTCAATGTTCGAATAATTTTATATATATAATATTTATTGTCATCCATAACGTGCATACGAGTTATAAATTGGCGTGCATTTTATGATGTATGTAAAAACAACTAAAACAGTTCAACAGAAAATATCCACGTTAAGATGACATATGCAATAAAATAATTGCATCAACAGCCATACCTTTGAGACTTCCTACTAACGGGCATCAATAAACCTCGGGCACATTCATGCATTTTCTAACACTGTCACTCCAGCGATCATTTAATCTCTAATACCCATACCTACTTTATTAGATAAAACAAACACCCTTACTATTATCTATTATCTCATGTGATCAAACCCACTTTTACGAAAGGTACTTTTTTTAATATACAAATTTGCTGCAACGCTGTGGATGCTTCAGCACCATCTGCACTGATTGTCGGAAAAAACGCTACACTTACCCTTAAGTATAACCGTGACTTTGGAGGATAGACGAGATCCCCTTTGAGCTCTTATCGACAGCGCCCTTACAGCTAATCCTTGCCAGAGGATAGCGATCATTTCCGATCTCCCCACCGGAATGCTTCCGAATACAAAACTAGTCAAAACTAGTCATCCCACATACACAGCACTCAGTGTATCTTAATATTGTACCTTGCCATTCACACTGTAAGGTCGAGCTACTTCCAGCTATATAATCAACCATATAATTCATATACGGGACACTATTTCACTTAAATACATTCATCCTTTCTTTGATCCGTTACGTAACTATAATTTTATCTATCATTTGTTTTATCTTAATCTCCATTGAGCCACTACATAATGGCCCTAGTTGCATTATGACTATCGAAGCAGAGTTTTTGTTAATTATCCTTGCAATAATTAAATAATTTTTCGCCTTCATAAACGCAATCATTTGATTTCTGCACGCTAATCCTGTACGTTGATTACTAATTCAAAAATTCACAATGTTACGGTTACTTTTTCTTAACGCCTACATACACGTGCAAAACAACAACAAAATATCTGATGTGCAATCGTGAACAAAAAATAGTAATTGTTCTAATCTGTTCCAAACAAATATTTGCAGCTTAATATAAGTTATAGGAGTTCATATAAGTTATAGGATTTAATATAAGTTAATACTTCTAAACATATAAGCCAGATTCTGCAAAAGCTTTTTGTACTGACGATTCTCGTTGTGAAAAAAAAATCATATAACTATCAGACACACACACACACACACAAAGTCGGAAAAATGGTGGACATTTTAAAAATATACATTTTAAAAATATGTTGTTTCTATATCTAAAAAGTTTCGCTAAGCAGTTTTTAAAAACTCAGTTTCGAAACTAATTGAACGCTGTTTAGGTAATATATTATGACCTTTTTTATTCTTTTAGTAATGTGTTAATTTATTTACCCAATTGTTTTTCTTTCTACACATGCCCCCCATCACCCCTAATACTATTGTTAAAATTTATTATTGAAAATTATTGTTGTAAGTTTGTAACTTGTTATTCACTTACTATGTTTCCTATAAATATACTTGTTCTTGAAATTTGAATTACACGTCTGCCCTCATTCTTTTACAAAAAACAATCTGCCGATGAAATTTCCATTTTAGTATACTTTTTAAATAGTCATATTATTAAATGCGCCGCCTAGCATCTAATGTGAGACAAATGGATAGACAATTTCCATTCAAATCAATTCAGGTATGACTCGAGAAAATTAGCCAATTTGCACAGGAATTACATACGCAAACCTGGTAAACTTCATTCTGTTAAGCATTAATAGGAAATATTTTTAAAAATCTGTTTTTCTTCAAGTTATGCGTTCATTTATTTACCTAATTATTTTTCTTTCTAAACTTGACCCTCGTCACTTCCCAAACACTATTGTTAAAATATATCATTCAAATTTATTGTTGTACATTTACGACTTGTGATTCATTTGCTATATTTATCAAAATAAACGCGTTTTATTAGCATACATTTCAAATAGTCATACGAATAAATGCGCCACCCAGCATCGAATGTTAGCAAAAGAGGTAGACCATTTCATTCAAATCAATCGAGAGTGACTTGAGATTAAAAGCTGATTTGCCCAAGAATTATATACGAAACCACAACAACTGAATTCTGGTAAATAATAATAAAAAAAACAGTGCTTTTAAAAATCATGTTTTTCTTTAGTAATGTATTAATTTATTATTCGAATTATATTTAGAGCATATTATGTGCAACGTAACGCCTAGCTGATGCGATATAACAAATACACGCAAACGCCTTTCCTCCTTATATATATATATATATATATATATATATATATATAATATTTTGTGAATACATATAAACTGGTGTTATAATTTTTGCTTGTCATTAAATTTAACCCATTCAGCAAATCATGTTTGACTCTGTAGGTTCGAATTCTGCCTCCAAAAAATGCAAAACTATAGGAAAATGAAGAGTCTATGAATGCCAAGTCAGCATACTTACATAGTAAACAGATTATAAAATAAACTGTCAGACAGAATGTTACATGTATACTATATATATATATATATATATGTGTGTGTGTGTGTGTGTGTGTGTGTGTGTATATGTGTGTGTGTATGTGTGTGTAATTAAGTTAATAAAAACAGTTTTTATGTAATCCATGTGGATTCATATGATAATAATTTTTCAGTCAAAGTTAAACTCATTGATAAAACTAACGAATGTAAGAAAGAATAGATTGTAGGATACAAATTTTTTTTTTTTTATATTTTTCAATTGTCCTGAATCTGGCATTGTCTTTTAAAATACCATTCAGTGAACCTTTCTTATATGCAAACCATTTTTCCAATGTTCGAATCTAAGTTTTCTGTGATTTTATGTGGTAATGTTTATATTTTCTTCTGCTTTTCGTGATTTTTTTAATATATTCTGTTTAAGTTTCGCTTTGATTACAATCTTATTATGCGCATAGTGGAGAGGAAAAAGACATCAACTATACTGCTTACAAAACTAAGGAGAAATCAAATTAGTTTTCCGGTGTCTCTCAGAATACACTATGATGCCTTCGGTTGAAGTATTGTCTAGAGACCATGGTTGAAGCTGATGGCGGCTTCTTCGGGCGATCAGTATTCGCTAAAAGTTCTTCTAAAGTTGAATTATTGGACAAGATATTGTTTTTTTTTCAATACCAAAAAGTATCAAGTGTATCTCAAACCCAATAAATTTACAAGATTTACTGATGCGATTCATTAATAAATTTACTAGGAAATTTATAGGTATTTTAAAATGGTTAATATGTGATGGTAATTTATCATGTAAATAATTCAGCTGTTAGTTTTCTATATGTAAATAATTCATTATCATGTAAATAATTCAGCTGTTAGTTTTCTATTGGCTAGTCATCGATAGACGACGCTAGAATAGCATTACATTTCGCATCCACACACTACATATATAGGAGTCAGATGTTATTCTACTCCAACATGTGCAGTGGTGCTTTGAGAAAATACAGAGAGTGCTGAGAGTATCGGAATCAAGACCCGTCCTAATGTCACTTGAATCTCAGAAGAAAAAAAACACCGACCGTTATCAATGATCTTAATGGTAAACGCTTTGTAAAAAAAAAACGGGATCTTACGGAGGCTTATGCTACCCCAATCCCTGTAGATAAAAAAAAGTCGTTGTCACCAAAATTCAACGGCAAGCAGCAGTTGTCGTTATTCGCCTTTCCCCATCATCTTAAACATTCGGGTATTGTTTCCTATGAGTGTCCATTGTGAGAACTTGAATAGATACTGTAATTCTTATTAGAAGAGAACTTGAATACCCACTGGAGAAAGCTTGAGTGACTACTAGACACTGTCCTCTAGTGTCTAAAGTCGCTCTGTACAGGAGTGTGTCAGGACGATGTGGCATGTGGATACTTTATAAATAATATCGGTTGTCAAGGTCGTTGGAAATAGGGTTGGTGACTTTACCACTCCAGAATGTATCTAACTGCAATTCTTTATCTGTATCAGTTACGCCCTAAAATAAAGTACAGTTGCCACATCTGGGTAGGAGCTTCTCAATGCGCCCTATCTTTCTTCCAAATCCAGTAAGGGATGTTTTTTTCCTTTCCCTGCAACATCGTTCTAACAGAAGAGACATGGCGAGTTCATCTCTGCTCTATCATTATTTTTATGGCAAGTGCTCGATTGAACTCTAATCTATGGTCCTCTATTGTCACAATTTCCCCATACTATATCTGTACCTAAATCTAAATGCAGATTCCCTTTTATAGTAAGAGGAAAAATTCATTGCTATCCGTAAAGTGGACGTCACAACATTAACAAACCACAATCACTGAGTTTTATGCATATATTAATTATGTAAAACCATATTTTATATTTTTTGTAAATTGAAACTGTTCTCGAAAGTAAACGTTTTATTATATACAATTCCCTATTATGATGACCACAGAGCAAAGAAGCTCTTCGCATAAATAAACTTTAAAGATCGTTTAAAGTTTGACTAGCTATCCCCAGACACCTACGGTTATCTTATTTCCGAAGCACAATAAGAATACTGACAGTGTTAACGTACAACACATTGATTTCCTTTTCAAAGAGTAAGCAGCTTCTCAGTGATGTTGAGATTAACTACGAGCCATAAACACGATAACGCGTAGGATGCAACTTTAGATGTGGTACAAAGACTACCAGACGAAAAGACTAGACGGAGCGAGAGACAATACACACATTGAGAAACTTAACTACTGTATACTTATATGCATATTTAACATATATATATATATATATATATATATATATATATATATATATATATATATATATATATATATGGTTTTAACAAAATCCAGGCATCAAGGAATAGATTGATAGTAACAAACAGTGTATTTCATCCTTAGTTACAATTATTTCAAAACTACTTGGGCAAATTCAAATCTTATATCATTTGAAAACTTTTACAAGAACAGGCTTTCATCAGACTTACTGAATAAAAAGCACTTATATATATATATATATATATATATATATATATATATATATATATATATATATGTGTGTGTGTGTGTGTGTGTGCGTGTGTGTGTGTGTGTGTGTGATTGTGTAATGAGTGAGATGGAAAGAGAGACAGAAAATATATACAATCATATTTTTAGTTTTATAATCCGCATAAAACATAAGTCGACATACACTGATGTACAAAATATATTAGGAGTTAAGATGTTCGTGTTAATTTATCGATTATGAGTATAAACATTTGCGCATGGTTTCCATTTCAATCAAGGCTACGGATTTCTTTCTGTATTCTAACCTCTATATAATAAATACGCATTATTTCAAGGCGCCTCGGTGTTGTGTTAATACTTTGCTAAGAAACTATTTCTCGCACCAAGTGGAACACAAGATCATATGCGATTTTGAAAAGTCATTGCATTAAGAGATTTAATATTTGACCCACAAAAATGTCTAATTTCGTTTGTTTTCCTCGATAGCTACGAACCAGGTGCTTTGAAATAAACTAACATCAGAATAGAGAAAGTAAACCCTGGAAGAATTGCCGCATTTGGATTGAACATATATCGACAGAAATAAGGCAGTTGTTAAACTGATCGTCAGGTTTGTATTGGTATTAACAACCCAATCTAAGCAGGAGTATTTTAAAATATCTTTCACTCACGTAATTTTTTAGGACATCTCCAAGCCAGACTGCTTATCTCTCTCTCTATCTCTCTCTCTCTCTCTCTCTCTCTCTCTCTCTCTCTCTCTATATATATATATATATATATATATATATATATATATATATATATATATATATATATATATATATATTAGATGCTCGGTTTCGATCCTTCGATCCTAGCTTGAGATGGCTGCCTATCTAGCTGAAGTGATAAGATGTTAAACAGTGAAACAGTACTGTATGTGGATTAGTATATATATATATATATATATATATATATATATATATATATATATATATATATTTGTTTGTTTACTGTTGTTTGGAGAGAAACAATCCAACAAAGTGTTCGATTAAAATGAAAAAGCGTTTGAATATAAGAGCTGAATAGTTATTCAAAATTGTACAAAAGGTTAGAAAAATATTGATACCGTCGGTTTCAAGCCTAACATGTATACAATTACATAAAAATAAGAAGACCTAGATACTACAAATTGAATTTTAAATATCGTATATACGATCTCTTAGAACCAGATACATAGTAACCAAAGATATAATAAAATATCAACATATGGGATACTGAATCAAAATATAAGCGTATAAAAATATATATATAATAAATAATATATATATATATATAAAGAAATATAAAATATATATAATTAATTAATATAAAGAAATATAAAATATATATAATTAATTAATTTAAACATAGATTTACTAAAAATATATTAAACATAAAAAGAAAATTGATATTAAAATAAAATAAACTATATAGGAATAGAAATAAGCTATAGTTAAATAAAAATGAACATGCATTTTCCTCCAACAGAAAAAAAACATGGCTGACGAGAGCTTAACATTATATGCTATTGTGTATTAACTGGTCCCCATTCTGCTGGGCTTGAAACCGACGGTACCAATGTTTTTCTGGCATTCTGTACAACTTTAAATATATATATATATATATGATGGAAAAATTTATCCATCAGAACTTACCACTAAAATGCACCACCTGGTTAAATTCATTGTAGAGGTTTATGCTCAGTGAAATTAAACTATACAATAAATTTCATAGCCAGCAACTATATATTTTTAAAATGATTGGATAAATAAAAAATCAGCCTCCAGAAATTCAGGAAATTACTTTAAGAAATTTTCGATTTGATGCTTTTCCCTTTTGCTTGAAAATATTCTGTTTTCAATGTTAAAATCAGACGAAATGGAAGTGAGAAAAGAAGCTATAACAAGAATTTTAACAATTAGGTAAGTAAACATTTATTTATATAAAACTAATCAAATTGTTTACGTTGATTTATACGTCCATTTTCAATTAGTATTTTAATTAAAAAATATATATAAAAGTTGTGTCCATTTGTTCAAGTAAATAAAATAATTCTATTTCTCTTTTCTTTTTCAGGAGTGGCGAACCAGTAAAAAAGCGTTTAAAAATTTTTTAACAATAAATTTTGACGCTTTATATTGGTCATATTTGATAGACCTTTCAAAAATTGGAGTGTCAGAGCCAGTATTAACTGAAAAATAATCAGATCATGAACTTCAGGAATTAATGATGAGCGGCAAAAAGCCAAAGTTACCTGATTTGCCTGCACATTCAAAAAATTTCGAAAGGGCCGTAAAATTAACATCACAAGCCTGCCAATCAGTCTATGGACTTGAAGCAAGTTATGTACATAAAATTGCTAAAATTTTGTGCCACGAAATGAGGCCATTTTTTTGCTTCGAACGAGTATTATAGGGAAAACTTTGACATTCTGTTAGAAAAATAGCTTTATTTTGTACTTAGCAATTTTGTATTTTATACAAGCATAGACTACTTCCTATGATTTGTATTAAACCTTTTTCTCCAAACAGAATTAACACATTCCTTTTTTTCCAATGATAGTAAAAATATTTTTTCTATCTGTCACAGTTATAAAGCAATAAAGTTAAATAGGGCATTTGAAAAATATTTCGGTGTGGGGGGATCAATTATAAATTTTTGAATTTTTAGCATATCAGTCATTATATAGTTTATTTACATAAATAACCCCACTCCTTATTACGATTATAACTGTAAAATACTAAACAATTTCATATAAATCTTCGAAAGATAAGGGCTTTTCTGTGTCTCAAAGTAGACGATCTTTAAAATGAAATGCTTATCTAACGGCTGATGTTAGAAATCTAGTTGTTTTTTATATTACTTTTTTTTATATGTACTCTCCATATGTGTGTGAAACTTTCTCTGCTCCAACATTTTACATTTAAAAAAAAAGTTGAAAATCGACCTATCGTATTATACACGTATCGTCCAAATAATTGTAGCCATTCTCTACTTAATATGCCAACAATAAAATATGTGCAAAAATAGCCGAGAAAATCAAAATGCTACGCTTCTTGAGAGAGGATTATCATAATCATTTTAGTAACATACATACTTATCTGATTAGAATATTCTTAATGTAATTAAGAATTTTTTTTATATATCTCTTAAAAAGATTTATTTACCTAGGTATTCAATGATACTGTAAAATTATTGATGACGCCTGTTTACCAGTGTTTTTCCGTTAGGCTTTGGAATAAAATGTTTGTGAAATGTTTAAATAGTCGATCACTTAATTTATTATGAAACTTGATTGTCCATTATAAACATAAGCCAAAATTATTCTTTATTGGCGAATAAATAGAATTCATATTTGAAAAAGTAGCATTTACTAATAAATGTTATGAACTTACGTTCTATTCTTTCGCTTTTGTCCATCCATACTTCTTTAAATAATTCGTAGCATCTTTTTTAATAATTTTTCTTAATGGCCAAGGATCTCAATTTTTTAAATACATATTTTTTCAAAATTATAATTCTTACGTTGATGCTTTCATGTTATGCATACAAGAAGAATTTTATTATATCCTATTTAAAATTTCCTATACATTTTGATTATTACAATCACATAAAATATATTGTTGGTGAAAATATTAAATAAGCAATGCTTAATTCAATGTTTATATCGTTAGTTCAAGAAATTAAATTTTTTCGAGTTATATAGATTTCATTAACATGACTTTTAAGAGCTGTTTTCGTAAGATTCTTGAAATAGTTTTCTAAACAGTTTTTAATTAACTTTTACAATGCTTTATTTTCAAAAAAGAAAAATAAATGCATGCGATTTTAAAGAAAAAGCCATAACTTTAGTAAATGTGTTTTTGTTTACATAAAATGATACACTTGAACTAAAATGTAAATAAAAGATCATGCTTACATTATAAATTTTCCCAAAAAGTTAACAATTGACATTTTTTGTCTTGCACAAAAAACGTACATAAATATTTAAAAAAAAAAGAAAGTTTTTTGAAATAATTAATTTATTTATTTATTATCTAACTAATATTTAGGCTGATTTTCTAAGAGAATATGCAAAAATATAATATAAGTACCTTGATTTCAAATAAGTCCACTTATTCATATAGGCAACCAGTTATTTAGCGTCGATCTAGAGTCTAGATCGACACTGTTTACGTTTGCATTCGATAAAAAGCAAACTATGGAAGACCAAACAGGCCCAAAAAACTTATTTTTCAGTGACGAAAATTTCAATGTATTATTAAGCTGAGGCTGGCCAGTACCAGATGGGTGACCATTTGTATGAGTTTGGTTTTTAATATGTATGTGTGTGGGGGCTAGGTTCCCAAAAATGGGGGGGGGGCAATTTAAATCAGAATAAAAAAAATTATTTCAGCGCGTTTGGTCCACCGTAGTCGAAAGGCGGCAAACGTTTTCAAACGGGATCGAAAAAAATGATGCTATTTTTAACACAAAGGGCACAATATTTATCGAATTTTTTTTTGTATCGATTCTTCAAAGCATGCCCTGTTTAATAATGGTCATGCATTATTCGGCTCGCTAAAAAAAAATTGTTAATTTATTTATCAAAGATTTTAAAATGGCTTTTTTCGTATAAATATTAATTTTTTTTTTGTTTTGCTTAACTTAAATTAATTATTTTACTTAACATATTCACCGAATTTCACACTTCAAAACTCAAAAGCGGGATAATTAAACACAATCGAAGATCTGATATTCAGACGTCAAAATAAGGTATGCAAACAATTTTTTTAAAATCTATTATTCTGTCCCTTACAACAACACAATATGTTGTGTTCAGTTTCCGATGATTATTTTAAGCATATTTGTTCCCACTTCAAAACAAGAGGGGGTTGTAAGCAAAAAAATATATATATATAAATATCGTTTATAAAAAATAAGTAGACTGTTATAAAGTTCATTTTTCTGTTAACAATCGCTGAAAATTTCGTATTGATCGGATAATTACCTGATTTTTGGTAGATTTTTAAAAAGACGGTCCGTCACAAAGTACTGACCTGCACTCCCCGTTTTGGCGGTGCCTAGTATATATATATATATATATATATATATATATATATATATATATATATATATATATATATATAAAGTATGAATGTGTGAGTGTGTGTGCGGGTGTTTTACTTGTGATTGAATTGAATACGACCCGATGAAAAACCGACAAAGCCACCAATAAATAAAATCCATTACATGCAATATGGATTTCCCAGATTTCAGAAAGTTTTCTACAGTTCCAGAACCGCTATTTTTAGATTTCCCCCTCCCACTGCTATCTTGCCTTTTAACATTATTATCATGGAGAAATTTAAAAGTAATATAAATAAACACATCGCTGCTCAACTCTTCTCTTATCTCTAATGCAGAGTAACTCATCGTATTTGGCAAATAGCCTAGTTTGGATTGAATATTATTACAAAAGAATAAATAAATATAAGACATCAGAATTCACATTGAAAAACTAAAACTATTCAAATATCCTAGAGGATAAATAATTGAAAATTTAGCTTTGCAGGATAGGTCATATAGTGCTGCTAAAAATAAGTCAAAGATGAACTGATTATGATTATGTCAGAGTTTTCATATTATAATTTGGTAGACTATAAAATGTGTGATATTAAGTGTGGGGCATGAATCCTGTTACAAAATTTCGGAACTATTTTTCGTGATAATATGAAAATAAATTTACTAAAGTATTCCCATTATATGATACGGTAATATATTATTTATTGATACTAATTTTTAACAATGTCTGTTGAATTGAAGAAAATATTCATCATAGAACTACATGAGAAGGGCCTGCATACATAAGAAATATTTAAGTTAGGAAAAAGCCTCAAAACCAACAGAATTTATAAATAAAAAGAATGATTGATCGTTACCTGGAAACTTCGTAATTCCAAGATAGGCAACAATCAGGCCGTCCTCACACCTCAACACCACATAAACTCATCAACAATGTTAAGGAAAAATCTGATGAAATTTAATTAGATCCATAAGACGAATGGTAAAGGAAGCATGAAAATCAAGCACTATGTCATCTTATAAGCTTCAAAAGTGACAGCTTTTCTCTGCATCCACAATTTCACCAGAAATCGAATCTTCTTAAACAGTATTAGAAGGCGCAAGCTGAATAACGTCACATTCACAGATGAAAAGTCATACACATTTCAATAGTTCCACCATCATCAAAATGATAGAGTCCTAGCAAGAAGTCGTGAGGAAAGATTTTCAGAACCCAAAAAACATCATCCGTGATTTGGACAGCAATTTCTGAGAGAGGGAAATTTCCACTTATTTTCTCCCTCAAGTGGTGAAGATTAAGAACGAACGTCACATTGAAGAGATCCTTGAAGGTGCCCTGAACTCATTGTGTAACCTCTGTACGGTGATGAAGTTTGGACTCTCTAACAAGGTGGTGCGACAAGCCACACTGCTCATGTAACACAGCAGGGATGTAGAGAAAACTGTTCGAACTGAATCAGCAAAGAAGAATTGACATCCTCATAACTTAATCTTAACTCTCTTTATTATTCCTTGTGGTCAATCCTGGAGGAAAAAAGTTTAAGCTGTTAAGACAAAATTGAACAAATGCTGGTAGAAAAAAGTGAGATGTTGTGCGCGCTGCTATAGATGATTTCCCCAAAATCTTCCTAATGTAGTGAAGACGTAAGGAAAAATTTTTGAATAATACTTATACCATATATTGTTCCTTCAGTATTTGCTAATCATTTTCTGGAATTGGGTTTTGTGATAAATCATTTTGTTGGAATAAATCTGAGTTTTATTTTGTACTAGCGGGGCTATCCGGAGTTGCCCGGACCGTATAAACAATGAGAAAATTGAAGTTGATTTTGAATATAATTGTTATTCTTTGGAGAGAGGAATGTTTAATGTCTATGTATCATTCGCTATTTCGAGCAAAAGAATATTTTACCTGCCCTAGGACGGCTACTACACATGTATGAAAGAATTTTACCTTCCCTAAGACAGGTAATTTACAGAATGTATATGAAATAACATTACCTTTTTGGGACGAATAATTTACAACACATATTCAAAATATGTTCATGTACATTTGGACGGGTAATTTATACGCATATATGAAAAAAATTAACATACACTCGACAGGTATTGTACAACGTATATGAAATAATTTCTCTTCCCACCAAGTGTTACCATAATTTTAATAAAACTGAAATCATCTTTAGGAGATGGATCATTAGGATTTCCAAATTAATACATAAATACAATGTGTTGGTTAATTAGTTTGCAACCCTTGCTTCACCATAAATTTCAACATTACTGCGTTTCTTTCCTTCCTCACTAACCGCACTATTATTGTAAGCAAAATTATGTCATTTTAGAAGATATCTCAGCAGTATTTCAAAATTAATGCATAAATACATTGACATAGTTTAGTGATTAGACAACCCTTGCTTCATTATCAAATTCCACATTACTATGTTTCATTTTTCCCCATTACCGACAACAAATATTTGGGGGAAAAAGACGTCATTTTCGGAAGATTACTGAACAGGCTTTACAAACAAATAAACAAATATGTTGAGAATCTTTGATTAGGCAACCCTTGCTTCATTACAAAATTCCACATAACTGTGTTCTTTCCTTCCCTACTGCTGACACCATCATTTTAAGTGGAATGATATTTCTTGACCATAATAGAGCAGGTGTTCCAAATAATTACATAAATGCATTGACGCGAATGATCATTAGTCAACTTTTATTTATCACAATTTTCAATATTAATATAGTTCTCCCCCCCCCTTACGACCACAATCACCAACAACACATTAGTAAGAAACGATGGATTTCGGAATATGATTCCATAGTTATTCCATATTTTTGGAATATGACATTGTTGGCGATTGCATAGTGACACCAAAATTGGCAGTACTCTCTCCAGCCCACCCGAAAAGTGAAGGTTGTTAATTCATAGAGAATCCCAGAGCACGTTAGAAGCAACATAATCATGTGTCTTTCTACTCACCACTACAATTGTGACGTCATTCCCCGATGTTAACATTGAAAATTCAGAAAAATATTGTTAACCACCCACCGAAATTGATAAATTGTCTGTGCTTATTATTTAATTACAAACACACCAATCAATTAACTCACATTTTATTATTTTTGGATATGTTACTAATTTCGACAATCATTTTTCATGATTGTAACTCACATTATTGCCCGCTGGCCTTAAAAATAATAACTTTGATATATTGTTTGGTTTGATGATTTCATTGAAAAAATACCAATATATTAACTCACATTTCATCATTTTTCATAATTCTTGGATATGTTACTAATTTCGACAATCATTTTTCATAATATTAACCCACATTATCGCCCCCTTCTTTACGAAAATGATAACTTTAATATATTCTCTACGTTGTTTATTTCATTGCAAACACACCAATCGATTTATTTACGTTTCATCATTTTTCATAATTCTTGGATATGTTTTTTATTTCGACAATCGTTTTTTATAATTTTAACCTACATTATCGCACTCCTTACGAAAATAATAACTTTGATATATTATATGAGTTTATTATTTCATTAAACACACAAATAAACTCACATTTCATAATTTTTCACAATTCTTGATTATGTTACTAATCTCGACAATCATTTTTCATAGTTTAAACCCACATTATCGCCCCCCCCCCTTAACAAAAATAATAATTGATATATTGTCCGGGTTTATTTTTTCATTACAAACACCCCAATCTATTAACTCACATCTCATCATCTTTTTTAAATTCTTAGATATGTTACTAATTTTGACAATCATTTTTCATAATTTTTACCAACATTATTGTGCCCCCCCTTTACGAAAATAATAACTTTGATATATTGTGTAGTTTTTTTTTTCATTACAAACGCACCAATCGAATTATTCACATTTCATCATTTTTCATAATTCTTGGATATGTTACTTATTTTACAATCATTTTTTATATTTGTAACCTACGTTATCGACTCCCCCTTTACGAAAATAATAACTTTAATAACTTTACGAAAATAATAACTTTGTCTGGGAAGATTATTTCAATTCAAACAGACCAATAAATAAACTCACATGTCATCATTTTTCATAATTCTTGGATATGTTTCTCATTTCGACAATCACTTTTTATCATTTCAACCCACATTACTACCCGTCTTACAAAAATAATAACTTTGATATATTGTCTGGGTTGTAAATTTCATTACAAAGACATCAATCGATTTAATCACATCTCATCATTTTTCATAATTCCTGGATATGTTACTAATTTTGGCAATCATTTTTCATAATTTAACCCATATTATAGCTATGCCTTACGAAAAGTATTTACATTAATGTATTGTCTGGACCGATTATTTAACTACAAACGCACCAATCAATTAATTAAAATTTCAACATTTTTCATAATTCCTGGATAGGTTACTAATTTCGACAGTAATTTTTATAATTCTAATAAACATTATCGCCTCCTCTCACCGTACGAAAATAATAACATTGGCATATCGTCTAGCTTTATTATTTCATTACAAACGCACCAATCAATTAACTCGCATTTCATCATATTTCATAATTATTGGATCTGTTACTAATTTCGACAACATTTTTTTTATAATTTTAACCTTTATTTTGGCCACCCTTTTAACAAAAATAATAACTTTGATATATTGTCTAGGCCGATTATTTCATTACAAACACACTAATCAATTAACTCACATTTCATCATTTTTCATAATTCCTGGATATGTTACTAATTTCGACAATAGTTTTTCATATTTTTAAACCCTATTATCTTAAAATATATTTTATTTTGTATTTTTTTAAAAGGGGGTAAAAGCCTGGTAGAAAACTATATAACGCGTAATTGGCCTTTTGGCTAAGATGAAAGTGTAGTATCTGTTCTGATGCGAAATCATCTACATTCCCCCTCTTCATAATCAGAAAAAGTGGAAGTAATGCTTAGGAGAATGAACATGCACTAATTCACCACACCCTGCCCTCCAGAGTACTTTTTAAAGCGACATAATCGTACTCCCCCTATCATCAACACGTGACGTCACTTCCGGACAATGACTCAGCAGTTTTTCGAAATACATGATGTCATTATAAATTTAATGTATTTTTTAAATATGTGTATTACACTGTAGAAGCACCTTATTTAAAATTCATGCTACTCAAAAAATAAATATTTCAAAGTATAGTGATTAGGCAACACTTGCTTTACAATAAATTATTCAAGAAATTGGATTGGGAAACAGATACTTGATACTAAACAAAAACAGAGATAATTCATGTCAGTTTCTTATTTAATAAATTTTTAGGTGAAAGTACAGAATAGTCTAAATAATACCTTCCCCTCCCTATATTAAAAATGGCTTTCTAACTAATAATGTTATTAATTCAGCACTGTCCCTATTCTGTGTGCCATTCCCTCTTCTCCGTCGTAAAATTATGTATGAAATTAAGTAAATAGGAGATCATAAAAAAGATGTGTTTTCATATTTACAAATTTCAAACCGCGAATAAAATGTACGTATGATTTAGTTTTTTATTTTTATTTTTTTGAATACAAAAACATAAAAAAATGAGTTGGTGTCATCAGTTTCCCACCCTGACAAAAAAACAAAACAAAACAAATGCACACGTATGCGCACAATAAAACAAAATATCAGCTAATGTTTAATGAACATTTTACATTTAAATTTGCCGATGCGATATACACGCATGTAAGCAAAGATATTATTCGCTATAACCTACCCTTGGTTCATGAATATTATTTCCTGAGAATTTCAGTGCTATGTGACCAGTAGTTTAATGGTTTACCTGTTAGATATTTACACACACATACGTCTACTGTTTTATTTACAATATTTATGCCCCACCCTGTAATATTAATTAGAAATATTTTCTTTGGAGATACTCACAATAGTGAATAAAGGAGATTTGTCGATTCTTATTCAGGAAGAGTATTGCATTGCACTAAATTGAAATAATGGAAAGACTGGTAAAAGAAGTCAACGAAAATAAAAGCGTTGTCTGGTAATAAACGATTTCTACATATGCCGTAAACTAAAACGAAAGCATCATAATAATGCAATGCTGATCCTCTTAAAGTATCAGACATAAAATACGTTTTTCAACTGATTTGTTAATAGCAAGAATATGCGATAAACTTAACATTAATAGATTTATACTCTTTTCAGAACTGCAACATTACATGTGAAATGTTTTTGACTCCTGATGGGGGGTAGATATTTAATCGCTGTGCACCGCAGCAAAATGTGGCACAGGTCGGAAAGTGCAGAACAGGAAAGCTCCCCTAAAGAAGAGGTACTCTTGCCTCAACAAAAATTACCTGGCATCCGTGGCATTCCCCGGTAGGAGCGCCTCAGGCGACAAGCAATTAACTTGCCTCACCGGAAAGCCTAGTGACAAGGCCTGGGAGGGTGGACCTGCTAGGTAGTACCCAATCGATGTACCTCAGTCCGACAAGCGCTGACCGGTTCCCGTCCCCTCACCTGAGGGGTTGAGTTTACAGAACGGATCCTTGATGAGTACTCTACCCTGTCTCCCAGCAGCCGAAGCCGCTAGGAGACACATCCCCCACCACGAGTGATGGGGGGGGATATGAGACCAATTATTTCGACAATCGTTTTTATAATCACCGGCTGTGCTAACCAACCAATGAAAACCTTCCAAAGTTACTATAAAAATTGTCGAATTTTGGATTCAATCAGTTCGCCGTTAACTACGTCACGGACCGCATTTGATTCTTGGCCGCCATCTTTGTTACAAGCAATTACTTTACATTCAGTATCGGGGCTGCACTGCTTCTCCATCGCCATCTTTGTTCAACAGAATGTCTCAACACTTAAGAGGTTTCAACTGATTTTTTAATAGCAATAATATGCGATAAACTTAAAACTAGTAGATTTATACTCTTTTCAGAACTGCTATATTCGCAGTTAATTGTATCTATATATATATATATATATATATATATATATATATATATATAAGTATACATAAGTATATATATATATATTATATATTATATATTATTATATATATTATATATATAAGTATATATGAGCATATATATATAAGTATATATGTGTGTGTATGGCGTAATGGAAACATATTAAAGGTATATACAGGTTCTCTTCCAAATTTTTGGGGTTTAATCATGTCAAATCACACTTCATTTCCATTTGACGGATTGATTGTTCCTATTTTTCTGATGAGTTAAGGGCATAATAGATTCACTGATTGATATAATAAGTAAGTGATAGATTTTGCGCTACAGAACAGATACTGTTCAGAATTGAGTTAAAGAAATAAATTATAAGATGCTCAACATCATGAATTTTGGAATATAGTTTTTGTCATCTATACTATATATATATATATATATATATATATATATACAACTGGTAAAACTGATAATAAGTAAAAACTTGCAGAGAGTGCTCAATACTATTGCAGAGCAAATATGTTTTATTTTTTTATTACCGTTTTATCTGTTTGGCTACATATGTTTACGATCCGACAGCTTCGTCAGGCCTCGCAGAAGTTTTCTGAGACACCTGACGAAGCTGTCGGATCGTAAACATATGTAGCCAAACAGATAAAACGGTAATAAAAAATAGAACATATATATATATATATATGTGTGTGTGTGTGTGTGTGTGTGTGTGTGTTACACAAAGGGCACGGTCTAAGCCGGGTTGACATGCTAGTATATATATATATATATATATATATATATGTATATGTGTATATACATATATGTATTTATATGGATAAAAATGTGGCACGCGTCTGCGGATGGAATGTAAGGAACATTACAGCTAAACCAGAATTGTTTCAATATTTCTCACGAATATAAACAAAATTTGTTATTGCTTGAGAAAGAATGTAGCAGTTAAAGGAATCTGGTTATGTTCATGTTTGTAAGAATTGACAGGAAAAAGTAACACAAAAAAAGATTGGCAGATCTAGTTTTGATTGTCAACCAAGTGGACGCAACGATATACTTTTCTCTGTCGCTCTCCCACTCCTCTCTCTATCCGCCATAATGGAGGAACAACAAGGAATAAAAACGGACTGTTGCTTACACCAAATATGTTGATGTGTATTTGAATTTTAGAAAAAGGGTTCATAATATAATACACACACACACAAACACACACACACACACACACACACACACACACACATATATATATATATATATATATATATATATATATATATATATATATATATATATATATATATATACAATTTCATGAATATTTGTGCATTCTCACTCTTTTCCCTGGATTGAAACATTTGACGCATGGCATGGCGCATTGCCCATCATGGTAGTACACGAATTGTGGAGTTAACCTGCCTTCACATATGTACAACCACTGAGTGTTTGAAAAAGCGATGCAGCTCCAAGTCATCACTCTTCTTCCTCCAAATTTTACAATCAAGAGTAAATGCCTATCCTTTCCTACGGCAGAAATAAACGGGCCCAGATGTACCCAAAAAGCTGATGAAAAAGTGAATATATGCATATTCACATAAAATATGTATTGTTCTTTTCAAAGTTTAGAAAAAAGAAGCTTTGAACTTATCGCCAAATTACTTTCGTCAGACGAATCAATTTTGGCCCAATCATCATCAAGTTCAGAAGGAAACTCTGAACAACTTTTCATTCTTCAGGGGATGTTTTTTCCCAAAAAATCTGCCTTATCTGGGGGTTGGAGACATTTTACGGCCTTGTTCTATTCGATCTTTGTTTCCTTGTACTTTTTAATCGTTGTTTGAACTCCCTTCCTTAAACATTCTATTTTCCTGGCAATTTCTACCTGAGAATATCCTTTAACATTAAAAGTAACAATGTGTGCCCTTTCAATCTCCGAAAGATGCTACTTTGGAGTCATTTTCAATTAAATATACTTCTATAGCACTAGCAGGAATCAAATATTACCTGAAAAATAAGCGACAATTTTAGTATGAGAATGAATCATTTTGAATATTAGAATGCATTTAGTATGAAACGCATCTAAAACCGTTGAAATAGTTTTAAAGCAAATAAATACTACAATCTACTGTTAACTGTTTTACATCTGCCCTATTTCCGTATAGGCGTTACTGTATTTTAAAGAGATCGGTCAAAGAAAGACCATGTAAGTATAATTCTCCAATTCAGAAATATATAGTAGCATAAGAATACACACACACACACACACACACACACACATATATATATATACATATATATATATACATATATATATATATATGTATGTACGTATATATATATACTCTTGAATCTAAATTCCAGAAAAAAATTAGTGAAATGGGTAAAAAGTGGTTTACTTTCTTCTGAGGAAGCTAGTGAGATTAGACCCTCGGGCTCTATCCGTCCAAGATTATATGGCCTACCCAAAACACACAAAGCGGATATTCCCTTAAGACCCATTCTATCTATGGTAGGGTCCTCACAACAAAAGGTTGCAAAATGGATCTTCAATATTCTTCAGGCAGTATCAAATTATTATAGTAAATACAGTCTGACTACATGCAAAAATCAACGAGTACAAATAAATTTGTGTGTTCGTATGATATCAGCAATTTATTTACTTTCGTCCCAGTTTAAGAAACGATAGATATTTGTGCTGACTTTTTATATCGCAGCCAAAGTCCAACACCTTCCGTTCCTGAACACGTATTTGTTGAACTAATTAAATTTGCCGTTACACCCATTGAATTTAGTTTTAATGATGTAGTGTACAGGCAAATTGAAGGCGTGTCGATGGGCTCCGCGTTGGGACCTACATCGGCCAACATTTTTGTAGGATTCCATGAGGAAAAATTAATGTCCGGACCAATAAAACCATCGGTCTATTTTAGATATGTGGAAGACACGTTTTGCCTATTTGATAGTAATTCGTAGGCAAACGAATTTTTCTCGTTACTAAACAGTATGCATCCGGCGTTAAAGTATACGTATGAAAGTGAAAATAATTCCGCCCTGACGTTTCTCGATGTTTTGGTAACGAAAACTCCATCTAGTTACCTCACATCGATTTATCGCAAACAAACATTCACTGGGCTGTATACACGCTGGGATTCTTTTTGCCCTAACAAGCGCAAATATAATGCAATCTGGACATTAATACATCGTGCCCAAATTATCTGCTCGCCAGAAAAATTGGATGAAGAATTAAATACAATTACAGATGCTTTGTCCAATAATGGGTATCCTTTAGATGTAATTGAAACCACCATTGAAAGGAAAAGAGCAGATTTTATACGAACAAAACCCACTATGGTAGATAAATGTCCGGTTTATATTCGATTGCCATGGTTGGGGAAAGTAAGTGAAAAATTCACAAAACAAATTAGTGCAACTGTTGAAGGATGTTATTTTGCTTCAAATGTTCGTGTTGTATATAATACGAAACCATTAATGGCTTCCAATAAAAAAAAAAGATGTTCTACCCCCTCATCATATTAGTAATGTTATTTATTCATTTAAATGTGCTTGCGGTGCCGACTACGTAGGTCGAACGTCTTTAAAATTGGAAAATCGCATACAACAAAATGTACCGAGCAAAATCAGGAATGGAACATTCCTACCTACCGACGCTGTAAACAACACATATGGATCCGCTATAACGGAACACTTTATTAAATATTGGGATTGTGCAACGAACTTCAGCATCGACTCTTTCTCCGTATTGAGTCGAGCTCACTCCGTATATCATCTAAAAGGCGTGGAGACTGTTCACGTTCGCCGTAGGAAGCCTTCCCTTTGTAAGCAAAAGGACTGCTTGTTTGGTTTGAACGTGATCAGCCTCTAAAATTCATCCCCATACGATTGCTCTTGCTCCCGTCACTTTTTTAGATTTTATCATTAAGGAAAACAAATTACTGAAAAATAAATCACCCGATTCCAATTTTGATGAGTGAGAGCGAAACTTGTCAATTGACTCGTTTTGATTTTGTTTTTCCTCTATTTTCCTACTTTTATTTTTTAGTCGCTATCAATTTTCCTTTTCTCCTCGGTCTTTATTTTTTTAATATAAAATGAATTCCGAAGGAATACGTTTTCCCTTCAAGATTGCCTTAATAAAGTTTTGTACGCCCAAGAATATCATGATATATATATATATATATATATATATATATATATATATATATATATATATATATGGGGGGTATTGTGTATATAAACAGCGAATTTTATTTTAGACAACTGGGTTGGGTGAAGAACGATAATATTTTCTTTCTTACGCTTTACTGGTATTGAGCTTACACAATTATTCAGAAAATTGGAGAAGCACGATCATTGTCCGTGAAATAAGGTGATATTCTTTTTAACCATATATATATATATATATATATATATATATATAGTAATTTATAAAATATATATTGCGATTAAGCTACACTAAATATTCGGCGATTCATCCACTCTAGGATTCCTCAGGCTTATGCGCATGAAGTAGTTATATATATATATATATATATATATATATATATATATATATATATATATATATATATATATATATAACTACTTAATTTACTCACATAAAATTAATATACGAAAGTATAGATTTATGCGTAAACTTTAAGTATTTACCTAAAAAGTGCTCAATACGTAGGTAGAGCTAGTTAGTAATTCATAAAATATATATGGCGATTAAGCTACACTGAATATTCCGCGTTTCATCCACTCTAGGACTCTTCAGGCTTATGCGCGAATTCTGTGGTTGTTTATCGTTTTTTATATGCTCCTCTTCTATTGAGATTTTAGTTAGCCAATCAGCTTTCTAGTATCCACCGCGCCCTTCCTATCAGCCAATGAGCATGCATTTATCGGACAAAGGCCTATTTGGCCTCTGATTTACCTGTTTCTTTGTGTGTGCTCTATTTAGTTTCTTGATCTGTTTTAAAACTAGGTAAGTGTCTTTTTTAATGTTAGTTTATATATAAATATATATGTGTGCACATACATATATGCACATATATATACATATATATATAAATACATATATAGCTGATTGGCTAACTAAAACCTCAATAGAAGAGGAGCATATAAAACGATAAACAACCACAGAATTCGCGCATAAGCCTGAAGAGTCCTAGAGTGGATGAAACGCGGAATATTCAGTGTAGTTAATCGCCATATATATTTTATAAATTACTATATATATATATATATTGTTGTGGGCTACAAATCACTCCTATTTCAGAACTAAGTGGAATCAACTAGTCCTATGAATACCACTGCATTCAGAGACAAAAGGGAGACATTTATACCATGTTTAAGCGCATGCTACGAACACGTTCCTCTCATACCACTTTAGTGGCTCCTGTATTCTATATAATAAATACATTTTATATTTTATACACTTTACACTACTTGTGGTTTCTTTCATGTGTAACCCCTAGCACGGGTCTACAAAAACTAGCTTACGAGGACGATTCAAAAACTTCCCGGATCAATGTACAATAATTACTAACAACAACTGAATGACAAAACTTCGGGCAACATTGGAAGACAGCATTTGACGACCAAAAGGATTCAAGAAAAAAAACACACGCGGATATTCGAAATAATTTTTCCTACACTCACGAGAAATTCGAAACTTCAAAAGTATTTAGAAAAAGGACAACGATTCTTGCTGAAAAAAGGATTTTACAAAGACGTTGTAAAAAAGCCTTATCTTTCTGTTTAAAAAGCTAATAAACCGTAAACTACGAGCTGAAACAGAATTCATGAAGAATGAATTGCGTGGCGGATTATTACTACTGAATTAACAAGACCAAGTTTTCAGTAAGTAAAAGAAACAACTTTTGTTCCATCCCGATAAAAAGTAAAGTTGAAAAAACTTTGTCTTTCTAAAAAGCATGTCTTGCTAATACGTCGTATAGTTAAAAGGCATTACCGTTGGAAAAAGAAAAAAAAAACGATATTTTTTTTGTCTACAACGAACATTTGCACACATTACAAAAGACGTCGGATTTTTAAATTCGATTAAAATACACTTTTCACTGGTCGACGGGACTGCACGTAGAAGAAGAAAACAAACTATTTCGCTCAACACGACAAATAAAGTGTTAACGAGAAAGGGGCATTCTTTTTCTCACAGAGATCAAAAACAATAGCCAATATATAAATAAATGCTACAAACTCTTTCACAGATAAGTAACTTTTTCTTTTTAAAGAAAAAAGAAGAAAAAATGTGCAGGATCAACAAGAAATCGAACCCAGTACCTACACGTTACGAAAATTGAATAATGACAACCGAAATCTACTGCTTTCTGTTTAAATGAAAACGCCGAATTATTTTCTCAGACAAATTGCTACACGAGGAAATAAATATACTTAAAAAAATATTCGTTAAATAACCAGGTACGAATTTCGTAAAGCTTTTTTTCTATAGAGTTGGTACTATAGGAACAGAAAATCAACGAATTGGGTTGTTTCTGAAAAAAAACTCGTTTTGTCATATTAAGTAATTCCATACCGTTAAAAAATCAAAATGGACAATTTTGCCAAACAAATTTTGGAAATGGTGAAATTCTAACAATTAAAACTTGAAAAACGGTTCAGAGAAGAGCAATTGGCAATACAGAAACAAAAAGAAGCGAAATACTTGACAATACAGAAACAGAACAAGGAGGAAACAGTTAAATTTAATAAAATATCTCCAAGAAAAACGAGGAAGAGAAAAGAAAGAAATGAACGAACAAATATTAGAAAAGCAATACGAGTTTATGAAATTATTCGAGGAAAAACAGGAAAGAGAAAGGAAAGAAATGAATGAACAAATATTGGAATTGATAAAATTACATTTAGAGCAACAAAACTAGATAAAAAAAATGGATTTGATAATGCAAGTTATAGTGAATAAGGACAGCGGAGAAGAAACCAGCACGGCCTTTTTCCCAAAATGACATCTGGTCAGCTATTGATGTATTTCACTATGCTCCTAAGGAAGACCTAACATTTAAGGCATATTTTTAAAATTGATTGCAGTGCATGGACGGATCAAAAGAAGATTCATTTATTGCTACGGAAGTTAGGTACATCCGAACATAACAAATTCGTGGACTTTATTTTACCAAGAAAAACAAACGAATTGTTGTTTGACGAGGCAGTCAAACTATTAATGGAGTTATACTGTCAAAAAAGAAGCATTTTTCATAAAAGATGAAAATGCATGAATCTTACACATAAGGAGAGTCAAGACTATACTTCGTTTCTTTTTCTCTCTTAGTTTCCCCTCTCTGTCCTGCTCTAAGTAAATCTGACGACCTAGTCCACAAATTCCAAAATTTCATCATGACAAGTTTCAAGAAAAAATACACGATTAAACCCGGTTCTCCAACTTCCAACGTAGACCCCTACTACCATGTCTCCTTCTCCAACATCAGGGGTCTTCGTTCTAACCTTCCAGAGGTTGAAACCCAATTACAGGAGACTAAACCAGACCTTTTATTTTTAAGTGAAACTGGCATTAGACAGGCTATTTCCCTAGATGAGTTTGCAATTACAGGATACTCTAACTTAACTTCTAAATCTGACCCCCAAGATCGCCATGGCATGGAATATGTGCGAGCCTACTAGACCTTTTTCTCACAACTTGCCCTGAACTATGTTCAGTTTCTGTTCTGTCGCCTCTTGGACCTTCCGACCACTCTGTTGTATCAATTAAGATAAAAATGAAATGTAATAAGTCCCCAGACGTACCTCTTCATCGTACAGTATATCGATACACTAAGGCTGACTGGGATAGCTTCCGTACATTTATATCTGATCTACCTCTGCATTCCATGTTTAAAAAGGATGTGTCCTCTATAGTATTAGACCTAACTGAATGGTTAATTGTAGGTATTGACCATTTCATACCCTCTAAAAAGTTTCAGCAAAAACCTAACAGCCAGCCATGGTTCTCTCCAGAATGTGCTGCTGCCATTGCGCACAGAAATCACTTTTTCCACTGCTTCAAACGTAATAGATGTATGGAAACTAAAGCCGTTTTCAGGACTGCCAGCAACCATTTTAAGAAAGTAATAAGGAACGCAAAAGAGTTGTATGCTCAATCTGTTTAGTCAAAAGTAGCTGAGCAGCGGCTTGGTTCCCACCAGTTTTGGCAAATAGCAAACAGAATCCTGAACAGATGCGTGTGCTCCATCCCAACTATTATCAATGGACCTGAGGTAATCTCGTCAACATCAGACAAAGCCAAACTCTTTGTCAAGAACTTTGCAGCTAATTCTACCCTTTGCGACCAAGACCGCCAACCCCCAATATTTCCTCCTGTATCAGAAAACACGCTATGTGATATACGTATATCTGTACGTGATGTTGCGAAGCTAATCAAAAACCTTGATTCGAGTAAAGCAACTGGCCCTGATGGTATTCCAATTATAGTACTCAAAAAACTTCAACCTGAATTAGCGCCCATACTTACAAAACTGTTTAAACGTTGTCTTAAGGAGAATAGTTTCCCATCTCCCTGGAAAAGTTCATCAGTATGCCCTGTATTTAAGAATTCAGGTGATCGCTCATCCCCCTCTCAGTACAGGCCAATAAGTCTCCTGTGCGTCATGAGTAAGTTGCTAGAATCTGTGTTAAATACAGAAGTAATCAACCATCTCAACAAAAATAACCTTCTTAGTGACACTCAATATGGTTTCCGTTCTGCTAGATCTACAGCAGATGTCCTTACAGTTATATCGCATAGGATTAGCAAATCTCTCGACGGTGGCAATCTTTCTAGGGCAATTGCTCTTGACATATCTAAAGCCTTTGATAGGGTATGGCATAAAGGTTTACTTCATAAGATCACTAGCTATGGTATAGCTGGAAAAGTCTTCTCAATTATTAAATCATTTCTTTCTGATAGGTTCATAAGAGTAGTAGTTAAGGGGCAAAAATCAGAAGCTCACAGTATTAATGCCGGTGTCCCTCAGGGATCCATCCTGGGCCCAACTCTTTTCCTGATCTACATTAATGATCTTCCAAATCATATCCTTACATCATTTGTAGACATTTATGCTGACGACACTACCATTTATGGTACCACATCTAAGACAGTAAACGACCAAGTTCTCTCCAATTCTCTCTCCTCTGATCTTGAGCACGTAGTACAATGGGGAAAGGAGTGGCTTGTTACTTTTAATGCATCTAAAACCAAGCTTCTCTCTTTACATCATCAACATTCTAATCCACATTTGTCATCAATTGAAATGAATGGCTCTCGTCTTCAGGAGGCCTCAAGTTTTGACAAGCTTCTGGGCTTGACCATTACTCCTGATCTTAAATGGAACACGTATATCAAATCTGTTGCCAAGGCCGCTGGAAAAATGGTCGGATCTTTCTATCGATCCGGTAGATATCTCACTGCTGATGCTATTCTCTATCTATATAAGAGCCAGGTACGTCCAAGAGTGGAATACAGTTGCCAGATCTGGGCAGGAGCTGCTAGAAAGGACTTGTCCTGCCTTGATAGAGTTCAAAATAGACTTCGTAGCCTCGTAGGAGATGTCCTTTTCTCCTCCTTGCAACCTCTATCTCACAGAAGAGATGTTGCGAGTTTGTCTCTGATGTATCGTTATTTTCATGGAAAGTGTTCGACTGAGCTTCAATCTATGATCCCCCCTCGCTAAACTTTCACAAGAAACACTCGTCTAGCTGTAAACACTATCAATAATTTTCCAACTCTTTATCTGTGCCTAAACCTAAACGTAGATTCCATGAACAAAGCTTCTTTCTTAGAACTGCACGCCTGTGGAATTGTCTTCCGTGTTCCTGCTTTCCGGCTGACTACAATATGGTTGTGTTCAAGTCTAAAGTAAATAAGTTCTTGATGAGCCGTTCCATATAAGTTATCAAATTTAACAAATTTTCATTACTAATGATTACTATATTGACCAATTTCTACTGTACACTCTTTAACCCTTATCCTTGAGTGGCCTCTGGGCCTTGATAATGTGGTGATGCCTTTGTAAAAAAAACAAAACTATACGACATTTGCGTCTATAGTTAATAAGTACTGTGACGATTTCAAATTGTCGTCATTAACGGCGGACGTTTTCAAATGCTTAATATTCACACAAGGTTTGATAGCCACAACAGACGCCGATATACGACGTCGTGCTCTTAATAAATTGGAATTAGAACCTGATTTGACGCTTCAGAAACTGGCTGAAGATTGTCAGCGATTCGTGGCAATGAAGCAAGATTCCGAAAACATAGAGGAAGCAGGTATCGCTCACATTAAAAAAATAGGCTTCAAAAATAAAGGACACGCGCCCGCCAGCAATTATCAAAGGAAGACAAAGAGAACCCTTCACAAAATTATCAGGATAGACAAAATCCTAGGACCCCTTGTAGCAAATGTGGAGGACCTCGTGGGTACAATGCATGTCAGTACAAAAGGAAAATAACATGTGACCTATGCAAGTGAGTTGGGCACAAGGCCTTATATTGTAGAGCGAAGTAGCAAATAAAAGCTACGTAAAAACTGCAAAAAATTTACCCTTCGCCAACAGAGAACAGAAGGAAATATGTTACGGTGAGAATCAGAAATAAAGATGTAAAACTGCAGCTCGATTCAGGGTCGGATTTATCAATTATAAATTTTCACACGTAGAAGAGAATAGGAAAGCCCACAATGACAAAGACGAATAAATTCGCAAGATCGGTAACTCATGAAAAAATAAATTTGTGAGCGAGCTAGTTATTAATGTGTCATTAAAAAGAACGACAAAAAAGCTAGAAGTGTTCATTCTAAGGAAAGCTATGAACTTAATCGGGACCGATTGGACTCAGGAATTTGAATTATGGGACTCGCCAATGAATGGGTTTTGTCACAAAATCGAAAACCTAACGACCGAAGCCGACAAACTCCAAAAAGATCTTAAAAAATATTTCCCAAGTGTTTTCTCTGAAAAGCTTGGATGCTGCACAAAAATAAAGACGAGATTCGAATTGCTGGATGAAGCAAACCCAATATTCAAAAAGCTACGGAACAACATAGAGATCATGTATTTCAAGTGTTTGACAGAATAAAAGAATACAGCTTCATATTGAAGGAAGCAAAATGCGATTTTTTTTGAACGAATTAAATACCTGAGTCAAATCGTAGATAAGGACGGGTGGAAACCCGATCCAGACAGGTCCACAGTTATAAAAGACGTGTCGGAACCTCATAATGTAACTACATTGCAGAGTATTTTAGGGCTCTCGAACTGTTATCAAACGTTCATTAAGAACATGCATGAATTGTGTGCGCCATTGAATGTACTATTAAAAAAGGACAAAAATGAGTACTAGGCAGCGTTTCAGATATTAAAAGATGTATTAACGTCAGATTTATCCCTGACTCATTTCAATTCGAAACAAGAGATAATTGTCGCAACTACGCAAGTTCTTATGGGATCGGGGCGTGTATTCTACACAAGATACCTGATGGTTCCACTAAGCTGATCACCCATTCGTCACGAACTTTACTTCCTGCCGAGAAGAATTACTCCCAAATCGAAAAGAAAGCACTGGGAATCATATTCGGTGTTACAAAATTCCACCGATTTATACACGGTCGTAAATTTAAATTGCAAACTGATTATAAGCCGCTTATAAACATCTTTGGCTCTAAAAAGGTCTGCCGACTTATATAGCCAACAGACTGCAAAGATGGGGGACCATTATACTGAATTACGATTTCAGTATGGAATTTCTTGCATCTGCGAAGTTAAGTCACACAGATGGAATGTCGCGATTAACCCCGAAATCAAGAGAACCGCTGGAAGACATAGAAATAGCGTCACTACAAAGTGAAAAGGACTATACACAAATACTATGTAATACGATCAAGGCACTATCAGTCACTTTGGAAGATATAATAAGGGAGGCTGAAGATGATATTTTCATCAAAGAAACGAAACAAAAAATTAAATCGGATTAATCGGCACCGGAAGCATGTGCAATGAGGGAGTGTTGTACCGGGAAAGAATAGTAATCCCAGCTACACTACAAAAGAAAATTCTAAAAGATCTTCATACGAGGCATCTTGGGGCTACGCCAATGAAGAGCCTCATGAAGTCCTACGTTTACTGGAAGAGTATGGGCACTGATATAGAAGTCACGGTAAAGTTGAGTAAGGGATGCGCATTGGCTGCAAAAGCTCCCTCATACAATTTAGCCCGTAGCCTAAAGCGGATCACCAATGTTACGCAGGTCCACTCGATGGAAACTATTATTTAATAGCGGTAGACAGTTTTTCAAAATGGCCTGAGGTATTGCGATGTAAAAGTCCAACGACGGATTTTACAATCAGTGCTCTTCACGAATTGGTCGCTGGGTTTTTGTGTGGTTGATTGTCTAGTGTCAGACAATGGCACACAATTCACTTCAGCAGATTTTAAAAGCTTCTACGAAGATTTCCAGATTAACCGCATAACAATGCCAACCTATCATCTCCGAACGAATGGTTAGGCAGAGAGGTGTGTAGACATGTTGAAAAGAGCCCTGAAGAAGTCTACAGGAACGCCCTCGGAAAAGGCGTTACAACAGTTTTTACAAGTTTACCGAATTACGCCAAATAAATGGACTACATCGAAGATGTCGCCGGCAGAGTTAATGTTCACGAGGGAAATTAGGCCGGTCTTCGAGAAACTTTTACCAAAACAGGCGAAACCACCAAATACTATGGTTCTTAAAAAGTGGTATTTATCTAGTGGAAGGTATTTTTCCAGGTACACAAAAATAATAGCACGATGTAGGAACTAGGAAAGGCCCAGGAAAAAATCGGGCGGATGGTCTATATTATCGAAGGTCCAAGATTTACGCACAAGAAACATTTAAACCAAATTCGGAAACGTATAACTGATGATGAAAGACAACCGCCTGCTTAACAAGAAGAAGTAATGGATCAGATATATGACGTGTTCGACATGGTATGACCACAAGCAGCCGGACAACGCGGGCCCTCCAGGAAACGGAAAATGACCGACCTGATAGAGATCTACCATAGGAAAAAGAGCTATACGATCATCCCAGGGAAATGAAAAGCTCGGGAGGGGGTGTTGTGGGGGTACAAATCACCCCTATTTCAGAACTAAATGGAATCAACTAGTCCTATGAATACCACTGTTTTCAGAGACAAAATGGAGACATTCATACCATGATTAACCGCATGCTACTACTTCTTTATGCTAAATACATTTTATATTTTATACACTTTACACTACTTGTGGTTTCTTTCATTTGTAACCATTAGCACGGATCTACAACATATATATATATATATGCCAACTCATCAATGAAACAGCTGTAATGGAAAAAAATTCAGGAAATAAACGAAGGTTATAAAAAGAAAATGTGAGTCTTTGAATTTTCAACAAAATTTTGCACTATATATATATATATATATATATATATATATATATATATTTGTCTACGCTTGCCGTAGCTATACCGTGTGTTTACTGTGTATATATGGAGTTTTCAAACTTATATACATAGGACACATTTAGTTGTATATATGCATTGCATATTATGAAAGTTTTTGCGACTTAAACATACACTATATTTTGATTTGGACCTATACCCAGTCAATAATAAATTTTTCTTAGTCTAGTATTATCACAACAAACAATGTGTTATGCAGACCACATACATGTTATATAATATGTTAATATATTAAGATTTTAAAATGACCACTGCAATAATATATTTACGAAAATACAGGCTGGATCAGAAACCCTGTCTAAAATGTATCCTCTGGTCAAGAAAAATGAATGTATGATGGTATGCAGTCATAAACGGTAAATTAATAAAGGGCGCAGTTGGAAGTTCTTTTTAAATTTCAGTAAGTAGAACATGTAAAAAGAAACGGAATATACGGATTGAAAACTAAGTACTATGAGACATTTAAAAAGAACACTTTGAACAGAATAACCGTTTATATATTTATAACCAACAGAATAACTTTAAATCAAGAAATAACACAATCTACTATTAATAATTATAACAAGATCTTCATAATAACAGATATAACATTTATAATGTGCATGAAGATAAACTTTACAAAACAAAAAAAAAACAGTGAATTACTGATTAGGCAACTTTAATCTAAATGAAGCGTTTGTATAGTCAGTCAGAAACAGACAACCCACGAAATACGATGGCTATCATTCATTTACTTTTAATGAGAATTAAATAAAATTTTGTGATAACTTGTATTTGAAACATGAAATGAAATATATAATGAATTTAAGCTTATAAAAAGCAGAACAATGCAAAGATGTAACAGACAGAGTGCAACTGTAGCAACTTACGATATAATGGTCGAATCAACTACGCAGCTCCACTTTTATTGATTCATACATCTGTGTGTGTATGTAAACACACACACACACACACATATATATATATATATATATATATATATATATATATATATATATATATATATACCGGTCCTGGATATGACCTTAAACCATATCCGATGGTGAAGCCCCAGCTTGCGGGTTTTGGGGAGTGTGGAGCCACCCCTTAATTGCCATGACCCGGAGTGGCAGTACCTGTTAGGGTTCCAACTATGGGTTAAATAGAAACCGACTTGAAAACAACAAATATATTCTATTAAAAGCTTTTCTTCAAAATCTTTGGATTCGGCATTAAATAACCCGAAAAGGGTTTATATGTCGTAAAACAAAATCAACCAACCAACCATATATATACCATAACATATTTTACACGTAGTATATATTTAATTGCATCAAGCGGTTAGGTGGCAGATTCGTAATTATATATTTCGGTTCAACTCCTCTTTGGCTTACGTGTGTTCGACGTTCAAACGTTGGATCTTATTGTATACTGAGTTAAACATCTGAAACAAATGAATGAATTTCCAATTTGTTTTAATTCACTTACACGTTAAAAAAACGACCCTGGTGTCTAACTCTGTCCCGTGGGGAGGCATAGTAAATAGGTACAATAAGACGCACTATGCACGTTTGAAAGTCCAACACACGCTTGACGAGGGGGAAACCTCCTGAAATTAGTCGTGAAACTATTTACACGATTGCTAAACTTCTAGTTCAGGCAATCCTGTGTCTGGCGTTAGATGTGAGAGCGTGCGCTATTTTTTTTTACACGGTGGTCACCACTTATCAAGGCCCGGAAGCCACTCAGGGATAATGGTTATTGCAAGTACAGTACGTTAGTGTGTTTACTAGAGGTGCAACATTACAATAATGAAAGATCACAAAGTCTGCAGTTTATTCTTACACAGAGTTTTTAGAGTCTGCTGAACTGACTTTCTGATATTATTGTCCTGCTCTAATGTATGCTTCATGGAGCGTTTTTAGTGATTCGGACGGTTACCATTGGTTCCATCGAAATTCTCCATTATTCAATAATTCCTGAAGTAATGAAACCAGGACCGAATGCTGTTTTTAGAGAATATCTGTCGCAATACATCTAATGGATGAAATTATATTGCATTTTTGATTGAATAAGCTTGTCCCGTAGTCATATTTGGCGTTGTACTGCTTCGGATTTAGTTGTGTAGCAACGTGTTCTTCAAAATCAGAATAATTGGAGAATTGATGAAAGTTGTATGAGAAAAAGTGTGTACGGTGTCTGTTTCAGAGTTACTCTTTACTTTTAAAATATTCTTCCGTAGTCATGCCCATCAGGTTTCGTGTGCTATTTAGTTCGCAAGCCTTATAAATCGTTCACCTACCTGCCTCATTTCCCATTTTGCTTTCTCGCGTTATTTTTTTCATTTTCTTACTCTGGTGATGTTCTGGTATTAAAGTGCGGTATATTTATGCAGTCTTTTATCGGATCTTCTACTCAGTAATCAATACTTACCAACTTACTTCCCTTTAGATTTCTTGTTCATTTGAATAATATATGTATTAGTTTAACATTTTTATCAATACTTTAACTCTTCTTTTCGCTATGTTTTTGAAGTTGCCGAAGTATTTTACTAAGATTATTATTTGTTTATATGTTTATTCCTGTTTGTCTCAAGTATTCATTCATAACATTTTGTTTCATTTGTTAATTGTATGACGTACCCTTTTAGAACTCACATGCATAGTTTATATGTTCGTTCAGTGCCTTATTTATTATGTATTTTGTTTTTGCGTCTCTTTAATCGTCACTTTCAGGGGTGTTTAGACGGCAAAATTTACAATTTGTCAGCTCCTGTCATCTTTATTAAATATTATAATATTCGGTCTTCTTGCATTGAGTATATTGTGTATTTGTATTTTTATGTTCCAAAGGATTTTGTTGTTTGCTTTTCAGTACTTTGATCTCTTTGATGTTTGCTCCTATGGCATACTCGAAGTGGAGACAATTGCAGATTTCCCAGTACACTGCTTGCCTATGCAGTCATGTTTGTTTTTGTATTTTTAGAACAGTTTTCTGCATTCACTTATTATGTGGTTTAATATTTAGAGTATTTGTTCACAGATTTATAATTTACTGTTTTCCAGGTTTTATCTATTTCAGCTTTGATTTAGTTATTTCTTATCAAGGTGGTCTGTGCAACTATTAATAGTTATTGTGTTTCTACTGTTTATGTGTCCTTTCTTGAACCTGTTCAGTTGTTTGTTTTTATGATTCTCATCTCTTGTAATTCTTATGAACCGTTTATGGATCTATTTCTCTTTCTATATTTCCTATATTGTCAATTTTCTGGATTCATACTTTCCTGCATTGTTCAACTGTGTAGTGTCTCTAGTTTTGAATTCCTGTTTTAAACGTCTTTTCTATCTTCCACACAGGTGTGTATATTTACCAGTTATCTCCCCCTCCATTCCTTTTCATGTAGAATCGGTCAGTTTCATCTGGTAATTTATGATGTATAGTTATTATTTTCTTCATCATCTCATCAGAATACTTAAGTCTTAGTGATACTGCTCGAATGTTTATTCCTTAAATAATATTTGTAAGGATAATATTACTAAATGCCTTCGTCTAATCTTGCTTGGTTACTTCCACGCCCGCTATTGTCTCTAGTTTTTCCCTTTCTCTCTCAAGCAAGCCACACCTTTCTATTATAAATTCCATTTCAGTTCTCTGCCTAAATATTCTGGCTGAGTGTATCAACATTTTCTAATTCTATGTTTGCTTCTTGCGAATTACTCCAGATCTTCTGTTTACATAAAGTGATCTGTTTTTGTTCAATACTTGTAAACTTTATCCGGTGTCACATTTCCTTACCATGCAGTTCAGTGTCAGTATGGTTATTATAAAAAGTTATAGTGGCAGAGCGTTCTCCTGGAAAATACATTCTGTATCAAGATCTTAATCAGGTGTTGACATCCAGATATCAGTTCCAGTCTCCTTGTTCCCATTGCTTTTTTGATAATATTAATAACATTGTAGGATATATTTAATATGCTTAAACATTTAATTACTTCTGCTTAATAATCTCTGACGTATATTTTCTTGTCGCCAATCCCTGCATATTTTCTTTTTTCCTGCTTTTCACTACCTTCATATATGTTCATCGAGGTATCAAACTCTTTCATTTCGATAATCCTTTTAACAGTAATGCACTATATTTTACGGAGTTGTAGATCTGTTCGCTCATATATACCGTGAGGATTTTCTACATTGTTGGTTAGCATGTTATTGCCTGCAAACGTTTGGGTAGTTCCCTCTACAGCGTCTTTTTGCACGCATCTAAATGCAAAGAACATCTGTTAAGCATGATATATTGATATAGAACAAGAAAGAAAAATACCAACGTTAGTGTAAGTCAGTGTCCTTATGATGTAAATTCAAACAGAGTTTTAAGGGAAAACAATGACTAAATACCAAAGTTTTAGTTACGCCATAGAAAAAACAGAAAAATCCTCAAATGATTTTCAGTAATAATAAAAAAAATCAAGCTAATGTAAATGAAAATAAACAGATGGGAATATCCCTGGAAACCAAAGAACAAGAGATGCTCAAATAATTGCACTTACACCTGCAATAATGATCTTAAAATATAGTCACGTTTACGCATCAGCGGGTAACTCTAAGGTATCTGGTCAGATTGCTTTAGATAAAAAACGGAAAATGATAAAATAAACGTGTATATATTTTGTTACGATAATCTTTAGGAAAATTAAGGGAACCAAATTAGGGTAAAGATAGGATTAATGTTTTCAAATTTGACCGCCTAGGGTTAATTACTCATGAAAAGGTTAAATGATGGATGCGAAAAGATTTTAAAAGAAACGAAAGGGAGAGAATAACAAATATTCGTTAAATTTGATTATTTAATGTAAATGGTGAGTTTTATCAGCTTGGCAATGTTTTAAAGTTTTATATCGAGAGTTAAATTGTGATATTTCGCCAATGCACAATTAATAATCTGTATCTTTTTTTTTTAGTTTAAGATGCACGTGTTTGTGTATGTGAGTGTGAGTTTTGGAGAAGAGGGATTATTTCTAAAGGTCGTATTTAATTAGGTGCAATGCTGTCGAAAAACAATCACCACTATATTTTAAAGGGATGTATAATGGTAAGGGCGCGTGAAAAGAATTAGTAGAAGTTGAAAAGTCCGATATTTGCGATTAAGCATCTGGTGTGGGTATTTAATTTATATATCCATTTTTCTGTGCTGCTGTACTAAATATAAGACGATGTGTACTATGCATTTTATGTAATATTGTGCCGCTTATAAGTAGATTTTTTCCCTGATAAATCTAAATAAACAGATGCAGGTTTCAGCGACGAATAATATACAATATGTGCAATAGATATAGCAAATCATGTCAGCATTGTAGCACGTTAGATGTAAACGTGCGAGAATTGTGTATGAATTCGATAGTGAGATGCAGCGATCAGTGATTATATGTTTGCAAATATGCCAGTGGGGTTAATTGCACGATAGATTACATATGTTTTTGGTGAAATGTGTTAGGTATAGGGTAATATGTGGAGAGTCGGTGAATAGGATGTTTACTTTCTGACATTGATTTGAGGTGCATTACACAGGCATTAGTCAGTTTTGCAATGTAAACATATTTGGTGAGTGATCGTATGCGTTTTGGTTGTTGTGATAAAGTATAAAACAATTAGGAGTCTCTTAATAGGTGTTTTTCTCTTGGCAATCATTATTACCCTTTCAGTTAAGATACATGTGCTGTTGTTTTAATATATTTGGGGTTTGCTGCTTGAAAATTTGCTGTAAGTAGTGCTGGTGCCGATGCATTACACCTTAAGAACGTTATACCGCTGATTCGTTAAGTTTGAGAAAATAGTTGCTATTGAAATTCAAATACAAGTGGCTATCAGTGTTTTTTGTGTAAAAGAATGTGATGATAATTGTCATTATAAACTCATAGGAGAACATAGAGGAAGAGTAAAGATTTATCTGAGCATTTGAGTGTCAGTTTTATCGTTTCTGTTTATCTAAGTGTTAATTTTGAGCAAGGTATGCTTGCCATTTCTTTATCTAAATACTTTTCTCCTATATATATATATATATATATATATATATATATATATATATATATATGTTATATATATTTATATGTAATATATATATATATATCATTCTCTTTATACAAACGCTATAAGTATTTCACATTCAAAAACGAATAAAACTAAACTCTACAGAACAACTTTTTACCACTTTATGTTTCCTTACAAAGTTAGTGTAATATAATGCTCCTAAATTAAATTCTTTATTAGAATTACTATCATTATTTAAGTATCAGAAATTGTGTAAAATTCGAGGTTTAATCTTCACAATGGATGGGGATTATTGAAGGATCAACTGTTCTCTAGTGACATTGGTTAACATTCGACGCAAATCTGAAGTACTTGAATTTTGAATGGAAAGCTGGTCCTATATAAAGCTATCTAAGTCCTTTAAGATATGTAAGAGACACTGAAATTTAGGAAGTATTTATTAACTGATGTTCAGTATTTATTTTTACATTTCACGAGAATCACAGAAATTTTCAAGGGATTCACTCCCTTTTAATTGAAATAAAACAAATTATATATATATATATATATACATATATATATGTATATATATATATTAGATGCTGCATATTACGCTTACCAATATATATATATATATATATATATATATATATATACTTAAATTGGTCTAATCTTTCTAAATTAAATTGTATTTATAAGCACGGTGAGTTACTGTATTTTTATAACGAGTTATAGTAATCTTCTGGTTGAAAGGAAGTTTATTGCAATAAGGAGAGGGAGAGAGAGAGAGAGAGAGAGAGATCACGGCAGTTTTATGGTAATAAGCAGAGAGAGATGACGAGAGAGAGATTGATATCTAAATCAATATACACTGAAAAATAGACAACAAATTACTTAAGAGTTGATAACTACGAACGTTTATAGAAAATCACGCTAGAACAATTAACATTGATTTTTGACTCAAATACAATTTTATTTAAAAGAAAACCAAAAATATTTTATTTTAACACTAATTCATGTGATTTTAATATATTGAAACTTTTGTTCCAATTATATAAAATAAATAATTGGAAGAGTTTCTATAAATATGAAATTTATTTTTTATGAATTTCTTTTTAATAATACTTTTCTCAATTGTGTTTTTACTGTGATTCGAATCGTTTGTTGATACTTCAAACAAAATGTATTAACATGTTTTGAGCAGATTATTTTAATTTGAATTTAGAATAATTTACTTTGTTGATGTCTTTCTTGGAACTTGCTTAATACTCAATCAAAAAATGTTTGTAATGAAGTATTTGTCTTAAACACCGATTTTATTTTGTTAAGTGGTTGAAAATCACTTAAAATAATTGGGAAACGTATGAATTCTTCTCTCCTCCACATCTGTAAAGCTAAACACATACTTGAAATCTTGTTCTTCTTTCTCACTTTCCGTAATATTTTCGGTTTTCCTTATACTTTGTTTTTGGTATATATATATATTTCAGCGAAAAGCAAGTGATTTCAGTCAATGTGCAGTTATTTTAATCTACACTCGTCCCTGTATTCTTAATAAAACTTTTTTCTTTTGTTTCAGGTCTGATTTCCATGTCTTACTAGTATATCGCTTCAGAAATCAGGGGAGTTAAATGGTAGGTTATATTGGCGTTAATTGGGAATCAGTTTATGTGATGTCTACTGAAGACTTAAGTCTTATAAACTCTTGAAAATGCAAATCATAGAGTCATGAATAAAATCATGAGAAAGTTGTGAAGCCTTGTTGAAAATAGCCGCGTTTTTCCACTAGCAGTGGGCTTATTGCATTGATTAAAGTTTTTTTCCCGACGATGTTGAGTCTTCTGTAAATCCTACCCAATTGCAACAGTGCTAAAATCATCCAGAGGTCATAATTTGCAGGACTGATAAACCTCCCTATTTTTCTTATTGACAGAGGAGTAAAAATCAATCAAGAGACTAACCAAAAGAATATAGTGGAGGCTGTGATAATTCTTATGACTGAAGGCATAAGATCTAGCAACAAAACCTGCTCCTTCTCCTGCTAACAGAGCTAAAGGAACTCAAAATTAGTGGAACGTTAATTTTTCGGACATCATAAAAGTTAAAAATGGCTTTCGTACAAACCTGGCAATAACTCTATGGATTATTCTGTTTAGTTGCCCCGAAGAGCAAATGCCTGTGAAAATCAGCACACACATTTGGACGTTTTCAGCAAATTATTGAGGAAATAAGGCCAAATAAGCTAGTAAGAGTTGAGCGTAATGTTTAATTTTTTTGCAATTTTTTAAAGTTCCTTTCGAAAGTTAAAGGCGATCATTTTCGAAAGCATCTTTAAAAATTATTAAGTAGATCATTTAAAGTAATATATATATATATGTATATATATATGTGTATATATATATATGTATATATATATGTATATATATGTATATATATATATATATATGTATATATATATGTATATATATGTATATATATATATATGTATATATATATGTGTATTACTTTAATGTTTAGACTATATGTATACATATTACTTTAATGTTAAGACTATGTTTGGTACTCTAGTTTTATTGTTTTTTAAAATTAAATTAAAGTTTAAACGGTTGTCTGCGTTATTTCTCGTCACCCGACACACACACACACACACACACACACACACATATATATATATACATATATATATATATATCTATATATATATATATATATATGCATATATATTGTTACTGTTTACCAAAACCGGACGTCAGTCAATGGGTAGCTTGATAGTCGGTGATAGTTAAAATTGGATAAGTTAATTTATTAGAGCGACACTTATTAAAAACATGTTTACATTGTAGTTGAACACAACAATGTTATAGTAAGCTGGAAAACAACTTCGTGGTATTTTATTCCACAGACGAGTGGTTCTACAAAAGAAAATTTACTCATGGAATATTTATTAGTTTTTAGCACAAATAGAAAGACAGAGAAATTGTTGATATTTGTTGTATCTTTTGGTTGTTTACCACGAATGTTTACAGAGGCGTGGACTATAGAGTGATGCTTAGTTAAACAACTGCTACGAAAATATCGATAAAACAGAAATAGATTCACAATTTCTTTTATACGAGAAAGAATTATGAGAGAACAAAGAGCATGGCTCACCAGATTTTAAGTGGTTTTTGTACCCTATCAACGAAAGAAAAGGATTCTCTGTGCAGCCATTCTCAAGATATGGCAACAGACTCTATCTAAGGACGCATTTGGCTTTTGTACACACAAGCGTGCCTAGGAGTTTTTTTTTAATATATGTTTTATATTAGAAGAAGCCTGGGTGCCCGGCGTTGCTCGCCTATTTGTAAGTGTGTGTTGAGGAAATAAAAAGTGGTAGTAGACACGCAGGCTTGAACCCGTAGTGCGAATGAGGAAAAATAACGTGAAAAAATGACATCTTTGCCGTTGCGTTCATCGCCAAACCGGAAGCTGCAAATTAAGGCTAGTCATTCGAAAAGAGGGAATGACTTATGAAAATATAAGCGAAGAAAACAACCCCTCCCTATAGAAAAATGCCCAGTTAAGAGTTAAGGAATTAATGTTTTTAGCTAATTTTTTATATTTGTTGTTCGAAGGGCCGAGCTTCAAAACGATATATATCTCGTGAAAATCCGCTGCCTCTGTCGAACGTTTTAGGCAGACATACGTACATACGTTCATAAATACATTTAAACAGACAGGTAAGATTTATATTATAGATGCTTTTGGTAAGTATCAAAAATCGATAATCGAAAATCTCCGATTAAAAAAGGAACAATCAGAGTTTGTATAAAACAACCACATGTAGATGCACACGTACGTTAAGCGCATAAAACAGCCTACCATAACGCGTGTATTGGTAAGTTTTTTTTACCGCTCAAGCAAAATTGCCCGACGTATATAATCAACAATGTGTTCTTTGCCAATACAGAGACGTGTTAAAAATTAATGTGTTTGTTTCGAGTACAGCTGAACCATAATACTTTATTTTGCATTTGAAGTGACCTAATGTTGATGCCTCTTTGCTATGAAACAATGACGGGGTTATATAGAAAAATAGTATCAACCCCATTTGGCAAAAATGCATTGAACTTGACTGAATAAAACTGATGATTGCACGACTTTTTCCTATCGTAATCGACAAGATAAAATGTAACACTCTTACATGAACAGCATGATAAGTTAGTTTTTTTAAAATAAATTATAAACTACTTTTCTCACATGTCAAAAATGCGGGCGCAAACGAAATATGTTGCTAAAAAAATCCAAAACAAAAATTAATTTTTGTTTTGGATTTTTTTAGCAACAAAAGAAAACATTAGATAGTAAACAATAATTTACCAGTTGAATATTAGCAGTTCGGTATTGTGTTTTAGATATATAACCACAAGTAAATGTACACGTACAAATGAATGCACAAATCTGTTGTGATAGATAAATGAGTTCTGTCTTCGAATGTCTTATGGGGGGGACGAAAAAGAAGTCGAGCACTGAATCTTGTAGTTAGAGCAGGGATGGGTTTAAAATATTTAAAATCAAAATTGTCATTTTCCTCTATGTTATCTCATACAAGAGAAAGCTATGGTAGTTGCAATAATATCATTTCACGTCTAGTGAGGAGCTGTTGTTTTAAAAACTAATTATTCATAAGGACAAATCGTGACAAAGTAATGCAATTATTTTGAACATTAAAATAAAACAATTATCTGTGAGTAATAAAACTAGAAGAAGAAAATGTCTACTTAAAAGTAATTTACAGGCGTTTAATTACACACACACACACACACACACACACACACACACATATATATATATATATATATATATAACGTGCGTGTAGTTGTGTGTATAGTCAGAGAGAGAGAGAGAGAGAGAGAGAGAGAGAGAAAGAGAGAAATTCACATATATTAAGTTATGAATGTACTGCAATTTAGCTATGCAGTCTCTTCCGCGTTTAATTCCCGAAGGTTTGCGTCAGTCTAATTATTAGCCTCACTGGGATAAAAAAGCAGAAGACGTTGTGTAAATTACTTTCTGTATATATTTTCATTACTTACTACGTACATATTAAACACTGTTGAAGTAAATACGGCAAGTCAAAACTTGACATATATACATGTTTATCCATTTATACATAAAATGATATATAGATATATTTATACGCATGCATACACTATAACATTTTAAGTAGATACATAAAATAATATGTATAAATATATATTCAATGCATACCAATGCATATATATATATTTATGTAGATGTATATATATATATATATTTATGTAGATGTATATGTATATATGTATATGTATATGTTTATGTAGATGTATGTGTATGTGTAGATGTATATATGTATATCTTCACACAGATATTGTTAAATAGCAAAGAGTGTTTTTACTTAAGGATCATTTTTTTTGTAACTTTTTTCATTTTCGATTGGTCATTCTTATATCTCGGTTAGGTAGGAAAGTTCCGTAGTCGTTTTCGTCCATCTGTTTTTATTGAAATTACTTTCAACTGATTTTCTCGAGTCGTCTTCAGGAAGTTTTTGATTATTGTTTTGTTTAAAATCTGGATACTTTTGTATGTTTCTGTTCTGTTACATTTAAATTGCTTGAAACAGTGAAGTGTCTTGTGTGTAAATAATGTATAAAAAATGTGTTTTAAAATTTACAATGGTTTAAAAGTGTGATTTTCCAAATAATATAGAATTTACATTTTTTTATTTATAAATAAAATTACGACACACACCCCCACACCCCATATATATATATATATATATATATATATATATGTGTGTGTGTGTGTGTGTGTGTGTGTGTGTGTAGGTATACATATTTAACTATATGTGCACATATATATATACATGCATATATATACGTAACCATATAATGTAACTATATGTGCACATATATATATGCATATATATATATATATATATATATATATATACGTAACCATCTATTATATATATATATATATATATATATATATATATTATTACTTTTTTTCCAAATTTATATTGTAAATTTTGGGCTGTTTAGCTCTTATATACAGTGCTTCTAAGATTTTTTAGTCTGTTTACATTTGAATCCATATGAATGATTTTTGTGTTTTCAACTAGGATTTTCGTAAATTGAGAATGTGGGCAGCCACGTTGTATTAGGTGTTGGCAAATCGATCTTGTATCATAAATGTGTAAAGTTATCATCTGGACAATGTCTTGCTCCTGTGTCCAATTGCTGTTTCTATTGTTGGAGATGCATTCTTCCAAGGGCATTTGAATTGGTAGGCTACATTGGTTTCGTTGACTGATTTTGTTGTCCGGGAAATACTGTTTTTAATTATAAGGTTAGCAGTTTTATTTAATTTCTTGTAGTAGATGACAAATCTGATCTAATTCATTTTGACTAGAGATATATATCGATATATTATATTCCTTAGTACTTTTTCGTCTGATTCAAAGTTGTGGTGTAAGTGGTTGCGATAGAATATATTGATCGGGTGCGGCTTGTTAACTTGGTTATTATTAGGGTGATACATATTTTTCACTGTTAGCTGAATTTGTTTATCGACTCAGAAATTGGAGAATTGGTTATTAATTAAAACCTGTTTGATATTTTTTTTTGAATTCGCTGTACTGTATTTTTTTATATGCGGAGATCAATTTGACACACTTAATTAGATTCTTTATCATTGCGGTTTTGTATCAATAGGGACATTCACTTTTGAAGTTTCAACGCAGGAATTTTTTGCAATAGTCTTTTTACTCAGAGAAGTGATGAATTCATCTTTTCTGGAGTCTATGAGAACTTAAAAAATAGAATACTGTTGTTTATCTTTAATCCATACATAAATGCAAGTACGGAGTTTGTTTGAAAATGATTCTTTAGTTTTTCTATTTCGTAAAACAATATTTTAATAGAACTGAATATTATTTTACCAGGTTTTACGCATAAAATTTTCTAAAAGTGGGTCCAAGTACGGAACCTATAGATACTCCATCGATTTGTGTGTAAATGTTTCCTTTATTTCTGTTTCATGATTTATGATCATAAAAGGGGTCCTCGATTGTACATATTAGTAATAGTGTTTTTTAGGATGATAGAATTAATTTTCGGGGGAGCGAGAAATGGACTATTGTAGATGTTATCCATCAATGATTTCGTGAAATGAAACGTTGGTGAGGCGGTAATTTTGTTATTTATTTTTGTGGTTTGGAGAATTTGTGTAAGTTCTACAGAAATTTTTACGCTGTAGTTGCTTTGTAAGTAAGGGTTATGATATTGATTGTTTTGGTTAATTTATAGGTAGGGGCGTTACTTATAGAATAATGGCGGGGAAGGGGAGAGTTGGGCTTGTGGGGTTTTACCATATAAGTATCCAGTTTTATTATCACCAATTATTTTAGGGAGTTTTTGATTGTCTATTATAGCATTGTTTACAGCAACTTGAGTTTGGAGTTGATTTACAGGGTTTCTTTTCACTTTTTAAAATTTTGTGTGGTCATCTAAAATGGTTTGTAGTTTTTAAAAATTATAAAAGTACTACATATATGGTAGCTTTGTCACTTTTTCTAACGATAATGTTAGGGTGATTTTAAGTTCATTGGCTGCTTTTTGTTTCAAAATATTAGTTATGATTGTATTAGATCTTTTGTTTCAATCGCACCTGTTTTTATTGAATTCAGCTGTCTTTTGTTCCTTGGTGCATAGTGATTTTCTGTTCGTTTTTTAATGTAATAATTTTTTCGTATAAAAGTTCTACTTTAGCTCTTTTCATTTGGTAGTAATATGTGTTAAAGATATGACAATAAGGTCCTTGTTTAAAAAATTCAATTAGGTGGTCGAAAAGTTCCTTGTTTGAGAGATTGATGTAGTTTGTTGTTGCTTTGTACAAAATTTAGTTTATTTTTGGTAGATGCGCTATTTCAAAGTTATCATAGATTTCAGATAGACAGTGTTGAATTTCGTTGTATTAATCGGTAGTGACCCTGTGCTTTAGTTTGTTTTTTCAGATGTGTGGTCATTAGGCACATCACTCCGTGCTATTTAACAATATCTATCTGAATGAAAACATGCTGCCTTAATACGCAATATATATATATATATATATATATATATCTATATATATATATATATATATATATATATACATTCAAAAGCACGCACACGAAGATGCACATACACACAAGCATATATATATATATATATATATATGTATATGATTGCAACGTCTTGTCAGACGAGTGCCACTCCCTCAGACGCTTTAATTCCATGAGCCCAAAAATGACTTCCATCGCCACAGGACCATTTTAATAGACAAATGCCTGAGGGAGTATCTATACACAATTGATGTTACAGAGTCTTAGCTTTGTACGACAGCTAAGTCTCTCTCTCGGTTCAAAATGTTGAGATCCAGCAAAAAGCAAGAGCAAGATAGCCAGCAACAAGTTAAACTGCAGACAAGCTTAATGCTTCATCACAGCTTATGGAAGCCCTCTCCACTTCAACACACACATGCATACACACAAACACACACGGTACTAGTTGGCCGTTGACCTCGAAAAATGGGTTCATTAGCCCTTTAAAATGTCTTGTTTTTAATCCTTCAGTGTCACGTCATTTCATATGCTACTAGTACCATGTAACCCAGTACTACCTGCCTAATGATCGAGTCACCGGCGACTAAACTGGTTCCCCCACCAGACTTGTTTGGTGAGGAGGGTGGCTAGTCTCCCTGAAGGATATATATATATATATATATATATATATATATATATATATATTGCATAATTAAAATATACACCAGAATGCTAATAACTGTTTTAACTTGAAAGCAACTCTTATCGTCAATTTCTTTGGAAATCAACCCTGATCATGACGAGAGAGAAGAATCAGATTTTCTTATAACTGTCGCAGGAGTGAGAATGGTAATTCTAGCGACGTTCATTTGTAAATACCGCACCAAACGTTATCAAGCAACAAACTGAGAACTCCAAATGCAGCTATGAACATTTACCATGTATGATGAAGATAGGACCCGGTGGCATAAAAGAGGGTCACTGGCTACACGAAATGTGAAAATAATACAGTTTCACATGTGTTGTTATCGTATCTTACAAAAATACTGATATATATATATATATATATATATATATATATATATATATATATAGATAGATAGATAGATATATTTGTTAATATATATGTATATGTGTGTACGTTTAATAGACAAATGCCTGAGGGAGTATCTATACACAATTGATGTTACAGAGTCTTAGCTTTGTACGACAGCTAAGTCTCTCTCGGTTTATGTGTGTGTGCGCGCGTGTGTATTTACAAACATGAAAGTAAAACTCTCTCTTTTTCTTACTCTCTCTTGTTACGGTATGCTTCCCGAGGGTTCAAACTAAAAATTTATTTCCGATAACGTATTGTGTTAAGAAAATAAATAATATGCCGATCGCGGAATGTTACGAACCAAATGGCAAGGTAATCTAAGGCTCTTTAGTTAGTACCATCGTAAAATAATCCATAGTACAATTTAGCAAACAAGAAAAAATGATAAAACATAACAACAACTTTATACATATGTCTCTATATATACATCAATTCTTTTATTGTGCAATAAAATTTAATAAATACAAAACAAAAAACATAGAATACAATATCCCTACTATATCAAATACCAATATCAAAACAAATTGGGACAAAAATAGTTCGCAAGTTAATCAATATCTCCTTTTTCTCTTTCTCTTTTCCTCTTCTTTATATTATATGAGATAATATTTAGTTAAACGAAGACAAATATGATGGAAATGGTCAGGACTGGGATAAAAAACGGGGATTAATTATCTCACAAAGGAACGGTATACAAGAAATAAAATATTCAAGAGTACCATTGTCCAATTTAAAACTTTCTGTACTTTTAATAGTTCTCGGATATTCGCGGTAACACGTTCATTTCTTGATTTGCAGTAAGCATGATTCTTTGGGGTGTCTTTACTTTTGTGCTGTATCGATAATTATATATAGTAATATTGGACTTTATCTTGTATAGTTATCTCCAAATTGAGTTAATTAGGGCGAGTAGCAAATTACAGTTTTCTCCAACACGGACTCTGGCAACGTCTGCGTGCTATGGCTTGTAAATTCAGAATACTAATTCTTTTACTATTTTTGTGTTGTGTGGTTTCATTTGCACGCCAACTTTATTTAAAATTATTTGTCCCCCCCTCTCTCTCCTTTTCTTTAGGGTGAAAGAACGTATGTCGAAGTGGTAATGGGATAAAGAAATGTGTGATGTGACGATGGAGGGGTCGAAGGTTCGTCCGTCGGTGCTATTTCCGTTTGTAACTTGACACGTGGGTGTCATGAATTCCTCGCTTTTTTCTCGAATGAATAAAAATCTAATCTTTTCATCACGCATTTTAATTGACTTTAGTAACGGCATTACAAATTAATCGCTACCGCGCGTAACACTATATATATATATATATATATATATATATATATATATATATATATATATATAGTAAGTTATAGAATGTATATGGCGATTAAGCTACACTGAATATTCCGCGTTTCGTCCACTCTAGTATTCTCCAGGCTTATGCGCGAATTCTGTGGTTGTTTGTCGTTTTTATATGCGCATCTTTTATTGAGATTTTACTTAGCCAATCAGCTTTCTAGTATCCACCGCGCCCTTCCTATCAGCCAACAAAAACAATAGAAACTAAACAAATAAATAAATTAAATAAACATGAATATACATAAACGATCACACATATATGTATGTATATATATATATATGTGTATATATATGTGTGTGCAGATATGTATATACACATATATTTATATATAAACTAACATTAAAAAAACACTAACCTGGATTTAAAACAGATCAAGAAACTAAATATTCAGGCTAAATAAAGCACATACAAAGGAACAGGTCAACCAGAGGTCAAATAGGCCTTTGTCCGATAAGTGCATGCCCATTGGTTGATAGAAAGGGCACCAAACAAAAATATAATCTTATCAACACCCTTATCCATAGAGCTTGTATGATATGTTCAGATAACAAATTAAATGATGAAGTAAAATTTATTACCAAGATTTTTTGCAATAATGGTTTTCCATTGCAAATCGTGGAATCTACAATTAAAAATAACATTTCTAATTTCAATAAAATTAAACAGGCATCTGTCGACAAATGCGCTATCTACCTACGCTTACCTTGGCTAGGTAATATTAGTAAAAGATTTGCCAAGCAAATTTCTTCTGTCGTACAACAATGTTACTTTGCATCAAATACCCGTGTTGTTTTTTTCTTGTAAACCCATTTTGTCTTCAATTTGTAAAGACGTTCTTTCCCCACCACCACCATAACAATTCTATTATTTATTTATTTAAATGTAGCTGCGGTGTGCGCTACGTTGGACAGACGTCTCAAAGATTAGATAATAGGGTAAAACAACATGTTCCATCCAAAATTCGAAATGGAAACTCCCTACGTTCGGACGTTTTGAACAATACCCATGGCTCATCTATAGGAGAGCACCTTATAAATAATCGTATTTGCGCTTTGAATTTTAGTGCGGACTTTTTTTCCATCCCTAGTAAGTCGCACTTTCTTTATCATCTTTAAATTCTAGAAACTATATATTAAGACTCTGAGACCTTCTCTTTGCAAACAAAAAGGACTTAATCTAGTTTCTATTTAATAATTAATCCACCCCCTTTTTTATATACATATATTCCCCCCTAATTTTTCATCTCCGATTTGTTGTTCCCCCCTTTACTTTTTAAAACGTAATTAAGCTCGATTTTAGCTCTGTTGAACGAGCCCCGAAACTGGTCAGCTGACACATCAATTTTATTTTTTTAATTTCACAATCTAAAATAATGTTTTCGAACAAGTTTAAATTTAGTCTTTACATAGCCATAATAAAATTCTGTACCCCGTAATATATATATATATATATATATATATATATATATATATATATATATATATACAGTTTGTTTACGTTCATGTTTGTTTCAAGTCATAAGTTTTTAATTCAAAATTGAATAATTACGCAGTCGTTTGGTCCTAAGTTAATTTAAACGTTTGCCTGATGAGCTTTTGTTGTACAATCGTATCACTCTGTCAACAAATTATATTTTATTACGTGTAATATAAAAATCATAGAGCTGCAAATAAAAAACGATATTATCGTGATGAATGTAAAAAAAATCCAAGTATTTTGTTGTTTTTCTCACCGTATTCAAACCAGCATTGGCCTGTAAAGATATTGGACTCTTATGCATATTAAAACATATTTTAGTAATATGACAATTGTAAATTATTGATACGTAAAAATAATACAATTTTTTTATGAGTTTTGCTCTACAATCATATTCGTTTGAAAAAAAAAGTTATAAACAAACTTCTTATCCACAGTTTAAATATTTCAAAATTTCTTAAAATAAATATTACTATGCCACAAGTTTCAGGATTCGAAAATCAATCTAAAGTTAACTTCGATTTCTAGTCATTGTCTTTGCTCTGACGAGAACCACAGCTGCTATATCATGAAGATAATTTCACAAATATAAATATAAATTCCCAGCATCCGACAGTTATGTGAATATGATCGGAGTATTTTCATAATTACGAATTTTAACGTTTTCTTTTGGAAATAGGGTACGATTATTTATACCTCCAGTATCAAATAATCCTTATACACTGTGAAATTTATTTCATGTATGAGAACTATTGAGGGAAGCTACGTGAAATATTTAGAATCCCGTCTTGCTGTTATTTCAGATCATTTGAAACCATGGCAGCAAGGGTTTTGCGTAAATATAAATATTATGTAATTCAGATGCAAAACTAAGAAAAACAAATGACTATGATTAAAATAATGGTGTATCTTTCCACTCACAAAAAACCTACGGGGTTTCGATGGCGCTGAAAATGAAAATAAGTGGGGATCTCCCAGGAAGCGAGTAGTTCTCAAGAATTAAGAAATTATAGTTGTCAGAAATGGAGGATAATTTTTCTATATTAATTTTACGTAAAATGAACATTGATTTTATAGAAACTTTTTGGGGGTGGAGGCACTGTTATTCTTTTTTAGTGGTGGTGTTTATTTAGTATTTAGTGGTGGTGTTTATTTGGTAAGTGTGGCTTAGTAGACCAACACAAAACCTACATTAAAAAAACTTGTATTCTACAGATTTTCGGTGTGCTACAGACGAATATCGTATTTAAATTTTCCGCAAATAAATATTTTCCGGGAATTAAACAATGCAATTATTTATGTTATAAGTGGTAGTCATTCTTGTATGCACAAGCGCACATATTTTTCCTTAATATCTGCAAAAATATTTATTTACGAAAAACTTAATTACGATATCCGTTTTCAGCACACCCAAAAATACCTATAGAAATCAAATTATTTGAGGAAGATTTTGTGTTGATCTAAACACAACCCCGACAAAAATAATAAACTACCCCCAAAAAGGTGGTCGTAAAGTGGGTGCTATTTCAGACCGGCGTTGCCCGGGAGTTTGGAGGTATATATTAAGCTAAGAAAAAAAAGTGGTCAAATCGTTAAACTATGACTACTTAACCGCCAAATTTCTGGCCGAAAACCGATCACATCGATTTTCCCAAATCTCAGTACCCTGTATATTAAATTTCGAGTGTGTAAACTAAAAATTGACAGAGTTATTGTGCAGGGAAATGTACAGACACAGACACACAGATACACAGATATACACACAAACAGGAAAACACTTTCACTTTTATAGATATATTAGCATGGGTGCTCGGCGTTGCCCGGTTATTTGGCGGTGTATATTGAGAAAAAAAAAGCGGTCAGTTTTTTTAACTTTGACCCTTATTACAACCTCTTTAAATTTATTGGTTTGGGTTCAAATAAAGTTATTAAGTTAGATCCACGTCCACGAAACGTATATCTAAAATTTCAAGTGATTAGACCGAAAATTGTCGGAGGAGTTTGGTAGAGTTTTCAAAGGTCAAATCGTTGCACTTTGACCCCGTAATCGCAAAATTTCTGGCCGAAAACAGATCACATCGATTTTCCCAAATCTCAGTTCCCTGTATATTAAATTTCGAGTGTGTAGACTAAAAATTGACAGTTATTGCGCAGGGAAATGTACATACACAGACACACAGATACACAGACACACAAACAGACAGACACTTTCACTTTTATATATATATAGATAGATATAGATACAGATAGATAGATAGATTAGCATTTCAGCCCGGCGTTGCCCGGGTGTTTTGATGTGTGTGTCGTGCAAAAAAAAGTGGTAGTAGGAAGGTAGGCTCGAATCCGTACCCCGAAGGGAGAAAAGACCGGCGAAAAAACGTGATGTTTTTGCTGTTATGACCACTGTCAAACCGGAAGTGACATAGGCTTTAATTAAGGCTAGACAATCGAAAGGAGAGGATGACTTTCAAAACTATCGACGAAAAAAGCGGCCCCCTGTAGAAAAAGGCCCAGTTACAGCTGAAGATAGTAATGTTTTTAGCTAATTTTTCGATATTTGTTGTCTGAAAGGCCGAACTTAAAAACGATTCTGATTTTGTAAAAATCCGTTGTCTCTGTCAAAAGTTTTAGGCAGACATGCAAACCTACATACATACATTTATATATTGGTAAGAAAAATTTTCGACCCAAACTGATTAAAAAGCTTGCCCTATCTCTGAATACTCTTTATGTAAAATTTCAAATATTTAGACTTTAGAATTGTCTGAGTAATTTGGTAGAGACCGCAGAGGTCAATATTTTTAAAACTTTGACCGTATTATAACCCCTTAAGATTTATTGTTTTGCGCTCAAATCAAGTTATTAAGTTAGATCCATGTCCAAGTAACCTATACCTAAAATTTCAAGTGTTTAAACCAAAAATTGGCGGAGGAGTTTGGTAGAGTTCTCAAAGGTCGAATCGTTGAACTTTGATCCTTAACAGTCAAATTTCTGGCGGAATGGATTGACAAACACTATATATTGAAAAATATAGAATAAGTCATTTATTTAATAAGAATATACGTACATTTGTTGGGGGGTCAAAAGGGACTCTTTTTACCAAGGTATTTCGAAGCTTAATGCTTCTCATCAGAAGAGTAGAGAAGGTGCTAGGCAACATAATGGGGATGTGACATTTGGCGAGGGAATCATCAGTAACGAAATAAATAAATGAAATTTGTAATGTTGTTAGAGGGAACTATAGATAAAAGGAGGAGCGTACTATATAGAGCGTAGTGTAAAAAGGAGGATACGGTTCCTGTCATAGTTTTGAATAATGTAACTAGTTTATGTATATTAGATTCAGGGGGATGTATAGGGGTAGTTTTGTTGTGGTTGTGTTTTATCCGTATGTAAGATGTATAGTGTCTATGTAGGGGATTTACTCTAAAAGTTTTTATCGACATCGGTAACCGAAACAACAACAGCACTTAGAGACGGTGTATGATGAAGAATTAAAGCGATGGTGTATATACTAAGTAGGATTAATCAAAGTAACTTATATCGCAACATTACTTATAAGGGGAATATGGCTGTATCGTGATGTTACGAGATTAATGCAAGGTAGGTTGTGGATTACATGGGAAGTGTACTAGGGTTTTAATTTAGTAGGGTAAGGGAAGATCCAAAGGTTAATTAAAGGAGTCATTTATGAGATAGGTATGGGTGGGAATTTGAAAGAGTATAATAATTTTCAGAAGATAACATATGTTTGATAATATGTCGAATAATAATATGAAAGCCTTGTTGTTAAGAATGAAGGATTGCATGTGAAATTAGGCATAAAGATAGGTGAGTAAATTGGATAGAAATGGATAAAGGGACAAACAAATAATTGGGGTTTGGACGAATGGTGCGAGTTGATAGTAGGCGAAGGGTATCCTAATGAGAATAATAATTTTAAATCGATAAAAATTGTGTTAATGAGGGGGGCAATAGTTGCAGGTGATAGGATACATATATACAAAAGTGAGGCATAAATATTAAGCCAGCAAATCTGAGAGTTCGGTGAGAGTTTCCTTGAGATACAAAGTTCCAAAGGCCAGGAAAAAGTTTGCACATGTCCATATTATCATCCGTAATTTTCTTGGATTCATGGGTCAGTGGCATAAGTTCTTTATGAACAAGCAGGATATAAACAGCAAATTACATTTTCGCTTGTGTTTTACGAGGGTTATTTTTCTCTGTATGGTGATTCGATGACATGAATTATTAACGGTAGTGAGAAAGATTTGCAAATTCAAATTGAGAATGAAAGTTCGTCTTATCAGGAGATATAGACGAAGATGACATTACCTCTGTCCTAAAATAAGGAGGATGAAAATTGGGTAGTCGGTATTTCTAAGGCTGGAGTTAGAGTTTCCGTGTTTGTCGTATATTTCGCTATTCTATGATGGCGTAAGATTTCCTTGGCATATTGCTGTTAAATTTGATTCTTTATTCATCCTTGGCGAATGTGGATTGCGAAATGATTGGCATAGCAGTTTCAAGCCGGGTTGATGAACGGGGAACTGTGGAAGAAGCGGCGTGTTTGAGTGAGAATGAAGGATAGAGACTGGTGATTAGTAGAGACGAAAACGCTGGGTTGAGGCTGGGTTAATGGTAAAGGATAGGGGTGAGTGAGGAACTGGGGTGATGGACCCTGACTGGTAGTGCTGACTTTTAGACAGGGTATGGAGGTAAGGGAGGGTTGCGCTCGTGGGGGGCGAATTTTTGGGAGACGAACGTCAATTGCCGTTGCCGTTAAATTTTCAGTGAATATAAATATGAATATTTCCAGTTTTATGCTTTGTGGGTATTTTTTCTTCTTGCATGATTTTATGTGTTAAGTATATAGTATGGAGTTGTTTTGAATTAGTTCTATTTTTAGAAGGGTTTTGTAGATGGAAGGAACCGTGGAGGGAATCTTGGGGTTCTTATTTTCGGCTTGAGAGTTAAGGTCCAAGGAAGGAGATGGGATGGTTTTAAGTTACTTTATTATTAAGATTTTGTTTTAAATTGAGGAGGGCCTCAGTTTGGGTATAATTAACGCGAGTTGCTTATTAGGGTGTGGCTTTAGATTGAAATTTTCTTAGACATAACTGTCTGCAATATTATGAATGAATATTATGAATAAAAATATTTGCAGTGTGGGTTAAAACTTGCATGGGGGAGTAATGAGTTTACATGGATTTGTTGTTTGTAAGATTATATTTATATTCTATGTTTAGAGATTTGATTTATAATTAATATTTCAAAATTAAAGTCTATATGGCGAAAGCAGAAAAAATAGGGGTATCAACCGTTTGTTGGGGGCAAGGATTCTCAAGTTGGTGTGGTAGGTGACTGCATGGTTCACCTTAGGGGAAATCGATATTAGTCCTTGTCTAATGGATTTTTTTTTTAGAGGTTTTCTGTATATCCGTATTTGCTTTTCTTTTGTACCTGAAACTGCAAATTATCTCTATCTTAGTGCTGAGGATGTTTAGTTTATTCGGGTTAGGGTTAGGGTTAGGGTTAGGGTTAGGGTTCGAATTTTGGCAATCTCTGCGTTGCAAAGAAAACAGTAGTTTGAGGCTGTGCTGTATGATTTAGATTTTCTTATAGTTTTCTATTTTTAGAGAAGTATATGCTATTTTCTTTCAATCTTCTAAGTTTGATAGGGCATTTTAGTCCTAGAAATCTCTCTGGAAACCGATGAAAGTGGTTTGAGATTCTGGTTTTTATCAGGAAAGGGGATACTCCTATGTATGTGTGTATTTTAGGGTTTGATTGTGGTGTATTAGGTGTTTTTTTAGTTTGTGGGGGATTGAGTTTAAAGGTTTCTGAGGTTGTTCTATATGCGGCTCGGCTGCGTCCATTCCTATCGGTTGCGTGCTTATTGGTTCGGTGAATAAGCTATTATTTATTGAGTTATGCGTATTATCGTGTGTATTACTATATATATATATATATATATATATATATATATATATATATATATATATATATATACATATATATATATACATATATTTATATATATGTATATATTTATATATACATACGTACATCATATAATTGTATATATATATACATATATATATATATATATATATATATATATATATATATTTGTAGCTAAATTGAATGTTAAAATGCTCTTATCTTTCGTTCTATGGACCAAATTATATGAAAATGTACCCGCTTTTTGAAGATTTCAATACTATCCTAGCGTTAAAATCTTATGACAATGGATAAACAAGAACCTATATTTTCAAACCAATTATATATACCTTAATTTTCTTACATTCGTATATATAGTGTCTGGCAGACTAGCTTTAGTTTTGATGCTTTGGTTGACTCCCTTGGTTGTCCCACCACATTCCTTTTGTTTTTCTGCTTTGGCATAAATTTTGCTTAGACTTTTTATATTCTGCGCCTGCGTAAGTAATTACAAACAAAGCCATTAAAGTTTTTTTAATCGAAAATTATTTCGCGTTTAAAATATGCAAATGAAAACAAAACTGTAAACTCCATTTTCCATTTTTATATTTGAATTTTATGAATTTTATTTGTATTTATCATTGCAAGTTTAAATCGTTTTCAAGCAAAAACAAAACTTCTCTTTTACAATTTAATGTCTTTTAACAATTTTTTAAATTGCAGTTTAAAGACATTAAATCAATTAGATCAGATTGCATAGAGAATCAATTTAACTGGTAAATCCTATGTCTCACTGTAACTGTAACCAAACGCAATATGAGTCACTTTCTTTCGTATTTGTCTTTAGTGTTTTTTACGATTTAAACTATTCTTGAACTTTTAGCGCATTAGATCTCGTAATTAGTAGCTTATAGAATTACTTGCAAATATTTATTAATATTTTAAAGATTATGGAAACAATAGACTTTTAATCTGTAAGAAACGGGAATAAAGTTATAGTTCATGTTATACGGGTTTCATAAAGAGTTGCACTTGTTTATAAAGCTATTCGGTTGATGTTACATCAGACAAATTTAAAGGGTCAGATGACCAACACTGTAAAAATGTAGCTTTTTTGAGTAAATATAAAAATAAAATATTTATTTTTTTTATTTGCGAACTGTTATCCTCATTTTCATTGTTGTTATTTTTTCACCAAGTTTTGGCCAAATATTCATCTGGCCTTCTTGAATGTAGTGAAACAGCTTCAACTATAAATATTAGGATAATAGTCTGCAAATAAATAAACAGGTGTCACTATTTATTGTGCTACGACTAGTTTTTTTTTTCTTTTCGGAGTGAATGGGTCGCTGCGTAGAAATACAGTGGTTGTCTACCCTGTCCCATTTTCTGCTAAACTCTCTCTCTTTTTGACTGATCAGTAAGCACATATAATTTTAGCACAAACAGCAAACAGTTAATAAAACATGTTAAAAACCACTGTGAAAAAGAGTTAAAAACATATTTAATCTGAAAAGTAAACACTTGATAAATGGATAGACCTTAATCCGCGGAGTTTCGAAGAAATACTTTCCTTCTCATCAGAGGGTAGGAATTAGCGAAATGCGGGATCGGTTTTTTCATACAAAAGTATTTGATGAAACTACAAGTAAGTCCAAGATCTTACTTGATAACAAAAAGTGAAGCAGAGGGAATATGGTGAAGAAAAAGGTGATTACTTGTGAATGCATAGTCTGGTGGAAGGTAATAATTCAATGACGGTAAAATCCAAAATTATAACTCCAAGAAAGTTAATTGAGTTTTCATTTGCACAAGGAAATCACGTAATTGGAAGATGGTGTAAAATAATCCAAAAGGCCGAAATCCATGGAATAATTCACAAATATGTACAAAGAAAAGAAAACGAGAAAATTCCAATATTATTAATAAAAGAAAAATAAGATATGCTTTTCGCACGACTACCGAGACATAATAAGAAAAATCAGGGGAGAATAAGAGGGGGAAAATCAAATAGTGATAGAATTAAATATAAGATAGAAAAGCAAATGTCAAAATGACCCAGACAAAAAGGATTTTAAAAGGCGCGAAAAATATAGGGCAAAAAAATATAGGTCAACTGAAATGTACTGGTTATTACTTAAGAAAATATCAGCAATAGTTGTTAAAAGACACTAAATCGAAAAAATAAATAAATAAATAAATAAATAAATAATAAAAAATAATTAATAAATGATAAATAAATAATAAAATATAAAAATAAAAACTTTTAAAAATTTTAAGGAGAGAGGAGGGCCGGTATCTGCAAATTCTGGATAAAGCAAGTAAGTATGTAAGTAAATGCATATATTAAAATATAAGTAAATATACATGCAGGATATAGATGTGCGGGTAGATAGGAATATTTAAAGACTAATACGGAAATTACAGATAAAAAACCAGCCAAACAAAGAAGAAATAAAGAAGTAAAATAAATGATTATAAAGTTATAAAGTATTAAAAAAATATGTAGAAAAACAAAAAAGTTAAAGAAGAATTATATATCTATCTAAAAGGTTAAAGTAATAACTATGTAATTTCAAAATTACCATAATTAAATTTCGACTTATGTTTACAGAAAGAGATCAGTTCGTTTTTAGAATTTATTATGTTGTTACTTTGAGGGGAGGTAATTATAGTTATAGCTTCGGTTGTGCAGAGGCAACATGACTTAGAACCTGGAGTATAAGACTTAACTTTTTTATGATAGTCCATTTGATTGAGAAGGGGGTATTGTTAAAGTTTAGTTTTTTAATTAAAGTGGTTATTATTAGAATTATGGTTGTTAAAAGAAGAAATGTGGTTTGATATTCTTTTCTTAATTAATGTTGAAGTAGCGCCGATATATGTATGTACTTTATTAAAACCTCGAGGTCTGATATTAATATTAATTTGCTGATTTGTATGAGTTAAATAGTTTGAATTTTGTTCATAGTGTTCAACAAATTGTGGGACAATGATTATATGAGGACTATTTTGGAGCGGATACTGAGTGTTGTTAGTGTTAGGATGGCTGTCAGGATAAATATTATTATTTTCATTATTATTATTATTATTATTATTCTCAATATTATTATTGTTATTATTGCTAGTTGTATGATTGTAGATGGAGGGGCTGCTCGAGTGGTATATTGGATTAGTAACTATATCAGATGGGGGATGGGAAGAAGGATAACTTGAATACGAAATATTAGTGTCTGTTACAGGAGGATTATGTGGGAGCTCAGTAATTATGCATGAATATATAACATCTTTATGGATGCAATAATTATTGAGTGGGCAAAGATGTTTATTATTTGTATGCAAAATCTGATCCATCATTTTGCTAATTCCTACCCTCTGATGAAAAGGAACGTATTTTTTCGAAACTCGGCGGATTAAGGACTATCCACTTATCTAGTGTTTCCTTTTCAGATTAAATATGTTTTTAACTCTTTTTCAAAGTGTTTTTTAGCAGGTTTTATTAATTGTTTGCTCTTATTATAAGCTCTATCTCCTATCTAGTTTTATCGAGCGTTTACATCTGGTTGAGATCACTTTATAAATATTAATTCTTTAATATTTATAATATACTGTAGTTTTACCAGCTTGGATCATTATGGTAAATTTAATTGTAATTTTTATTATATATATATATATATATATATATATATATATATATATATATACTCTGATTTGCATTAATTAAATATAGGTTTGAGGTAAGTTTTTTTAATTTTTTAATTTGTGTATATGATTCATTCTAGATACATGACATAAATATATCTTTCGTACAAACAGCTGCGTATTAACTTAAAAAAAATAAGAGTAACATATTCTGGGGTAGAATCGAGGGTGTAAATTCTCAGGTGTAATTCTTATTTTCCAAGATATTTATCCGGTTTACCAGAAATTTCTTGCGGTTTTTATCTTTTAAATACTGATGAACATATCTCGACTTTAACAAAAAATGTATTGATCGAAATAAGCATCATTAGAATCAACACATTTTACCCAACGCAAAACAAGTTTATTTATTCCAGTAACGTAAATATCTTTTGTTCTGATGACGATGAAATCGTTGAAGGCGTCTTTGATATCGCTTATGTTTTTGAAGCATTTATCACGCTAAAAAGTTGTCGAGATGCTTGATAAAGTGGTAGTGAGTATGGTGAACGTCCTAGAGAGTATGGCGGATGAGGCAATGTTTCATGGCTCAGTTCGTTCAACTTCTGCAGGATCAGTTTAGAAACGTGCAGTAGGGTATTGTCGTAATGGGGGGAGTAGGGTACTTTTTATTGACTAATGGTGTTGTCGATGCATTTCGTTTTTTTGTTTACATTACTTCTCTGTCGCAATGCATACAAAAAACTGTAATAGATGAGACCCGTTGCAGACCACTTAACAGTCAGCATGACTTTATTTTGTGCAACTATAGCTTCGGGAATGTCGGAGAGATTTGTCGGCGTCTAACCACATAGTTGAGCATCGCTGTAAAGAATCCACTTTTCATCGAAAATCATAACCCGGCCGAGAAAATGGCGTATCTTACTGCGTAAAAGAAGGGAAGATGTCACTTCATAACGGCGTTTCTTTTGGCTGTCGATTAATTCGTGAGACACCCATTTATCAAGATTTTTGCCTTGCCAATCTCTCTCAAGTTGTTGGAAATCACCGTGTATGTAATGTCTAATTCAGAAGCAAGTTCTCGAACAGTTGTGCATAGATTTGCTCCAACAAGGGTCTTAATTGATCGTTGTCAACATCCAATAGCCGATCACGTGCCGCCTGCCTATTTAATAGTAGTGATAGTTGGGCGTCTTGACATGTTTAATTTTGAACACCCTATAGAACATCTTGCAGTGGATTAAAATATATACCGATATCACTTACTAAAGAATTAACAACTCCAAACAAGACTAACAATTCATAGAAGAAATAATAACGATATCAGAAATAGGTCTCTTACATCTAAATACTTCTGACCATTTTTTAAGCTATCTACTACCATTAGGTAATTCTCCGTGATCCTGCGAAATCTATATGGAGTTTTGACAAACGTGATATCTTTTGAGTCATGACTTAAAATGATTGGGGAAACCGTTACTGTCAGAGCACAATCCTTGCAAGAATATACCATACTTTTGAAGGAATTATCCATCTCCGACTAGTTTATACCTGGCATTTGCATTGGCATTTCCATTTCTACAATCTGTTCTTTTATAGTTTATTGGTCCCGTAGGTCGTGGATATTGGAAATGAATATCTAGTAATAGTTCGCTAACCTCCGAAACTTTGTAATTGTATATTATTTATGGTTGTGAACTATTTTCGCGTCTGTTCTTCTATTGTTTTTATCGATGCCGTGTCCGAAGTATTTTATTTCTTATCTGAATAAATCGAATATCTTTTCTATTATTTAATAATACGATATTCTAGTTTATGCAGATAACATCTATATATAAATAGGAAAGAGTGTGTGTTATTTATTTTGTGTGTCAAGTTTACATTCGAGTGGCTGTCGTTTAATTTTTATGGATTTCCATTTCTTGTAATAAATAATTTTACCAAGAATATTTCATAAGTTCTAATTTCGGTTTCGATTATAGCTGATGACACTTAAGTCATGTATGTCTTATAAATAATTTTGCCAAAACCTTTTTATAAGTTTTGGTTTTGGCTTCGAGTATAGCTGATGACACTCAAGTAATCTATTTTTAAAAATAATTTAGTCAATTTTTCTTCACAAGTTTTGGTTTTGGTTTCGATTATAGCTGAAGGAACTAAAGTTATATATATATATATATATATATATATACTTATAAAAGTTTAGTTCCTTCATATATATATATATATATATATATATATATATATATATATATATATATATGAATGTTTAGTGGTACAAAATTTATGTCACGATTTAAATAGAATGTGCGGAAATTTCTCGAGAGCTCTTTCGGCTATTATCTCATCAGAAAAAATCAGTAGCATACTAAACAATATTATTGAGGAAATTACAGAGCACTACGGGGGAATTTGGAGGTGCCAAAATAAGAAAACAAAACGATTAAAAGAAAGATGTAATCTGAGATTACTGCGTTTAAAAGCGACTTAAAAAAATCTTTTTCAACAAGGGGAAAAACGAAGGAGAAAAGGATCAAAGTTCCCCAAAGAGAAATAATGTTTTCGTTTTCCCCGTTTTGCCGGCATAATGAATGTTTTCCAACTGAAATACAGACAGACTCCAAAATCTTTAAATGGTTTTTGAGTCTGCTCTGTGGTTATTTATTTCCAATAAAAATACAAGATTTTTACAGAAAAATTTGGCACGAGGCCGAAAAATTGGGGAATTGCGAAAAGTTCAGTCTTGACTAACTAATGCTGCCTAAGCTAACTTAGCTAAATCCTACTTTCACTCTACTCTCACCACAATACCTCATTTATATTATACATCCTTCGTCAATCACTAAAAACTCATAGTATGACTAACCTACTTAAACCCAATCTAATACAATATGTAAAAGGGGGGGGTTGAAGATGAATAAAGAAATTAAAAGTTATATTTACATATTTACAATGAAAAGAAAGGAAACGGTGTTAGTAATAAGCCCCCCCTCGCCTTATGAAACTGTGGCAGATACACGCCAGTCGAAAAAGGTGATGCGAGTCCGATTGCTTTATTACTAACACCTCTTACGAAAATATCGCAAGGGAACCCGCACCTCTGGCAAATCGCATGGTCTGTCGCCTACTTGGGAGTCTGAAAAATAAGGGGGGCTTGAAAATACCTATCACACACTAGCTAACTTATGAACTTGAAGTGTCTAAAAATAGAACTTAAGCTAAACTATATATTTGACGTTGAGAACCGAGTCAAGGTTGACGTTTGTTTTGGGGACCCAAAATCCTCAAGCCTAAGGCACGTTCTAATACCTCTCAAGTCTTGAAACCCTTTAGCGACAGACACGCGCATCAGACACGCACCTTTCAGTAAAGTCTGATGCAGAGAGTCTAAGCCTCTCGGCCCTAATACGAACCTTCAAATAAAAATGAAAAGTTCGAACAAGGTCGAGAGGAGCAAAGTCCTCAGCTTCATAAACCACTTTCATGCGAGTCGTCCATACCACACTTCTCATTACTGCTAGCAAGGTCAGACATATTTGTCTTCTAACCTATCAGTTGTCGGAGCCCAGTTGCTACAAACATTAATAGGTTCCAGGTTGAAAGACGGTACGTTCAGCATGCGAACCATGAGCCCAGCAACAAATTCACTCAGCGGCACAATGATGCGACAGTAGCAGAAGGCATGATTTAAAGTCTCGTCCTCGTCATCACACCATTTACAAATAGGCGAACTTGCCAAGCCAGCTGAGTGAAGTCTCTTACTGACCCAGAGAGCATTTCGAATTACCAGCCAGGCCAAAGATACCTTGTCGTTAGTGAGACACCCCAACCCAGGCGACCAAGGCCAGATCGAACTACGCTGCCCCCTCGTCAAAGTAAGCCCCTCAATTGTATCATCCCCAACGAATTCCCTTACTAATACTTAAAATAATGCCTTTCGGGACAACATCAGGGTGTCAGAAATGTGTGCTTTTACCCTTAGAAGGAGCTTCAAAGCGCGGCGACACTCTCGATAGAAGGAACATTTACCTCGGGGTAATCTGTGAGCCTCCCCCTCAGTCGAATGCACACTTCTCAACGTCGGGAAGGCTTCCTGTTCGTCTTCCTTCCAGAAGCCACCATTTCCATCAACTTGCATACACATTCGATCAAGGAAGTACAGACAAAAGTGTGTGTTGATGAATCTCCACGCACACCCAGACCGCCCTTAGAAGGATGGAGAAAACAAAGCTCATGACGGACCATATGGGCCTTTCCAAGCCATAAGAACTTAAACAGAACCCGTTGCAAATGGAGAAGTGTATCCGACGGGAGTGGAAGGATTGAAAGACGGTATGTGAATATTGGATATAAGTGTGAAACACACACTTATATCCAATATTCATTCCCCCTTTTTACATATTGTATTACATTGGGTTTAAGTAGGTTAGTCATAGTGTGAGTTTTTAGTATAAATGATGTATTGTGGTGAGAGTAGAGTGAAAGTAGGATTTAGCTAAGTTAGCTTAGGCAGCATTAGTTAGTCAAGACTGAACTTTTCGCAATTCCCCAATTTTTCGGCCTTGTGCCAAATTCTTCTTGAAAAATCTTGTATTTATATTGGAAATAAATAACCACAGAGAAGACTCCAAAAACTATTCAAAGATTTTGGAGTCTGTCTCTATTGCAGTTCGAAAATTTTCTTTATGCCAGCCAAAGGAGAAAGCGAAACATTATTTCTTTAGGGAACTTTGTCCGTTTTCTCCCTCGTCTATTTTCCCTTGTTGTGCAAAGTTTTAGTCGCTTTTAAACGCAGTGATTTCAGATTAAATCCTTCTTTTAATCGTTTTTTTTTTTCGTTATTTTTGGCACATCCAAATTCCCCCGTAGTGCTCTTTAATTTCGCCAATAATAATGTTTTTGTATACTACTGATTTTTTCCTGACGAGATAATAGCCGAAAGAGCTCTCGAGAAACTTCCGCCATTTATATTTAAATTGATATACATATATAGTTTTTGTTTCACTTTCCGTTCAAGCTAATGCACCCAAGACATATGGATTTTTTTTTATTTTTGATATCGCAACTTTATAATATGTAAAAATCGATAGAGCATCAACTCTATCATAATATATACGAAATCTGCAAGAATTAAAATATATTTAAGCGTACTTTATGACCAGTCTACGCTGGGCGTCTCTGCTAGCTTATATCACAGCGATATCAAAAATAAAAAAAATATCCATATGACTTGGGTGCATTAGCTTGAACGGAAAGTGAAACAAAAACTATATATGTATATCAATTTAAATATAATGTGCGGAAGTTTCTCGAGAGCTCTTTCGGCTATCATCTTTTGCACTTTTACCAAAAGAGATACAATAATATAAAGGCGTATTTATCCACACGGAACATTTACAGAATGTCAACAGCAATACATTACATATAAATGAGTCCCCTGTGGAATTTCCACAGATTGTGCTAGTTTGTTATTATAAAGCCAGTATTCATTTGAAAATATATTTTACCCCATATATAGTAGTTATTTCACAAGTGAAATAAATATATTTGATTTGAGTGTCTTCAACATTTAGAGCTTCACTATTAGTAAATACTGACCTAAATCCATACGCATTTCAAAAAGTAAAGTGCATTTTTACGCATGTGTACACAAGTTTTTAAGTCGATTCATGGCGCCAAGTTCATATTCTTTTCAATTTTGACCCTTAGCATTTACTTTTACCGATTAAAGAGCAAAAAGAATTAGATCCACATGTTCGAATTCTCTATATTTCAAGTTTTCGTAGACGGACAATTAACAAAGGAGTTATATATATATATATATATATATATATATATATATATATAGAGAGAGAGAGAGAGAGAGAGAGAGAGAGAGAGAAAGAGAGAGAGAGAGAGAGAGAGCTCTATACACGAAGAATTTTAAAGATCTGTGGACCATCAGACCGCGCTTACTTGCATCTTGTCTATCAAAAGCATTACTGTCATAGAAACCAGCCTGTATTTAATAAAATTCACACTTCACAATATTGAGTACAAATAAGTGTCATAATTAAGTTGTAGACATAGTTTCAGTTATGAAATAACTTTTTGTTATGTTTTGGTTTCGGTTTCGATTCTAGCTGATAGCATTCAAATCATTTTTTTACTTTTAAAATCAAGGCTATATAATGACCTTATAATGATGAATACGAAACCTGTGTTAATGAAAACATCTTATTTTAGGTTATTTTACGACCGGACAACGTCGGGCGCCCTGCTAGTATATATAATAGTTAAATGTGCGTACACGTGTGTTAAAACATGTCTGAATTTAATACACATTCCAATGAAATGGTATAGAATTTTAACTAATCAGCATTGACAAATTAATCGATTGAAGGATCGGTTTGATTTATCAGTGAACGCAAATATAAAAGAAAATAAAATAAACCTAAAATAATAATAATAATAAAATTTAACTTTTCGATATCGATTTATCTTAGTGCATTTTTGAAAATTTACTTGTTAGGAAATAATCGATGGGTTCCAAATAATTCGATACTATGTTAACAGTAAAATAGACTTAAGGATGAATTGAATGACCTTAAGAATGACTTGAATGATTAATAAATAACTGGAATCCTTCAAAAACAACTTGAATGATCCGGAGAATGACTAGAATTGCTTTGAGACTGACTGGTTGTAAAGTGGGTGATCATTTTACATTAAATTAATACAGAAAAGTGATCCCCCACTTTATATCACAGAGTTACAAACATAAGTACAGCATGTAGTACGAACAGATACTACACTTTGATCTTGACCAAAAGCAAATTAGGCACAAGGTCGATTTTTAAGGTGAGGAGTGAAGGGGAAATGGGGACCAACTCCCCGGGGAGGAGGGGAACTGGATAGTTACAATTGTATAAAGGGTTTCCCCTACATTGACCGAGGTCTTATATTTGGGGCTGCCCCCACATATGGTCTTTGCTTGCAGTATCTGCCGGAATAGATACTACACTTTGATCTTGGCCAAAAGGCCAAGAAAAAAGCTGCATTTATTTGCTCCCCCATCGAGCAAATTAGGCACAAGGCCGATTTTTAATGTGAGGAGTGGAGGGGAAATGGGGACCAACTCCTCGGGGAGCAGGGTAGTTACAATTGGTATGAAGGGTTGCCCCTACATTAACCAAGGTCTTATATGTGAGGTTTCCCCCACATATGGTCTTTGCTTGCAGTATCTGCCGGAACAGATACTGCACTTTGATTTTTATATTAAATTTATTTCGTGAAAATCAAAATAATTCAATGTAAAATTAAAATAAATTAAAAGCAAAATTCAAATTTACAAAACAAATTTAGGCACAAGCCCTTTAAGATCTGGGTGGGGGAGTGTTGCAGGGTCTTTGTTACTACAGTGAAAATGGAGTCTTTGGTGACTTTACTCTTGACTGGCAACATTTACCACAATGCCTCATTCACTCTGTGAACTCTAAACTAACTAATAAAAACCCCAGCGTTTTTGCAAAAAAGAATATATTTACAATTAGTTTGTGTGTGTGTGTGTGTGTGTGTGTGTGTGTGTGTGTGTGTGTGTGTGTGTGTAATTTTTTTTTTTTATATATAAATAATAAAAAGTTCTTGAATTTTGGAAGAAAAACAGTTCGTGTTCGGTAGTGGGGAATCTAGAAAAATATACAAAAAATAAAATTGCCTAGTGCATTGTTAGTAAGGTCCCTCCCTGAGCTAATCTAGAAAGTTAGATCACCTACTGTTTTCCGGGGCACCGAAAACAAGCGGGAAGATCCCTAATGGGAATTGGGAAGGATTCTTATCGGGTGTAGGGAGGAAAAATAAATAATTGTCAAAAACAAAAAAGGGGAAAATGGGGGGGGGGTGTAGGCGGTGATCTTCGAGTAGGGGTTGACCAGGGGGAGATAAAACAAAGAGATAGGGGTGGTAGTGGTAGGGTAGTCTCTGAAGGTTCTCTAGGGCCCAAAAACAACAAATTGGGGGACAGGATCTCATTTGTACCACCAGTCAAGAGTCTCTTTACTTTTTATTTGTCTAACTTAGCGGGATGGGCTCCGTAGGACTCAGTACCGCATGTGCCATGCTTATGGTGGTAACACGAATTCAAACTTGGCGCCTCGTCGGATGCACAAGCTAGCGTCATGCACCCACCTCTTGTCAAAGGCCACTGGAGGCAACCTCTTCCAATCGAATCTGATCTTTACCTTAAGCAGATGTTTAAAGTAGACGATCAGATCCCGATCTGGAACAGATATCCCTTCGCGGACTCGCTTGAGGCGTATGATCCATATGGCCATCCTCGCTACTGCTAGTATCGCTAGAAAAACCATTCTTTTCTCCCTAGGCAGCGGCGGATCAATGTTCTCTACAAAATATGATTCGTCGAGTTCAAGCCAGCGCTTGGCATCGATGCGAGCCGTTACCTCATTGACGTACCCTAGGAGGGTTTTGAGCCTGCTGCAGCGGAAAAAAGGCATGACCGGCTGTTTCCCTCATGTCCTCGTCGCAGCGCAGGCAGTAGATCCGGGTTTCTTCATTGTACAGGTTGAGTTCTTCAAGGAGGGGCAGTGCATTCCGGACAAGTCGCCAGGTAAGGGAAAAATCAGAGTTTCATTTACATCTAGATTTTTGATAGATCCATTCCGGTGAAGTCCCGTCCTGGCGCGTAACTCCACTGGGAGCGGACCTCCTCCAACGACATCCTCGTCCGTTTCACTAGCGGTTCCTTTGTGCTACGCCCCACTAGCTCCCGATAAAGCCTGTTCCTAGACTGTTCGAGGACACTGGTCCCCGGCAATGCTCTAAGTGCAGACCGGCATTCGGCGTAGAATGTTTGTTCCCCCATCGGTCTCCGTCGAGCTTCGACCGAGGGGTCAGGTGTGAGATTAGAAAACGAGCTTCCAACCGCAGCGACCCATGGAACGTCTACGTACAACGAACGGCTCAGGAAGGCCAACCTCTCTGCGTGCTTGTGACACCAGAGATCAGGCAGTCCTAAGCCTCCCTCGCTCGGATTTCGAACACAGACTTCTCTGCAAACAAAATGCTTACCCTCATTCCACAAGAGTGTGTTGAGGTGCTCCTGTAAGCTGATTCGGCGTTTTGCAGGGAGGGGAAGTACAGACAGATGGTAAAGGATGAGCGGAAAGACTATGTAGCACACGCCTCTGCCCGACCCTTCAAGGACAATTTCCTTCGAACCCAAGTTTTAACAGAGGATTCGACCTTCGCCTCCACTTCCGACCAGTTTTTCTTCAGCTGAAGACCCGGTCCGAACCACACACCAACGATCCGGACTGGGCCGTCGGTCCAACTGAAGATGCCTGGAAGCGAATTTACTCCGGTCCAGGCACCCAACCGCAGACCTACCGACTTACTGCGATTGAAGTCGGCCTCCATAACTTCTTCGTATCGAGTAAGCACCTCGGTGACCACTTGAATGTCTGTGGCGCAAGACACGAACACGGTGACGTCATCGGCGAACGCGGAAACCCTGGCTCGTGTGCCTCCAGGAAGAGCTATCCTGCGCAGGACTGGTGTAGTCGCCTCGTCCCTTAACTTGCTAAGGAGGGGTTCCAACGCCAGGACGTGCAAGAGAGGCGACAGCGGACAACCCTGTCGCACCGACCGGGAGACGGCAAAAGACTCCGACAGCTTACCGTTGATCTGCACCGCTACCGTCGGATTGTCATACAGTACAGAGATCCACTTGCGGAAGTCCGGATTAAATCCGGCGGCCTCCAGCACAGATCCCAGGAACCTATGGTCCACTCTATCGAAAGCCTTGGACTGATCCAAACTGATCAGCGCGGCCTCGGCGTCGTCTTCTGTCCCCTCTATGGTCGTGTGTATCAGATGAAGATTGTCCTGAATCGATCTCCCCTTCACAGCATAGCTCTGGTCTGGTTCGATCAAGTCAGTGATGACAACCTGCAACCGATTTGCAAGAACTTTGGCCAAAATCTTTAACTATGTGTTTAGCAGAGTCAAGGACCTGAAATCGTCTAAATCTTCCTCACCACCATGCCGTTGACCTTTCCTCAGCAATGTAATCACACCCTTTGTAACCTGCCCAGGTATGGAGCCCTGAACAAACCAATGGTTGAACATATCCTTCAGAATATGGACCAACATGGGCGACAGCCTCAAGTAGAATTCGTAGGGTAGACCATCAAGCCCCGGGGACTTGTTGCAACCAACCTGCTTCAATGCAGTAATGATCTCATGTTCCGCGACAAGACTATCACAGCTAGCCGCTCGAGCCGCCATGAGGCGGGGCGAGTCGGCTAAATAGCTGCCAAACTCTTCAACCCTGAGTCTGGGTAGTTGGGTGAAGCGCTCCGATAGATGCTTTCGAAACCCTCCCGCGTCGATGCGAGGGCGTGCCCTTCCAGGTCGTTTACTTTTCGAATGTACCCGTCCGAGCCGCGTCTTAGAGCAGCCTTACGCCTAACAGCGTCTATATTAACAGCCTCGTTAGAGACTTTCATTAGCCTAGCCCTAACTATCTGGCTCTCGTACCGCTCGCTAGCCAAGCGGTTTAGGTCTTGTTTAGCTAGCGTTATCTCTAGGGGGTCCCCCTCTCCAATGCCTGGGTCATCCTATTCTCTATACGCTTCTTGGCCTTAGCCTTATCTAGTGCGAGGTTTTGGCTGTACTGGACCGAGAAGCGTCTTATTGTAGCCTTGAGAGTAACTACTACACTTTGATCTTGGACAGAAGGCCAAGAAAAAAGCTTAAAAAGCGCAGAACAACATGTATTAACAACAGCCCTTTGATCTTAACCAAAAAGGCCAAGCACAAAAGTGTTACGGACAGACCGACTGACCGACCGATGGAGTGGCGTATATAGTCGCTTGCACGTGACTAAAAATCTCATTTTTATATTTATTTAAAAAGAAAATTCAACTTTGTTATGTATAGGTTGTGGAATTTCATTCATCTGCAAGTTTATATATCTTTTGCATATTCTTTTAAACATTCATTTTAATTAATTCCATATAACTTTTTTCATTTTTCTTATAGGATGATCATATTTAATTAACTATTACGTGTAATTATATTCATGCAGACATTCTACATTTGCGTAATATTTGCGTAAAAATGTTATAGTAAACATAGACATCTTTGTATATATATGTATATATATGCGTATATATATATTTGTTTCAGAAATTGTGCCTACCAAACTCCTCTGTCAGTTTTTAGTTTACATACATGAAACGTAATATATAGGTAGTCTAATCCATGCGAAATTTTGTATTTGGGTTTTAGCCGGGGAAATTCGGTGCGAAAGTAGGAAAATTAAATAAAATAGAATTTGTCAGGTGAGGGTCGAACGACGGCATTAAGAATATGCATGCATAGGGTAATAGCCATTGTTCATGCTTTAATTTTTAGCTTTGAAGCAAACATGTATTCATAGCTCAGGCATTAACGTCAAAAAAAATTATATCGTAAGCTAAACGTTTTGGTTTCGACTCTCGGTGATGGCGCACGAGTAATTTTTTAAAAAACTTTTTAAATCATTACTGTATATTTTGTTTAATATAAAACGTACGCAATCTGTATTAATCAAAATATCATATTTAAGCGTATCTTACGACCGGACAAAGGCGGGCTTCCTGCTTATATATATATATATATATATATATATATATATATATATATATATACACACACATGGGTGGTACCTGTGTCTGTGTGTGTCTGCGTGTGCCTGTGTGTGTATATAATGGTTTTATAGATTGGTTTCCTAAATATAAATCCAATGAAATCCGCGTGATTATTAAAGGGTGCTTAATGGAGGACAGAGCTGGGTTATAGTTTACAATAAACTTGAAAGAATGTGTAACATCATTTGCTTCTTTGAACGGGCAGTATGAATGCAGTCTTTACACTAATATTATACTGCCAGAACAGATACTACTCGTTGATCCTAGCCTTCATGCACAGAAATTTCATTTTAGATCGGCTACACGATCATCATACAAGAAGAATTTTAAAAATACTTTTATTTGTATTGAAACTTCAGTGATCAGAAAAATTATATGACAACGAAACAGGTGGTGCAAATCATAAACGGAGAAGATAATCATGAAAGAATGATATCCTTAGAATAATCCCCTACTTTTCGACGTGATATCTGAATGTATTGCCCATAACAAGAGGAGTTAATGTTCGTGGGCATAGTTTCCTGGCAACAAAACAGATACTATACTATTCCCAATCAAAGAAAAGAGAAGGTAGCCCGAATTTCTAAATGCGAAATAGTGTTTTCGTTAATTTGACATTCTTACGCTATAAATATAATTAGTTAAAATAGAAAAGAGTATTTTAGTGGGGCAATCAGGCTTAAGTTAGAAATACTGTTTTTGTCGATCCGTCACGCCTAAATATGAAATAGCTTTTCCGTTACCCTGCTTGCTTACGTTTGAAATACTAATTATATCGGCCGGATGATATCAACTAATCGTATTCATATGTGCTCCCGCATCATAATGTGACTTCCAATTAGCATTCACTTTTACCTGTCACGCTTATGTTTCAAATAGTATTTTCATTATAAAACGCGTATCTTGGATAGATGCAAGCCAAGAGGATCCGTTATCTTTAAGTATTGACAAAATAATCGATAAAAGGATCGGTTCAATAGAATCGATGAACACAAATATTTGCTAATTGAAACATCCAAAACTTTCTGAAATACTTCTTAGAAATCATTCTGAAGTAACCAAAATTTAATATAATCTCAAATATTGATTTTATAAAATCCGAATCTATTACTGTATTTCAATATTAAACTATGCTTGTACGAAAATAATCTATAATTAAATATGTAAGTATAGTTTCTGATCAGAAACATAAATGATTGTTTATCAAAACTGAATTTGTTCAAACTGCACTGATGTAGATAATTATCGACATGAATCTACTGCATAAAATAATGATAGGCTTCTTTGAAATATTTAAAGTGTGGCTCACCACGATGTGATGAAATAGCATTTTTTAAGGGACATTTTACATGTCATAGATGGTTTCATAGTCATCTTAGATTGATGGTGCGTATTGCCATTATTCGTTGGTCATTAGACTAACATATACAGTCTTATTTTTCATAGTAGCTCAATACATGATATATATGTGTAGAGCAGTGTCTTGAATGGACAACTATACATTAGAGAGAGGGGGGGCTTTCCCCACATGTTATCATTTGGGTAAGACATTTTATTTCTTATCAGAGTTTCATTTACATCTAGATTTTTGATAGATCCATTCCGGTGAAAATTTTAGTGGGAGATAAATCATGGAACTTTTTTCTTTTTTCCTTTTTTGTTGGGGGATTTCAAATAAATACGTTATTGCGGTAAGAACATGGGAGAAAATTAAATTTACTTAAACTGTCTGAAATATATACAAAAAATGATTCCTTACTTAAGATCACTCGATAAAAATAAATCCAAAGGAAAATCCTGTATGTCTGATTATAAAGAAAAACTGTAGATTCCATTGCTAGAATCTTCTTTGCAAAACATTATTGGGGGCTAATCGTCCAACACTACGGCGCATATTGCCATAGTTCATTGGTCACTAGAATTAGCATATAAAAACTAGTTTCCATAGTGGCCTTTGCTCAATATACGGTAATTGCGTAAAACTGAAAATCTAGTATAAAGACTAATTATTATTTATATATATGTTTGTGCTTGTGTGGCATTTTCTATGATACTCCGGAATTTATCTACCAAGTTCCTTTTTGAATATTTGCTCTAAAGACTTTAAACTAGATAAAAAGGGTATTTGGACCTAGACAACACTTTTAATTCTGTTTTACGCTGTAAAATTTGTTTCTAAAGACGTCAAAATGAAAAGAAATGGGTTACTTTTGCAGAAGTATATCGACTAACTTCTGAGCATGTGTACTTCTTTATTTTTAGCTTGGACGTGCTAAGTAGTAAGTTTTCTTTTAGCCCTCTGGTGATAGCTTAGATGGTTTGAAGCGCTAAATAAGTGCGGGTCGCTGTTTTCGTTTCGATTTGAGATGATGGCATATTTGACGTTATATTTTTGTCTAGCCGCACTGATGAGCTGTGAAACAGCGAAACAGTACTGTATGTGGATGACTATATATATATATATATATATATATATATATACTCGTGATGGTCAAAATAAAAAACATATGTAAATTCATTCCGTTTGGGAAAATTGTCGGCTTGTAAATTGTACAGGCGAGGTATCTTATATTAAAATGACAATTGTAACTATTTTCAATCATTTCAGGAGGTGCATATGGCAGACAATGAATAGTTTTTGTCACATTAGAAAAGTCAAAATTTCAATTTAATAGAACATTTTGTCGTTAAGTAATGTTAAAATAAAAAAAAATTGCAAATATTGTTTAAAAAGATTTTGAAAGCGATTTAATAATACTGTATAAGTATGAGTCGCTCTAAAGACATATATTTGCCTGAGAAGCAGCGTATCTTTGATTTGCGGGCAGAAGGAAAGACACACGTGGAAATCGCAATCATGGTCGGATGTTCAAGATCGGTGGTGACCAAAGTGCTCCAGAAATGTGCTGGGGGTATTTCCAATAACAATCACAATAAATGCGGACGAAAGAAAAGCACCACCGAAAGACAAGACCAGGTACTGGACAAGGTGGCAAAGAAAAGTCGATTCCAATCTACAAGTCACATCACTGAAGCGTGAAAACAGGCTTCTGGTGCCGACGTTTCGAGAAACACTACCTACCGAAGGTTCCGGCAATTGGAATACCGAAATCGTATAGCTGACACCAAACCGCTTCGTAACAAGAAGTAGATGTTGAAGAGGCTTCGATGAGCAACTGCTCATCAAACCTGGACTGCAGACGAATGGCGGCGTGTGATCTTTTCAGATGATTCTCGACTTCGGTGACGAAGGGCCACGTGTTTGGCGAAGAACCACGGAACGGTATAACCAAGTATGCATTAAAAAGTCTATGAAGTTCCACAGTCTTGCATGGTTTGGGCTGTATGAGTGATAAAGGTGTTGGTAAATTATGCTTCATCAAACGAACTGTAAACGCAAAAGTGTACCAAGATATTCTGGAAGATAATTTACTGCCAGTGTTGGTTAACCAATTTGACAGGGAAGCTACAGACATAATATTTCAAATTGACAGCGGCACACTCTGCCAAGATCACGTCTTCCTGACTCCGAGAACGATCAATCCCTGTTCTTGAATGGCCGGCAAACTCGCCAGATTTGACCGTTATTGAAGCCTTGTGGGATCAGATGAAAAGGAAGCTCCGCAAAAAAAACCCTACTACCCTTGCAGCCATGAAGATTGAAATCCAGAACACATGGGATTCAGTGTCTACACATGATTGCGAGAAGCTTTTTGATTCCATGCCCTGGCGAATTGATGCTGTTATCAAGGCAAAAGGTGCTGCTACTAAATATTGATTAATTTTATTTGTATTTGTGTTAATAAAAAAACTATTTTGTTTACGTACCTGCCTTGTTCTATTATTTTGAAACACGAAATATTCAAAAACTGACATTGCAATTGATATGAAAAATAAATTATGTCGTAAAACAACTATTTCAGTTAATTTAGCATGATAAGGATATTTTAACATCAATTACATCTCACAGATCGTCCTCAATAAGAATTTTGCGCCAAAAAATCTGATTTTCTATTTTTTGACCAGCACGAGTATATGATGGACTCTCCCGTCGCTTTCGACGTATGAGGTTCGGACAACCCATATTTCTAAAACTTATTTATGCGTTTGACTCTGATGACTTTTTAGGACTTGCAAACAAGGCCACAGATAGAACATGAATGTGAATATAACGCTGCAGATATTGGTGCGGCTGCTAGTCGTTTTGCTCTTACTCTGTTTTCTTTCAATTGCCTTAAGCTTTCAGATTGAAACCTCTGGATACCTTCAAAACACCTTGATCTAAATCCTTTTTGGTCATTCACCTCATCTTCAAGACTCCTGTATGGTATGTTCACTGCAGACAAATTACTCTTCAACTTGTCCTTGTACCTAAGCCAAGGACGTCCGACAATTCTTTTACCACCCTCAAATTGACTGTACATCGCAATTTTTGGAATTCTGTCATTGGGCATCCTCAATACATGACCAGCCCACCGCAATTGCGATTGAATAAGGAATGATTCAATGCCAGATATTTTGCATTTTGTGAATAATTCGGCATTTGATACCTTATCGCGGAGGCTAAGACCACATATGGAGCGTAGACAGATTTTGTGGAAAACGTCCAGCTGATTAATGTTATAGTCAAGTCATGTCATATGCTAGTGGTACTATGTAACCCAGTACTACCTGCCTCATGGTCGAGTCACCGGCGACTAAACTGGTTCCCCCACCAGACTTGTTTGGTGAGGAGGACGGCTAGTCTCCCTGAAGGACTAAAAACAAGACTTTTCAAAGGGCGAATAAACCCCTTTTCGGGGTCAACAGCCAACTAGCATCAAGTGTGTTTGTGTGTATGTATACTTATATATACTTTTTTTTTCGCCGGTACAAGGAAATTACCAGGTTGGTGTCTGGGGGCGCGGTTATAACACTAAAAGAAGGAAACTCTTACATCAAACCTGAGGGCTGTTGTCTGCTTGTTCTGTGGCAATTGGTTTGCACCGAGTGAGTTAATCAACAGTTTCAAAAAGTGTGGATGGTCCTACACGAGCCTTCACCACTTAAATCAAATCATTTATGTGGGTTTCTGGCAGCTTATCGTAATTTCATTATGAAAACCTAACACTGTCCTGCAAGAAGTCCACTGGCGATGGAGTGAAAGCGACGGGGGCAGGTAAAGGATATTACTGGAAGTCCTCAGCCGGATCTCTGCACCACTGTGCTATGATAGATGGTCGTTCGAGCACAAACCTGTGAGCAATTGTGCTGTTTGTGTCCTCCATCAGGGACAAAGCAGCCCTATTTAGGGATAGCACTGCTTTCCCTGTAAAAGGAGCCCTAAAAATTGCTTGGTCACCACGTAACTTTCTTAACTGTATTCCCGATTTAGGGATAGCACTGCTTTCCCGATAAAAGGAGCCCTAAAAATTGCTTGCTCACCACTTAACTTGGTAGCCCGCTGCAGCTGTCTGGTTATCCAGTTGCGCAGTCAGAACAATAAAATACGACAAAAAACCTCAACAAAGAATCTCTCAATAGGGTGTTGGAATGTCCGTACCCTCCAGGATAATGACGCTGCACCTGAGCGCAAGACAGCCCTTGTTTCTCTTGAGTTACAGAGGCATGATGTTGACATTGCTGTCTTATGTGAAACTCGCTTGCCTGGCAATTCTCAACTTAGAGAGGAAAAGGGTGGATATGACTTCTTTTTGGTCGAGTATATATATATATATACATATATATATATACCTGTAGAAATATATTTTCTTATAATATATACCAATCCTTACTTAAGAAGCTCAATGTAATTACAAAGCAATATAGTGAATATATGTCAATATATTACTATGACAATATTCCAGAATTCATGATGTTTACCATCTTATAATTAGTCTTTTAATTCAGTTGACATTTGCAATTATTGACAGTATCTGTTTCGTAGCGCAAAATCAATCACTTAATTATTATATCAATCAGTGAATCTATTATGTCCTTAACTCATCAGAAGAAATAGCAACAATCAATCCGTCAAAAGGTGATAAAGTGTGATTTCACATGATTAAAATCCGAAAATTGAAAGAGAAGCTGCAAATACTTTTAATATGTTTCTATTACGCCATTTTGAATTTTAAAATGAAGTAATGTTTGTTTAATCCGCCTTACAGTGCACACATAAAAATCACTTACCAAAATATATTTTTTTTAATTGATAGATTTGATAAATGTTCCCTACTGGAACTGATCTAAGTATCATTATAAACCAGAGTAATGCTAAATTATCTTTTCCGACTACGACTAATGTAGTTAAAACTATTATAAGTTCTAATAATGTCAAAATAGACAAAGAGACAAGTGAAGGAGGATTATTAAATAATTAAAATATTGAATGGAATTCATTTTGCAACTGACGGAATATTGACGAATATCTATTAGAAGGTCAACGTCTCACTTCCAATATAGTATATAAATGTGAAGTAACAAAGAATGATTTAATAATCATACAGCATCCTTGACAATATCACAAGCTTACAATAAGAAGACAAAACATCATTAGCAAATCGGATAAGGGAGTTAAGGGATAACAAAATTGGATACAAATTGAAATGGTCGATATTGGGTTGTGATAATAATTACTGACCAAAAAAGTCTGGCCGATGTAACCTTTGCAACCTCAAATCGTATCATATAATAATATCCAAAGAAAACCTTCTCAAAAACTCCAGGAAGTAATTCAAAACTGTACATAAATCAAAGTGTAAATTATCTCGACTTAAACCTGATTATAACATGCATTAAATTAAAACTAAATTAATGTACTTTGTAAGAAAAGTTAATTTTGATTAATAAAGGTTGATATAGATTAATCTATATATATATATATATATATATATATAAGTGAAAGTGTCTGAGATTTGGGAAAACTTCAACGATTTGACCTTTAAGAACTCTACCAAACTCCTCCGACAATTTTGAATATACGCACTTGACATTTTAGATATAGATCTCTTGGACATGGATCTTACTTAATAACTTGATTTGAGCCCAAAACAATACATTTTAAGGGGTCATAATAGGGATCAAACTAAAAAAATGACCTCTACGGTCTCTTCCAAATTACTCAGATAATTTTTGGTCTAAATATTTGAAATTTGACATAAAGGATATTCAGAGATAGGGCAAGTTTTTTCATCAGTTTGGGTCGAAAATTTTTAGTTACCAATATATAAATGTATGTATGGATGTCTGTTTGCATGTATGCCTAAAACTTTCAATAGAGGCGACGGATTTTACCAAGATCAGTATCGTTTTAAAGTTCGACCTTTCATACGACAAATATCGAAACATTGGCTAAAAACATTCAATTAGACACTTTGCTACAGGGGGGTCACTTTCTTCGCCGATATTTCTAAAGTTATTTTCTCCTTTAGATTGTCTAGCCTCAATTTTAAAAAAATGTCGCTTTCGGTTTGGCGGTGGTCGTAGCGGCAGAAACGTTAGGGTTTACCCCGTTCTTTTCCTCCTTTGCGGTACGGGGTCGAGCCTGCCTTCCTACTACCACGAGTCAATATTTTTTAACTTTGACCCCTATTATGACCCCTTCAAATTTATTGTTTTGGGATTAAATTAAGTTATTAAGCTAGATCCATGTCCAAGGAACCTCTATCTAAAATTTCAAGTGCGTTGACCCAAAATTGTCGGAGGATTTTGGTAGAGTTCCCAAAGGTCAAATCGTTGAACTTTGACTCCTTAATCGCCAAATTTCTGGCCAAAAATCGATCACATCGATTTTCCCAAATCTCAGTACCCTGTATATCAAATGTCGAGTCTGTAGACTAAAATTTAACAGAGTTATTGCGTAGGGAAATGTACACAGACACACACACACAGACATACACACACAGGCACGTTTACTTTTTTAGATATATAGATTGTATAGTATATTTTCAAAATATTACGATAAGACATAATGTAAATAGCATTAAATTCTATAATAGTCATATACAATTAGTTTAATTGGATGTACTAAGTAACAAATGGGCTTAAATAACACATAGTTTGGAAAATAGATTAGTATATAATATACGAAACTATCATAACATTATAATTTAAGTATTTTCTATGTAGAGATTAATACTTTATATAAATATAATAAGCTAATGAAGATAAACAGAATGACAATGGTATAACTTTATAAACTAAATTAATTTAGATAATGATAGCAAATAGGATGCAAGATATATCTAAATTAATATTAAATATGAACAATGAAGGAAAGTATGATAATATATCTCTCATAATATAGTGCTTCATTGTAGAGTGATAAAAAGAGTAAGTTAGTTTATGGATAGGAAAATAAATTTGTAATAATTATAATAGTACAAATGGATTTATAGCAATCAGATTCCAAATATTGATTTAAAAATAAACTGGATAGGTTTAAAGAAGTGATTATTATGAGATTGATAAATGGTCTCAAATATATGAACCAAATGGGTTAATTGTTAGAATGGATGTAAAAACAATATTATAGTTAAAATAAGATATATCTATTGACTATCTATTAAGATAAACTATACATTTTTAAAAGATATATTAATTAACGAAAGATTTATAAAATCATTTCGGAATTATAAGTTTAATTTAAGTGGTGAAAATATACATAGGATAGGGTAGGCTTTAGCGTAGTAAACATAATCTATAATATTATGTCTAAACAATATAATTCTTAATTAACATAATATAAAATTAGAATAAGCTTTCAGTTAAATATATATTCATTTAATTATAACTAAAATAACATATTATTATGAGATTAGGAAACTCTGAAACCTTATTATTAGAGAATTAATATATATTCAATGGTAAATAAAATCATACTTAAATAAGTAAAAGGTTCGGAAAATGTTTATTAATACTAGATTGTCGAATGTTGAACTTGTGAAATGTTAAATCAAAAAATATTACTTTCGAAATAAATAAGAATAATATTGGCAAAATAATATAAATAAATTAATTGATTAAAATTAAGTTAAATGTAAGTAACCAATTAATTTACAATTTGACATTAAGAAGATATTAAGTATGTCTTAAGTACATAAATATCGATTGACATAGTTTTTATGATAATCTTTTTATATTGAACGGATTGGTGAATTAATTTATAATATCTATTGATTTAATATTTTAATGACATTACGTGTCAGAACTGTATAACATTTCTTATGGATGGTATGTTAGAAGTATGAATTTTAAAATTAAAGATAAAAATAAGAAAAGTTAATACATCGATAGATTTGTTCTAAGGGCGGTAACTCTATCATACTTTAAATTAAAATTAAATAAAATTAATTTTAAATTTTTACGCTTAAGGTAAACAATTGAGTATTCAGCAAATTTTTAATCTCAACCAAACGTAATTATACATTTAAAATTGACTTATACTAAAAATTTTAATTGGAATAGTAATATACTTGAGTATAACAGTCAAGTGGACTGAATTATGTATGGTTTCAATTCGAATCAATAAATTGTTTAATATAATCGTAAAGGTTTCTAGGCATTTTTTTTAGTTTAGTTTAGTTTCGTATGTAGTTTATAATTAATGCTGTTATTTTCATAAGTATGCATATATGAATTAGAATAATTAAATTTACTAATTATTAAATAGAACATTTTGGTAGAATATTCATAAATTAATAGAGAATGTTAGTACGAATACTCGACTTTAGTGACTTTTTAAATTCAAAATGGAAATATATTAAAGGTATTTGAAACTTCTCTGTCAACTGTCGGATTTACATCATATCAAATCACACTTTATTTCCTTTTGACGGATTGGTTGCTCACATTTCCTCTTGTGAGTTAAGGGCATAATAGATTCACAGATTGATATAATAATTAAGTGATTGATTTTGCGCTACAAAACGGATACTGTCAAGAATCGTAAATATCAGCTGAATTAAAGGAATAAATCATAAGATGGTCAACATCATGAATTTTGGAACATAGTTTTTTGTCATTTAATCACTATATACACACACATATATATATATACATATATATATATACATATATATATGTATATGTAATTTAATCACTATACACACACGCACTAATATATATACATATATATATATACATATCTATATCTATCTATCTATCTATCTATCTATATATATATATATATATATATATATATATTGAGAAGCAAGTAATAATCAATAGAGAATTTACTCTAATAATAAATAGAAAAACTGGCATTAATTAAAATATCATATTTAAGCGTATTTTGCGACTGGGGAACACCGAGTAGCCTACAAGTCTATATATAATTCTATTAAACCTTATGTTTATAATGACTATTCTGATTTTGATTTAGATCCACTAATTAATTTTTATCTAGAAAATGTCTAAACTTTTCAGTTTATGAAGAAAACACTGAAAATCAGTAAATCTTTCTTAATAGCTGTCTTATAGATATTAACTCATTTAATGAACATCTGCTGTATTTGATATTTCAAAATACTCCGAAGAAACTGAAAGTTGGCAAATATTTATCGATGCTTAATAAGTAATGTTAACACTTTACAAAAATCAGATTCATCTGAATTATCACGAACGGCATCTACTCCCGGCCCCCATTTATTTAAATAAACAGAATATAGCTCTCATTACGATCTCTCCGGCCTTGCAACTGTGATAGAAATGGAATTAATAGTGAATAATTTATGTTCAAATTCATGTTCATGTATATTAATAGACAAAAACACCAATGTGCATGTATAGAAGTATAAACCAATAATGTTATATAAATTTGTATATTCGAGTAAACAGTAGTTAAATGCCGGATTTATTTTCTCATATGTGGAACTAAAAACATACTTTATTTTCTTATATGTGGAACTAAAAACATAAGCTGGAAACGTAGATAAAAGCACCAAATTAAAATATTTTGATGACAAGAAATCAAATGAAAAGCACATTATGTAAAACATTTTACTTAATCATTTTCTCTATATTTTAAGTCAGTATAATCATTACTTCACCCTCGTCTGTCTGATTTTTATAACAGAAACATAATGCTTTTGAATTAATGATTTTATAAGAGGAATATAATGATTTTATAACTGGGCATTCATCTTATTTTAAAGAATCAAGTAAAACATTCATCTTATTTTAAAGAATCAAGTAAAACATTCATCTTATTTTAAAGAATCAAGTAAAACATTCATCTTATTTTAAAGAATCAAGTAAAACATTCATCTTATTTTAAAGAATCAAGTAAAACATTCATCTTATTTTAAAGAATCAAGTAAAACATTCATCTTATTTTAAAGAATCAAGTAAAACATTCATCTTATTTTAAAGAATCAAGTAAAACATTCATCTTATTTTAAAGAATCAAGTAAAACATTCATCTTATTTTAAAGAATCAAGTAAAACATTCATCTTATTTTAAAGAATCAAGTAAAACATTCATCTTATTTTAAAGAATCAAGTAAAACATTCATCTTATTTTAAAGAATCAAGTAAAACAATTAAAAGAGGAATACAAAGAAAAGGGAAGAAGAGAAACAAATAATAATTAAAAAAAGAATAAAAAATTAAAAAAATCCTACCATTTGTTTTTGACTACGTATTAAAAATGTTAGTCTCGTTTAACCATTTAAATGATCTGAGCCGCATCCAACATCACCTTTTCTCTATTTATGAATGCGTCTCATAATTATATGATTGCTTATTAACAAAGACGTTTTACTATCTGGAGAAAGTCTAGTCTTACCAAAACCGCTGACAATACTGTATTTTATTTCCAATAACTTTAGCTTCATTCCATCATTTATCCGAATTAGATCGCATCTAGCATTTTTCTAGATTTAGTGTTTGTTACATCCTATTTTGCCAACTGCAACAAAGTACATCTTAATTTGGTAAAATGTGATGAATTTATAAGACCATGCACTTTGAAAATTACAACCGCACAAACATAGCCTGCTCTCAAAGTTTAGTGAAGCCACACAAAAATGTATGTCATTAAGAAAACAGGATCTCAATTTTCTAATGTGTAAAAGTACACTCGCATTGAAACTATGAATTACTTTATCATATAGCTGAAACTCTCATAAGTGATATCAAATAATTACATAATGAGCAATTGATTTATGCTTTTCTCTTACGAAATGTTATTGTTATTGTTATACATATATATATATATATATATATATATATATATATCAGGTTGTTGCACAAGTTCCCGATATTTCATAAAAATTTTCCGTTCTAAAACATGTTTTGATATTTGACAAAGTGTTATATATAGAAAGCACGTCTTCTATTCTACAAGATAATGGTCATTGTTTTTTTCTCATACAGTTTTTTTTTCGTTTTACAGAACCGTTAAATAGATAGTCAAGTAAATAAAAAATCACATTTTCGATAACTTCTTTTCACGGTTAATAGAGGTCTAAAAGCGAACTGTTCGAGATTGGTTTAGGAGACTCAAACACGGTATTTTTGGCCTCCATGACGCTCCTTGTTCCGGAGAACCAATCACGATAGACGAAGACCACTTCATGGTTTCTTTTGAAGGAAGATGGCCATCAGACATATAAAAAATTGAGGGAAAAGATTAAGCGTAGTTTGTCGACGATATCACACCTTCAGCCGATGGAATTCAATCAAAAACTTGGAGCTTGTGTCCCACACGAGCTTACTTTTCCTGTTAAAACTCTTTGAATTTCTTTAAAAAACAGCGAGAACTTATTCAACAACCTTACACACACACACACACACACACACGCACACACACACACACACATATATATATATATATATGTGTGTATATATATACATTTTCTAAGCCTTTCAACTAGACATCGGCTTGTGAAACATCGACTTGAGCTCTCAGTAGTTGAATGGTCACACTCGGATTTTGCAATGGTTTTCTTTGATTGGCGATAGGCTTTGTTGTGTATGGCGCGGTTGCTCACGTTGCTAATCGCCTATACTGAATCCTCATCAGCTCACAACTTTCTGTATCCTCGGACTCTTAATTTCTCAAATCTTACATCACTAAGACATTCTTCTGAATAGATACAAAAACTTCTCCCGAGCAGTTCAACATCCAGTGATCATATATCTAATCCTCATTTAATTCCTTATTTCACTTTGAATATTACCTTAAATTTTCATTCTATCCCTAAGCTAAGTGGAACACTTCATAATACTCTATTCAACTACTTTTAAAAATTAGATAAACTCAGCTACAATATCAAAAGTGCTTCATGTCTGACCTAGTCTACGGACTTGTACAATAAACAACGACACTATATACCTATACTTCCTCTCAAAACCGCAAAAATACCGCTGCTAGTATGCTACATATATCCTATAGATACTTTACCTCCAAGATGACTGCCTTGCCTGCTTTGCATGCCAATTTTTTTTAACTTAAATTCTCTCTCTCCTGATCACTAACCAATCAACTGCGCTATTTCTCAAATTACCACTAAATCTAATTCGTTGCACGTAACTTAGAGGGGTCCTTACTCTAAGCCCTTGATCCTAACAGATTCGTAAATCGATACACATTACCTAAAGATTTCTTAGGCATGCTTTTGATTATACGCCTACCTCGTAACTAAGCTTCTAAGTAAATGCTTACTAGCCATGGTCCTATACAAAGATATAAAGTGGTCTACAATGAACAGCAACCCTTAATATCTTTTTGATAAGAGATAGTATTGCAATAATTATTACACAAACTGAACCGGTACTCATTGTAATACACACTTCAGGATATTAAGAGAAAGGCAAAGCCATCCTCCTTCGTTAGAAGTCTGAAGGCAACTTACTCAATGTCTAAAATTCCATGCATTCGTAGATAGTGAAAACATGCTACTTATCCATCTATCTATATTTAACTATACTTACAGAATGCACCATAACCCATGTCTATCAGGTATAACTGTACTCCAAATGAAATGTTCTCTTTTATCTATACTGAGCATATATCTTATCTTTCAGTTGTATTAAATACTTAGTTTGGCCACCAAAACATAATTTCTAATATCAAGTAAATCATACTTTAACACTTTATCCTATTGTAATGTTATGACCCTTTAGGCTGTGATCATAGCGTAGTATCTGTTAACTGTGGCAAGCGGGGTCAAGGGTCAAAACATTATTATTATTGTTATTGTATTCTTGTTAATTGATTGGAGCGACGGAGTGGCGCTGGATCAGTTATTATGATTAGAAGAATAAAAAATTAAATTACGGAAGAAATGATTGACGTGTGAATCGCAAAGGGAACGTGAAAATAGAAAATATATGTACACATTATTTTGAGGTTTTGAATAAACAAATAACTAGTTGTGGATTAGGTTGGTCTGAGATACGTAATTAGGTGACGTAAGAGAACACGTGATGTAGTTAGTTTTGGAGAGATCCAGAGAGTTGAGGATTGACCACCAGAGCGGAGAGACGTCTAGACAGGGGTTGACAGACAGCTAGGAGCTGGCTGTAAGAACAGAAATGTAGACAAACTGCAGATCATGTAAAAACCATTTGAGACAACTGTAATAAATTTATATTATAAAAATATAAAGAGTTGTTTTAATGGTTTCACAAATAAGAACAGATGTCTCAAATGGTCGGTGCTGATCGCTTCATGGTTCGTCAAGGAGCAGCGGAAAGATACAGTAGAACTCTTCAAGAAAAAATGTATGAAGCATATATTATTCTTCTTATATATGAACTGTAAAAATATCCCGTGTGATAAGTCTGATACAACATGACTCGGTTTACACGTCAATATCATGTCCCCTGGCTACCAACATAGATACGATTTATACGTTTATTATCTGTCTATTAAAAGAACAGTATCTTACATCAACTAGATAACACATGACACGTTTTAATATATCATCTCCTCCAATATAAACCAATATACAACACTATTCCTAAACTTACTAAACTATACCTAACCATACATTCCCAAACTTACGAAACTATATATCTAACCATACATTAACTCGTCTCTCTCAAACATGCTGTTAAAAATTTAGTTGCTTCCACTGCATGAAATTTTACCTATCCCATCTATTAAAAATGAAAATGGAAAGCATAGTAATGTCCTTTTTTAACCACTTTTGAGGAGTGAAACTTTTCAGTAGATATTAACCTAAATAACCAATTACTATTAACTACCCATGCGGGGTCGCAAAAATATCTGGATTAGAGCCCAGGCGCGGGGCGAACCCTTTCGGAGCTGATAGACCCGTAGATCTTCCCGAGTCAGCCGTCTAGGAGAAGGAAAACTCTGAAGCTAAACCTAGGGGAGGGAGGCCTCTTCAGTCCTGGACGACAACCTTCCTAGAGCTGGGGACTCAAACAAATCAGCGGTTGGCAAACCTAAACTGCTTAAGGAGGAGATAGGCTCTGTTTATCGCCCGGCTTTTATACTCCTTCTTTGCCTATAAGCCAGGCGTAGAGTTGCTATCACAAGGACTCATCTGAATCACCCAGTGGTTGACCTTGTTTCCTGACTAGGGCAATGAACGCCGCTATTCCCTGTTCCAGACACATCTAATCCCCCTTAACTGGTCACAGTGGGGTGCTTCGTACCATATATGTCGGTGCAATTGGACTGGGCTGGCTTTGCCTAATGGATTTAGGGTACCGGATTGACAGTTCCTGGCTGCTGTTTCCGACTGATAGTACAGGCGCCCTAACTCTTTGGTAGCGCTTAGAGCGGCTGCTCCATCAACAGTTGTATAATATCGCGATGTTTGTAGTGCCATGTCGCACATAGAAAGGGACCCTGCACCCATCCCTGGTGGGCTTTCCTGAGGTCACAATCCTGTGGGTGAGGACAGCTGATGGTCTACTTGTATTGCATGTCTGCTATTCTGCACAACTACTTGTCCAGCACCCCCTCACTCACTCACCCTAACTGAAACTTTTAAATTAAATAAAATGAAATGACAGCTCAAGCAAAACTTACGTTTAAACCAGGACTAAACTCAAAGAAAACCAACCTGCCTCCTTCCTTGAGGCTTGCATTTACGAATATCCGCGGGCTTGGAACTAACTTAGATGATGTTGAATCATTTCTCCTTGTCAACACCCCAGATATCTTAGCATTAAGTGAAACTAACCTTCACTCCTCCATTCCCTCTAACTACTTTAACATGCCTGGTTATCTCCCATTCTGCCGTAAGGACTCGGGCAGACATATGCATGGGTTTGGAGTCTATATTCGTAACACCCCCCCTGACTAGAGAAATAAAACTAGACTCAGATGACCAGGCCTATATGTGCTTCAGACTAAATGTGCAACATAATATTAGCTACTTGTATTTTCTCTACCGCTTTCCTCAGCCCAGGAGTGTACCATAATAAACAAAGTTTTTGACAGCATAGATATAGCACTCTCCCTCGATACTAGTGCACAAGTACGTGTATTTGGTGACTTCAATGCCCACCACATTAACTGGCTAGGATTGTCTAATTACACAGACGTAGCTGGTAGCACAACACATAGCTTTTCTATATCCCATTCCCTATCTAAGACGGTTACATTTCCGACACGTTTCCCAGACCAGCAATACCAACATGCCTCACTTCTAGATCTCTTTCTGACAACGGTCCCCGATGATTGTACAACAAATGCCCACAGCTCATTCGGGAATGCTGATCACGCTGTGATAATGGTAGAAATCACCCTAAATTCTTGCCCTAAAACTGAAGACCCACTATTCAAAACAACGAGGTATTACAAAAAGGCTGACTGGGAAGCCTCAGGGAACTCATCAGAGATGCCCCATGGCAAAATATATTTTCTCTTCCAGCGGAACAGTGTGCAAATGAGACCACTGAATGGTTCGAAACTGCAATTGAAGCACATGTTCCCGCACGGAAATTCTATAGCAAGCCCCACTCTCCCCAATGGTTTACTTCTGCTTGTGCAGCTGCTATTGCTCAAAGGCAGTTTGCATTCCGCAGATTCAACCGACATAAGTTCAGCTCAAACAAACAGAAGTATATAAAAGCTAGAAATAATTGTAAGGGAGTGATAACGACAGCTAAGACAGATTACTCCGAAACCACCAGAAAACGCATCGAAGAACAGAAATTAGGAACCCGGGAGTGTTGGAAAATCTACAACAGCGTAGTAAATAATGGGCAGTCAACGAGTCCCCCACTAGCAAACAATCATGAGGTTTCTTACACGGCAAACGACCAGGCTAATCTGCTTGCCAGTCGGTTTGCCTCAAACTCCACACTGGACCCGGCACACCCCTTCCTCCCTGACTTTCCTTTGCGGACAGACGCCACACTAGACGATTTGAAAATCACCCTTTCTTAGGTACATGGTATGATAAAAAACCTTGACACCTCAAAAGCATGTGAACCAGATCTCATCCCGGCTGTGCTATAAAAAAAATGCTGTGCCGAGGTTGCTCCAGTTCTTTCCAAACTTTACAATAAATGCCTTAACGAATCTTGCTCTCTCGAATGCTGGAACACCGCTTCTGTGGTACCAGTCTTCAAGAATTCTGGTGAAAGAAATCACCCACTAAATTATCGCCCCATTAACCTCCTCCCGCTTTTCGCCAAAATATTTGCGTCCTTAGTTAATCAAGCCCTAGTCCAGCACCTAACAGCTGCTAAACTCTTGACTGACAAACAATATGGATTCAGGCAAGGCCGTTCAACAGCAGATATCTTAACTGTAGTCTCTGAACGTATATACCGTTCACTAGAAAAACAGGGGAGGGTAGAGCGGTAGCCTTTGATATATCTAAGGCTTTTGACAGGGTATGGCACGATGGTCTTCTAAGGAAAATTAGATCATATGGAATCACTGGAAGAATACATAATTTAATTAATTCCTTCTTAGGTAAGAGAAAAATCCAAGTTGTCCTCGACGGTCGTACATCTAAACAATATGACATAAATGCGGGAGTATCTCAGGGGTCTATCCTTGGACCTATATTATTCCTGGAAATTCATAAATGACCTACCTGATAAAATTGTTTCGGAGATGGGTATATTTACCGATGACACCAGTCTTTATAACAGATATGAGGGGAAAACCAATGAACACATATCCAAGGAAATGGCAGAAACACTAGAGGATGACCTCCAATCTGTAGTGGAATGGGGACAAAAATGGATGGTGACATTCAATGCTGCTAAGACTAAACTTGTTTCCTTCAATAACTACAAGAAACCTTCTCTACTACAAATAGCAATGGCCAAAAACACATTGCCTGAAAGTACTTCTTTTAAACTCCTCGGCCTTACGTTTACAGAGAATATGAACTGGAATAGATACATTGAGAGTACTGTCAAGGCTGCTGTAAAGAAGGTTGGCTCCTTTTACCGTGCTAAAAAACTACTTACGCCTAAAAGTATTATAAAAGACCACCTTTTTCCCATGTATGGAGTACTGTTGTCACATCTGGGCTGGTGCATCTGATGCTTGTCTCTCGCTCCTGGACAGGGTTCAAAAGAGAGTCGCCAACCTGATAGGTCTGAACTGTCATCTAGGTTTCAGCGTCTGTCCCATCGACAAGCAATAACGTTCAAATAATAATAAAAGTTATCAGAGCAATAATGTTAAAATAATGTTTAAAAGTTATCAGATGCAATAATGTTAAAATAATGTTAAAAGTTATCAGATGCAATAATGTTAAAATAATGTTAGAACGTTATCAGATGCAATAATGTTAAAATAATGTTAAAACGTTATCAGATGCAATAATGTTAAAATAATAATAAAAGTTGCTACATGCAATAATGTTAAAATAATATCAAAAAGTTATCAGATGCAATCATGTTAAAATAATTTTAAAAGGTTATCAGATGCAATAATGTTAAAATAATAATAAAAAGTTAGCAAATCAATAATGCTGAAAAATGTTAAAAAGTTATTAGATGCAATAATGTTAAAGACATGTTAAAAAGTTATCAGATGCAATAATGTTAAAAAAATGTTAAAGAGTTATCAGATCAATAATGTTAAAATAATGTTTAAAAGTTATCAGATTCAATAATGTTAAAATAATGTTAAAAAGTTATCAGGGGCAATAATGTTAAAATAATAATAAAATGTGTTCAGTTGCAATAATGTTAAAATAATGTTAAATGTTATCAGATGAAATAATGTTAAAAAAATGTTAAAAATTTATAAGATTCAATAATGTAAAAAATGTTGACAATTAGCAGATGCAATAATGTTAACATAATGTTAAAACATTAATAGAAACGTGTCACATGTAATAATGTTAAAATAATGATAAAATTTATCACATGCAATAATGTTAAATAAATGTTGAAATTTATCACATGCAATAATGGTAAATAATGTTAAAAAGTTATCAGATTCAATAATTTAAAAAAATGTTAAAGAGTTATCAGATCAATAATGTGAAAATAATGTTAAAAAGTTATTATATTCTATAATGTTGAAATAATGTTAACAAGTTATCAGGTGCTATAATGTTAAAATAATAATAAAATGTTATCAGTTGCAATATTGTTAAAATAATGTTAAAAGTTATCAGATGAAATAATGTTAAAATAATGTTAAAAATTTATAAGACGCAATAATGTAAAAAAATATTCATAGTTAGCAGATGCAATAATGTTAACATAATGTTAAAAGTTGTCATATGCAATAATGTTCAAATAATGTTTAAAGTTAGCAGATTCAATAATGTAAAAACAATATTAAAATTCATAAGATGCAATAATGTTAAAATAATGTTCATAGTAAGCAGATGCTATAATGTTCAAATAATATTAAAAAGTTATCAGATGCAATACTGTTAAAATAATAATAAATGTTATCAGATGCAATAATGTTAAAATAATGATAAAAATTATCAGATGCAATAATGTTAAAATAATAATAAAAGGTTATCAGATGCAATAATTTTAAAATAATAATAAAAGGTTATCAGATGCAATAATTTTAAAATAATAATAAAAGGTTAATAGATGCAATAATGTTAAAATAATAATAAAAAGTTATCAGATACAATAATGTTAAAATAATAATAAAAAGTTTTCAGATGCAATAATTTTAAAATAAAAACAAAATGTTAATAGATGCAATAATGTTAAAATAATAATAAAAAGTTTTCAGATGCAATAATTTTAAAATAAGGTTAATAATTCATCAGATGCAATAATGTTAAAAATGTTCAAAAGTTATCAGATGCAATAATGTTAATATCGTCTCTAAGAAGAACCTCTCTTAACTTCTGAAGTACTTCTTTTTCTGCAGAAGTCAACGTTCGAACTTCATCACTACTTCTCCATACATATGCTGCTTTCACTGGCACCATTGTCTCAGAGTCAATGATCTCATCTGCCTTAGATCCTTCAAACTCTTTCTCATTACTTCCCCTAACCATAGGATTCCATACCTCCCTAGTTGTCCGCCTCCCATGATCGCTTACATTTCCCTTCTGCACTTTCACTGTCTCAGTTCTTTCATCAGAGCTAGTTTCATCAATTTTACTTTCGTTATTAATTTCAATCCTAACCGTCCATTCAATCTCTTCTCTTGCAATCACTGAAAGTAGGTTGTTATTTTTAATTTGTTTTAACTGGAATACCAAACTCGCGACACTTTTAGCTCCTCCTGCTACTATCGATTCCCATTCTTCCTTCACTTTTCGGATATATCCACTAGATTTGGTACTTCCACTTCTTACAAAGCATTCCCACTGTACTCTTCTTTCCTCATGCGTCCACGTCTTTTTTTACATTTCCTGTTCCAACTCCCTTTGTGTCTTGGGACCCTCTCTGGCAATTCTCACTCCCCCCCTATATCCAGCCACATCCGCAGAATTTCGAACAGTTGTATGATGACGACAGGGTCCACCATGTTGACCAGTGGGACACCTACCCGACGTGAGACCATTACAAGATGTTCTAGCCTCATTCACGTCGTTATTTTCAATATTTTGTTTTGACATTCTCCCATAAATGGGGTTAGTGAATTTAAGGTTACACCACCACCGATAGTTTTATCGAGACATTATCTCTAGGAGGGTTCTCCACCAAGGTCAAAGATCCCCTCCCGACGCTTTTACTCCATCACGTTACTATTCCCATTACCACCACCAACAACAATAGAAATAAAATCTACAATGATAATGGCAACACTAATATCGGTAGCAATAATATTAACAGAAAAACAACAATATTAATGACAACAAAAACAACACCTACCATTACAGCTACAGTAATAATAAAAACATACCACCACTACTACCGCCACCACCACTACTACTACTAGTAATACTATTAATGATAATAGTAATAACCAATAATGTATATTTTGTTTTTTTAAATAATAATAATAATAATGATAATGATAATAATGATAATGATAATAATAAAAATAATAATAATAATAAGTAGAAGAACAATGACAATAATAATAATATTGATAATAATAATAATAAAGTAAAAATATTAATAATGAAAATATTAATAGTAATAATAATAAAAGTGATTATAATGAAAATAGTAATAATGATAATAATAAAAACAATAATTATAGTAATAATAATAGTAATAATTATAATAATAGTACTACTACTAATAATAGTAATAATGATTATAGTATTATTATTAGTGGTAATAATAATAATAATAATAATAATAATAATAATAATAATAATAATAATAATAATAGTGATAATAATAGTAATAATAGTAACAATACTACTACTACTAAAAATAATATTATACACATAAATTTCTACATATATATATATATATATATACATATATATATATAGTATATATATATATATATATATATATATATATATATACTATATATATATATAAAAGGCGCTTTGCCTGCGTGAGTTCGTTTTCTTATGAATGCCAAAATCTATTGACTGATTTTTTGGAGAATTGTACACAAATGTACTTTACATGCCTAACAGTGTTCTTAGATATATTTTTTCGAAATTCCTCCGAAAGTATCAAAAATTGATAATCAAAAAACTCCGATTACAGGAGGAAAAGTATGATTTTGACCAAAGTTAACGCTCTCAAATAGCCTAAGTGCACTTTAAACATTTTATCGCCACATAAGCAAAAATGCCTGGCGTATAAAATCAAGAGTCAGTGCGTTCAAAATGAATGTTTCTGTTTAGAGCACAAATGAATCACGATACTTAACTTTTGCATTTTAAATTGTAATGCAAACAATTATATAAAAATAATTTATGAAATCAACCGTAGACTCTCTACAGTGCAATGTACACTACAATGTATTGTGGACTAACTTACTGCCAGGAGGCGTGTGAAGCTTCTTCTCGGTGCACTATTGTTGAGTAACTGAGTAGAGCAGACTATCAATCGATTTTATTAAAAATAGGCAATTTTACCGATGTCTATGACAATAAAGGTATTGGAAGTGTGGAACATACGTTGATCCTAATACGCTGCAACGTCGAGTCTGCCTACTAGTATATATATATATATATATATATATATATATATATATATATATATATATACACACACTTGTTTTACATGCTTCTACATTAATTAATGTAAGAGGTTATATATATCACTTTTATTGCGTAAGCATGTAAAACAAGTGTATGTAGGTATAAATGACTAATTATTATTTGATTATGATTATCAAGCCACTTTAAGAATGCTTATTTGTGGGAGCTGTCTGGGAAATATAAACTAAGAGGCAGTCAACTAGCGTTTATATAGTCTTCACGACTTCCGCTCGTTTGAACAATCTGGATTGTCTGAACCCGAATTGTGAGTTTATCAGTTGTTAATTCACTTAATTCCCATGACATTTGTTTGGTGGCCCGGAGGTAAAGTCTTAGCAAATGGAGTCCAAAGTAACTTCGTTGTTGAGTTCGAATCTTCCGCCCAGAAGGAATTGTCTTCTCCTATAGTGATAATTTCGTAAGCGTGAAAACGTTGCAGCATATATATATATACAAAAAATGTTAAAAAACGGGCCCAAACTCTAATTAGGCTCCGTTTCTAAGTGTTTTGTCCGAATGAAATGAAACTTTGTTCATAAGTAGTTTATTATATTCAAAACATCACATCAAAACACTAGGGTCTTTGGCCGTTTTTTCTCCGTTGACTGTAAAATGCTCAAAAACACAATTGAATGTCCTCTGCTTTTTGGGGGCACATTGTATTCAATGAAATAACGTATTTTCCACTCTTAATTACGTAATAAACCTTCGTTAAAAACACATGTTTTATTGATAAACTCTGGAACTCATCGCTGGAATCTGGTTATGTGGTATACTGCCTTAGAACAACGCTGATTTTTAAAACGATTTATATCATTCAATTATCGTAGCATTCTGAATGCAAAAACGAAAGTGTCTCCTACAATTAGATTTGGTTTTTATGAGTAGCAAAGCACGAGTGTCACGCGTGGTCGATATGCATGTAGAGCCTTGTTCTGGGGTGTTATTGTTCCTTCTCAAGTCAAGCAGAGACGAGTCGAACTTATAGATAATAAAACGCTGCATTAAAATATCGCATAAAAATATCGCTTATGCATAGAGAAAACTTTATAGAATTAACACCCGTCTCCTTGAAAATGAGTTGTATGCAAAAAATGTCAAATCAGTTTTGATAATATTGAACGTAATAAACTTTATATCATAAATTTAATACAGCCAATCTATTTCGACTTATGACATAAAGAATATTGCTATAAAAACTGGAAATGTTATTATCTTCATATTCTTAGCAGAAAATAGTTGGACGTGATTTGTTTTTCTGTTTTGATATTTTGTGTCTGGTCTACAAATATAAAGCCAGTCAAATTGTTAATTTGCATTTATTCGCTTTGAAATTATCTTTTTTTATTATTTTCAGATGCGAATCAAAGTAAAAGAAAAAAAGGAAGATTGGAAATTTCTAACAAATCAATCCTATAAAATACTACTGTTATAAAAAAAACAGGCAATCATCAGTTACGCGTGAAGAGACGCTATATGAACATGCACATGTGCGTTTACTTCACAAACCTTCATCATTCACTCATAGTGTTGGTTTAAGGTTGTTGTTCGATTGCATCAGTGGGGCAATAAAATAATTATTTGTCCAAACAAAACCCTCTACTTCTTAAAAATATTTAACAGAGGTTTATTTTCCTTTGAACATTAAAATTCCACTCGTTTTCCTATGTCTAATATTAGACTTGCAATATGAAACTTATAACTGACCAAACGGAAATATATGTCCTATGAACACAATTCTTTAACTAATATCCCAATGCGTTAACCTTGCCTGTAGAGTATGAGCCTTCAGAAAAAGTCAACTTCTCTGTCGAACGTCCAACTAAAACTAATCTCTCAACCCCGTATGGCTGGCCCTGACTTCCTCCCTTCCCATATCCTGGAATCTCTTAACCTCTTAATAGATTCTGGCTTTTTCAGTGGCCATCATTAGACCACTCAGAAGATCTCGAGATATCCACTCCAGATAACAGCTAGAAGAGTTCTATCTGAAACTCATTCTATTTGAAAATTACTTTTCTGACATAGCTCGGTCACAAATGATTACTCGTTTAATGATGTACTTATTTTATTTCAAACAATGAAAACATGTCTAATGTGTCCGGAATCCAACCAAATATTTTCAATTCTTTGCGCTTCTTGTCTCCTTCGCCAAACATTTACAATCTGCATCGTCTAATATTCGAATATACCCCTAAAACATGCAGTTCAGTGCATTTTTATATCTACTGGCAGAAGTGCCACGAAAGAAAAAAATCGGCATAAAGAGAAATGGGAAATAAATATCAAGTTATATAACTGATATTAGAACATGGCAATTCATTAAACAACCAAGAAAAAATATTTTTATCTTTGCAAAGACAATAGTTAGATTACAAATCCAGGATATGTTTGTTTCCTGGCTATTTTAAACGATTAGTTATGTTTGTTTTACATAAAACACGAAAAAATAAAATTATAATTATTTAAAATTTTTACAGTATTATCAAACTTATAAATTCCTATTTTCTGCATTTTATAGAAAAAATATTTTTATCATCCGTTCATTTACTATTCTTTAAGACGACAAAAACAGATCTAACAGCCTGTAAAATAAAGAAATGAGTAATAGATAAAATAAAAATAAATTAATTAAATAGATTAAGAAAATCACAGGGAATGGAATAAAATATTAATATTTGACTATACTTACGGATACAACAACATATGTAACATATTATATATATATATATATATATATATATATATATATATATATATATATATATATATATATATATATATATATATATACAAGGTGTTTCAAAAGTCAGTCAGTCAGCATGGCCTTATTTTGGTGCAGCACTTGTTATTAAAAATCGTTATGTTCCCAAGACTTTTGAAACACCCTGTATATATACACCCCTATAAACTTTAGTTTTTTGTGTATTGATATTCATATTAAAACCCTCTTTTCTATTCATTTAAAAAGAAAACACAACTTTATTATATATAGGTCAATGAATAGCATTTATCTGCAAAAGATCTAGCTAATTTGCATATTCTTTTAAACATTCATTTTAATTAATTCCCTGTTATTTTTATTTTTTTTGTTTTCTTTTGACGTGATCATCTTTAGTTAACTATTACGTATAATTATATTACAATCATGCAATAAATATGACACAGTCACGTTGACACACCTGTTCTCGCCAGATCACCGAAGTTAAGCGTCGTTGAGCCTGGCCAGTACCAGATGGGTGACCATTTGGGAAGACGAGACGCTGTATGTACCGCGAGGTAAAATACCAGGTTGAGAAACTGGCGCGGTATATCTTCCTATCGAGGGTAGATCGGACTCTCTTTAGCCTTGGTAGGAAGCCCGCCTAGTGATGGCATCAAGTATTCAGCTACCGACAATATTTGAATTACCCTACAAACTCGTGTAGTGAGTTTAATCTCGGCAGCGTTAGATGATGATAATCATGCAGATATTCTACATAATTTACACTTGCGTAAGATCTGCGTAAACAGCTTATAGTAAATACAAGCTTCTTTCTGCATATATGTATGTATGCATATATATATATATATATATATATATATATATATATATATATATATATATAAACTTGCCTACCAAACTCCTCTATCAGGTTGATAAGAAAACTATTGGGAATTTTTACTTTTTAAATTTAGATGAATATATCTCGGATCAAACAAGCATTTATTGATCGAAATAAGTACTATCAGAAGCAACACAGTTTTGCCAACGCAAATCAAATGTACTATTATGCCAGCAACGTAAAAATCTTGCGTTCTGGTGTCAATGAAGTCGCTTAAGGCGTTTTGGATATCGTTTAGGTTTTCGAATCATTTCACACGCAGAAATCTGCCGAAATGCCTGAAAATGAGGTAAGAGGTCTGGAGAATACGGCGGATGAGACATAATTTTATAGCCCAATCATTTTACCTTCTGGTGGGTTTGTTTTGAAGCGTGCGGTCGGGCAATTATCATAAAGAATATTTGGGCCTTTTCTGTTGACTAATGTTGGATGTTGTTGTCGAAGTTTCTGATGCATTTCATCCATTTGTTGTCAGTACTTGTCACCGGCAATGATTTCCCTGCATTCCAAAAATTATAATATGATGAGACCGGTCGCAGACCTCCAACCAGTCAGCATGGCCTTATTTTGGTGCAGCACTTGTTTCGTGTAGTGCCGTGGAGCTTACTCGACATATCACCACTGAGCTGAGCATCGCCGGATGTCATAAATAACCAACTTTTAATCGCAAGTCACAATCCGGTTAAAAACCGGTTGTGTTTGTTGGGTAAAAGAATGGGAAGATGATATTCATAACGACGTTACTTTGGTTGTCGTTTAATTCGTGAGGCACTCGTATATTTTTTCTTTCCAATCTCTTTCAAGTGGTTAGTAATCGTCGTATACGTTACGTCTAATTAAGAAGCGAATTCTCGAACAGTCGTGCATGAATTGGCTTTTAATTGATCTCCAAGTCTCCATTCGCACCCTTTAAATTTCTTAAACCATAATTGTGGTCTTTCTTCAGTAGTGATTCGTTGATATCGCGAGTCGTTTCAACAGATTTTCGGACTAGCCTAAATGAAAATAAGAAAGTTGAGCGAATTTACATTTTTCTATCTTGTATTCAACGCTCTGAAAAATAGACATAATTATTAGACAAACGATTGTAAATAAAACAATTAGATAAACGATTGTAAATAAAACATTTAGATAAAAAATTGTAAATAAAACAATTAGACAAACGATTGTAAATCAAACAATTGCATAAACGATTGTAAATAAAACAATTAGATAAACGATTGTAAATAAAACAATTAGACAATCGATTCTTAATAAAACAATGAGACAATCGATTGTAAATAAAACAATTAGAAAAAGATTGTAAATAAAACAATAAGATAAACAATTGTAAATAAAACAATTAGATAAACGACTGTGAATAAAACAATTAGATAAACGATTGTAAATAAAACAAGTAGATAAACGATTGTAAATAAAATTAGATAAACGATTGTAAATAAAACAATTTAGCAAACGATTGTAAATCAAACAATTAGATAAACGATTGTAAATCAAACAATTAGATAAAAAATTGTAAATAGAACAATTAGATAAACGATTGCTAATAAAATTATATAACCGATTGTAAATAAAACAATTAGATAAACGATTGCTAATAAAATTAGATAAACGATTGTAAATAAACAATTAGATAAACGATTGCTAATTAAATTGTTAATAAAACAATTAGATAAACGATTGCTAATAAAATTAGATAACCGATTGTAAATAAAACAATTAGATAAACGATTGTAAATAAAACAATAAGATAAACGATTGCTTATAAAATTAGATAAACGATAGTAAATAAAACAATTAGATAAACGATTGCTAATAAAATTAGATAAGCGATTGTAAATAAAACAATTAGATAAACGATTGTAAATAAAACAATTAGATAAACGATTGTAAATAAAAAAAATTAAATAAGCGATTGTAAATAAAACAATTAGATAAACGATTGTAAATAAAACAATTAGATAAACGATAGCTAATAAAATTAGATAAACGATTGTAAATAAAACAATTAGATAAACGATTGTAAATAAAACAATTAGACAAACGATTGTAAATAAAATTAGATAAACGATTGTAAATAAAACAATTAGATAAACGATTGCTAATAAAATTAAATAAACGATTGTAAATAAAATTAGATAAACGATTGTAAATAGAACAATTAGATCAACGATTGTGAATAAAACAATTAGATAAACGATTGTAAGCAAAACAATTAGATAAACGATTGTAAATAAAACAATTAGATAAACGATTGTAAATAAAACAATTAGATAAACGATTGCTAATAAAATTAGATAAACGATTGTAAATAATAAAATTAGATAAACGATTGTAAATAAAACAATTAGATAAACGAGCGTATATAAAATTAGATACACGATTGTAAATAAAACAATTAGATAAACGATTGTAAATAAAAAAGTAGATAAATGATTGTAAATAAAATTAGATAAACGATTGTAAATAAAACAATTAGATAAACGATTGTAAATAAAACAATTAGATAAACGATTGTAAATAAAAAAAAATTAGATAAACGATTGTACATAAAACAATTAGACAATCGATTGTAAATATAACAATTAGACAAACGATTGTAAATAAAATAATTAGATAAACGTTTGTAAATAAAAAATAAGGCAAACGATTTTAAATAAAACAATTAGGCAAACAGTTGTAAATAAAAAAACGATTGTAAATAAAACAATTTAGCAAACGATTGTAAATCAAACAATTAGATGAACGAGTGTAAACAGAACAATTAGATAAACGATTGTAAATAAAACAATTAGATAAACAATTGTAAATAAAACAATTAGATAAACGATTGTAAATAAAACAATTAGATAAACGATTGTAAATAGAACAATTAGATAAACGATTGCTAATAAAATTATATAACCGATTGTAAATAAAACAATTAGATAAACGATTGCTAATAAAATTAGATAAACGATTGTAAATAAAACAATTAGATAAACGATTGCTTATAAAATTGTAAATAAAACAATTAGATAAACGATTGCTAATAAAATTAGATAACCGATTGTAAATAAAACAATTAGATAAACAGTTGCTTATAAAATTAGATAAACGATAGTAAATAAAACAATTAGATAAACGATTGCTAATAAAATTAGATAAGCGATTGTAAATAAAACAATTAGATAAACGATTGTAAATAAAAAAAATTAAATAAGCGATTGTAAATAAAACAATTAGATAAACGATTGTAAATAAAACAATTAGATAAACGATTGCTAATAAAATTAGATAAACGATTGTAAATAAAAAAATTAGATAAACGATTGTAAATAAAACAATTAGACAAACGATTGTAAATAAAATAAGATAAACGATTTTAAATAAAACAATTAGATAAAAGATTGTAAATAAAACAATTAGACAAACGATTGTGAATAAAATTAGATAAACGATTGTAAATAAAACAATTAGATAAACGATTGCTAATAAAATTAAATAAACGATTGTAAATAAAATTAGATAAACGATTGTAAATAAAACAATTAGATAAACGATTGTAAATAGAACAGTTAGATCAACGATTGTGAATAAAACAATTAGATAAACGATTGTAAATAAAACAATTAGATAAACGATTGTAAATAAAACAATTAGATAAACGATTGTAAATAAAACAATTAGATAAACGATTGCTAATAAAATTAGATAAACGATTGTAAATAAAACAATTAGATAAACGAGCGTATATAAAATTAGATACACGATTGTAAATAAAACAATTATATAAACGATTGTAAATAAAACAAGTAGATAAATGATTGTAAATAAAATTAGATAAACGAGTGTAAATAAAACAATTAGATAAACGATTACTAATAAAATTAGATAAACGATTGTAAATAAAATTAGATAAACGATTGTAAATAAAACACTTAGATAAACGATTGTGAATAAAACAATTAGATAAACGATTGTAAATAAAACAATTTGATAAACGATTGTAAATAAAATTAGATAAACGATTGTAAATAAAATTAGATAAACGATTGTAAATAAAATTAGATAAGCGATTGTAAATAAAACAAGTAGATAAACGATTGCTAATAAAATTAGATAAACGATTGTAAATAAAACAATTAGATAAACGATTGTGAATAAAACAATTAGATAAACGATTGTAAATAAAACAATTTGATAAACGATTGTAAATAAAATTAGATAAACGATTGTAAATAAAATTAGATAAACGATTGTAAATAAAATTAGATAAGCGATTGTAAATAAAACAATTAGAAAAACGATTGCTAATAAAATTAGATAAACGATTGTAAATAGAACAATATGATAAATGATTGTGAATAAAACAATTAGATAAACGATTGTAAATAAAACAATTTGATAAACGATTGTAAATAAACCAATTAGATAAACGAATGCTAATAAAATTAGATAAACGATTGTAAATAAAATTTGATAAACGATTGTAAATAAAACAATTAGATAAACGATTGTAAATAAAACAATTAGATAAATGATTGTAAATAAAATTAGATAAACGATTGTAAATAAAACAATTAGATAAACGATTGTAAATAAAACAATTAGATAAACGATTGTAAACAAAACAATTAGATAAACGATTGTAAATAGATTTAGATAAACGATTGTAAATAAAACAATTAGATAAACGATTGTAAATAGAATTAGATAAACGATTGTAAATAAAACAATTAGGCTAACGATTGTAAATAAAATTAGATAAACGATTGTAAATAAAACAATTAGATAAACGATCGTAAATAAAACAATTAGATAAACGCTCTTTTAAATAGCCTTGTCTGATGTAACAAATGCAGAAATTATAAAAGTAAAACCTGTTATTTTCTTTGTACGTTAAAACAAAAATTCAATTTAAATTATCAATTAATTAAAACTAGCTAGTGATGACCTTACGATATCATCCATATTTCATCCTTATTCACTTCTTGAAATCTTTGGGACGAAATTAATCGATAAGAAAACGAAGACACAACTAATTGATGAGAAGATAAAACTAATAGAAAAAATCAGACAAATTATACTTATTAATAAAACTAATTTATTATTAAAGGTAATATTGCTACTTACAATACTACATTTATAAATACTACTACGAAAATAATAATAATAATAATAATAATAATAATAATAATTTAAAGCATGATGAAGTAATATTTTGTGTATTATAATAGGTAAAAAGAAAACTTCTTTTTTATTACAACCCATTCATTTATGTGAATCTTTATTTCTTTTATCGTAAGATTAAATTTGATGATTAATATTAAATCCGTTTCCATATATTTAGAAGATTGATTTTTGATTAAACTAAAATTTAATTTTAAGTACAAAAAAAAATGTAAAAAGCAAGGAATGTTGAGTAATTTGTAAAAATGAAATATTGAATGTCTCAAACAAAAAACAGAACAGTCTAGACATCATAATATAAGAATTGACATGTACGGATATTAAATAGGTTCAATACTTATTTGCGAACAACTGACACGGTTTCCCGATGTGTCAACTCAATAATCGCCCAATGAGGTTGAAATTGCTATAGCTATTACTTCTTTGTCATGTCTACCTACTTGTTGGAGCTAGTGGTTGGAAGCATTGTAGCCTGCATGAGTGGGCTAGATTCTCCTGGAATCGACGAAAGCTGCAGGAGTGAACTTGGACCGCCGGTGTCGTTGAGAGCTGGAGGAACTTCCCGATGTAGTCTCAGAGGGCAGACGAAAGAAGTATCTTTCATGGTGAATCCCTATCAACGCTACTGTTCATCATAGGCGTGATACCCTTTAACAGTATACTAAGAAGCTGCAAGTTCACTAATACAGATAACATAATGAACCATCTCATGTACACGAGTGACCTGAAGCTGTTTGAAAAAACCAAGAAGGAATTACACACGCTAATACGAGAGTCCTCAGCCAAGATATCCGAATCGAATTCATCATGGAAAAGTGCGTATTGCTTGTCAGAAGAAGGGGAAAACTGGAATGAACGAAAGGTATAATACTACTCAACCAAAGGACATTACGGCACTAGATAGACATGATAGATACAAATATTTGGGAGTTCTGGAAGCAGACGGTCTCAAAATAACAGAAATGGAAGAAAATGTTGGAAAGAACTACCTCAGAAGAACAAGAAAACTCATCGAAACTAAACTATATATGTAAAAAAAAACTAATTAAATTGGGCAGCGTCACTAACAAGATACTCTGGATCATTTCTATGTTAGATAAAAAAGAACTGAGGTATCTTTATCAGAAGACCCGAGAAACTCATGATTATGTACAATGCACTAGATCCAAAGAAGATAATGACTGACTGTATGTTAAATGGAAAGACGAAGGAAGAGAGCTGGTTTGTATAGAAACTGTGTAAATGACACGAAAATAGATTAAGAAAAATATAACATGCAAAGCCTTGAAAAAATAATTACTGCAGCAAAAGGCAATGCAAAAAAAGACCAAACAGAAGAAACGAGGAATAAGAATATTCATACAGATTACAACAGATGAAACTAACGAAAACACTTGGACATGACTACAAAAGGAAACTTAAACTAAGAAACTGAATCTCTAATTACAGCAGCCCAAAACTACGCGATTAGAACCAACATCATCAAAGCAAGGATCGACAAATCACAAGAACAGAGTAAGTGAAGGCCCTTCATACAAAGAGACGAAACAATAAACCACGGAATAAGCGAATGCATCAAACTAGTCTAAAGAGAATATATGAATAAACACGATTCAGTGGGAAATGCAGGACACTAAGAATTATGCAACAACTGAATCTTGAGCATGTTGACAAATAGTACAAGAAAAACCCAGTAACAGTACTTGAAAACAACAGTCACAAAATATTATAGGGCATAGATATTCACAAAGATAAACGCATCCAAGCACGAAGCCAGATATAATAATAGTTTACAAAAACGAAAAAGTCATAAAAATATTATATCGTAGATTTCGCAGTTCCAGCAAGTCACAGAGTTTATATCAAGGAGGCAGAGAAGCGAGCAAATACACGGAATTCGTTAGCAAGCTGAAGGGGATATTCACGATAAAGAAAGTCAAGATTGCAGTAATAATAGTAGGAGCATTATAAATAGTTCCGAAAAAAAATGGAAAAAGAATGAGAATAATTGGAATCAGAGGAATGGCTGAGAAAATACAACGGATAACAATAATAAAAACCGCTGAATTATTAAGAAAAATCATTGAATGTTGCGACTTCTGCATATGAGCTACAGGATCGAGCTAGACATATATAAACTGCTACATATGTCAAACACAAAGAAATGGCACATGGAATCATGAAAACTGAAACTGTATAATTAAACATTAACCCCCGCGCCTTCTTAATTGTAATGTTGTCATGCAGTATCACGTATAATCGATGAGAGTCAAGAGAATTGAAGGACTGGGGAGAGAAAGCACTAACCAGACCTCCATGGATAAGTGCGAAGAGAACATTGAAATTAGAGATGATTATTACCCTCCAAATTCCAATGAAGACTAATGGTCGTTACCAACGAGAAATCAATTATAAACTACTGTTACAATAAACGAACTAACTTGCAAATGTTATCGAAAAAAGTGACGAGTAGTTGAAATCAAAGGGGACTTGTCATTCAGTCTGCAAAGTCCACCAAGGATTATTTTCTAGTAGAATACAGTAAAAAGTGGTATGAACATGTTTCGGAAGAAGTTATGGAGAGTAATAATGTTACGTTATTGTGGGATATGTACATCCACTGTGACAATTTGATTGAAAAGAGATAAAATGTAATTCTGTTAAAAAGAGAGAACACACAGCAATACTTATTAATATAGCAGTATCAACCGATTTATAACAAAATGGAGGAGGTCGAAAACAACAGAGTTTGAAAAGCTAGATAAAAAGGTTGTGGACGTTTAAGAAAGTAGGAGATTTACTCGTCGTGTTGGGAGCCCTTAGAATTGTGACAAACAAATTTCACACGTGAGTTAATAAAATTCAAATCCATTGCAATGTAGGAGTCATTAAGAACACGGCGTTGCTGGAAACCTGCAGAATATTATGGAAAATGATGGAGGTCTGATGCTGATAGCCTATGGTCATTTGTTATGCAACGTCTATTAGCATAAAATCAGGTATAGCAACAGCCAGGCACAAAATGTGAAAGCTGAAATAATATGTAATATAATGATAATAACAATTGTGATAATAAAAAGAAAAAAGAATAAAAGTTTGAATAATACGAGAAATAGGAGCAGAAAAGTTCAAAAATAAAAAAATAAGTTAATAGGAAGTTTATAAAATGTTAATACAGAATTAAATTCAAGAACAACAGTTTGATCATATCAAATGAATCTATTGACAATAAATCATTAGGTAAGAAACAAGGGAAAAGAGGAAAGTATGAATTTAAAATAGTTTTTACCTATTCATACGCTTCTGTGTGTTTACTATTTTAATCAAAAAGTCGTGAATGATATTCTGAGAGAAATTGGAACGATTTTGTCAAAGATTACGTTTTGCCCAAACAAGAAAGTAACTGGTAGAATTTTATAATTATTTAACAAAATAAAATTTAAAAAAAATAAGAAACAATTCTTATCTTGGCGGATTAGATTGTGTTCATTTGATTAAAATTGATAGGAAAATGAACTCTTTTCCAAATATCTGAAATCATCAAGAGAATATGTACGTTTTGAAAGGGCCCAGAAAAATTATTTGAAACGTTCTGTTTGTAAGAATACTCTTATCGCTGTCTGATTTATGACAATCGTACATGGCTTCATAAATACTTTAATTCACTTTCATTTAAATACTAATGACTTGTGGTCGAATTGCAGAACGCTAGCTTGCAATGAAGAGTTTAGTCCGTTGACCGATTTCGGGTTTTGCGACCAGCAGTAATTATAACTTGCTGCATGATTGCGCAGGAATTAATGTGTGTAGTATAAATTATTATTTATTGAAAAATGGTAAAATTGTGAGCCCCTTAAAGTACAATCAAATTTGAGCCCCCTTTATGAATATAGATAATAAAACGGCGAATGGTTGCGTGACTGATTCGCAACTTCCTGTTTGTTGGAATATTCTCATCGCAGTTTGAATGATAAATAAGTCGCTTACATGGTTTTATGACTAACTTGGTTTACTTCCATTGAAATGGTAATTCTTGGATGCTTAGTTAAGTTACACTAGCCTGCAAAGTAAAGGTTGACTTTCTTGGATGTGAAGCATGCGACCAGCAGCAATTATCACTTCCTGCACTGATAATCAAGTAAGCATGAAGCACCAGTGTCTTTAGGTATAAAAATGATTAATATTTATTGAGAATATATATATATATATATATATATATATATATATATATATATATATATATATATATATATATATATATTAGTGCTGGGACGATTGATCGGAATAGGAAAAACTGAAACATTTTAAAATATCAGAACCAGTATCGACTCCAAAAAACTAGGCTTCATTTCTGATTCTAAAAACGATTATATTACTTGTTATTATTTAAAAACTACTCTATAAGTGCTTATTATAACAAAAAATAAATAAATATTTATTAATTTTAACTACAAGTAAATCTTTTTTACACGGTGGTCACCACTTATCAAGGCTCGGAAGCCACTCAGGGATAAGGGTTATTGCAAGTAGAGTACGTTAGTGTGGAGATTTAATGAAATGTTTACTTAAGAGGGCGGTTCATTAGGAATTTGTTAACGTTGGACTTGAAGACATCCAAGTTGTAGTAAGGTTGGAAGCAGGCAGACGGAACAGAGTTCCACAGGCGTGCAGTTCTAAGAAAGAAGCTTTGTTCATGGAATTCATGTTTTGATTTAGGTACAGATATAGAGTGGGGGAAATTTTTCACAGTGGATTCAGCTAGACGGGTGTTTTTCGTGAAAGATTGGCGAGGGAGGACCAGAGATTGGAGTTCAGACGAGTACCTGCCATGGAAATAATGATGATAAAACAAGGATAGGCGTGCAACGTCTCTTCTGTGGGAGAGAGGTTGCAGGGTAGAGAAAAGGGCATCCCCCACTAAGTCTATTTTGTACTCTGTCAAGGCAGGATAGGCTGTTTTTAGCAGCTCCTGCCCAGATATGGCAGCAGTATTCCATCCTTGAACGTACTTGGCTTTTATATAGATAGAGAGTTGCATCAGTAGTTTAAAAACTGTAACTCACACATTCAATAGCATAATTCTATATTTGTTAAAATGTATGTGTATATTACATATGATTTTATTGTAAAAATAAAACAACTTAGCTAAATATAGAATGATTACAAAATATTCAGAATCGGTAATTTTATCGAATCAGCAATTTAGAATCGGAATCTGCAATTGTATTGCTATCAGAAAAATGGAATCTTCATATCATTATCATATATATATAAACACATATATAAACACATATATATACGTGTGTATGTGTCTGTGTGTGTGTATTCTGGTGGACGAATTTATAACATGATTAAAATGTTATATATGTGTATTAACAATTTGCTGAACAGACGAGGTATTGTTATAAATTATTTGTTGAAATTCAAAAGCTGCTTCTGACGGAAATTTGAAGAATTTCTCACGTTAACGCCATACTTAATCTGCCGTGAATTAGCAATGAGAACGTAGGAAACTTCAGACGAACGTTCATAAAGTAATCGATTTCCTAGCAATTTATCTGCAAACCATTGAAATAAAGCAGTGGAGCAATTAAGTTTTAACACATTTTATAATAAATTCTACTAAACAAAATTTGGTTGACAAGCTTTCAATTCTAATATTTAATCGACTAACTTTCATTGCAAGTGAAATTATTTTTCACAGAAATCATTTTTAATATGAAATTACATTGAAAATTGAAAACCTCAACATAATCAGGATGATTTGTATTAAATCATATTTATGTCTGACATTGTTTGCAAATGCAATATATTCTAACATCTAACTATATGGCTTTATCAATAACCAACGTTGCCTGGCCGATTGAAGAACCCGAAGTATACATGATTCAACCTTGTTTTTTTTTAAATTAATCACGACCATGAATTTAGCATGGTTCATTATTATTTAAAAAAAAAATAAGTACAACGTTTAACTGTTCAAATAATTTATTAACTACAAATAAGTACTATTGCATCTACAGAATTAAATATAAACGGAAAAAAAAAATTTGGGGGGGGGAATTTTTTTTGGGGGGGGAGGGAGGATGTTGGGTTCGAAGCAAGTCTGTCCATATACAAACACCGGAAAAGAAAGTAATACTTGATACATTGATTATAAATAGATAATTATTTGCTTTCTATTAAATAGATTTCTAATCTTCAGTTGAGTTAGATGTTTTTTTAAGATGTAAGAGTAAAAATAATATTAATAAGGTACCGATATGTACCCGGGTTAAACAGGCAATAATTAATTTACGTAAACAATATGGTTGTGATAGTATTAACATCTCCTCCTACAGTGTTATAATGTAAAACAATGAGGAACATTTATTACAAAATGAGTAAATAAGTTGATCAGCGGAACGTTTATAAGAAGTAAGGTTAGTATAAACACATTAGGAAACGTGGTTCTCAAACATCAAACGCAACTGAAATAGGTTTGTTAAACAAAGTGTGACATTAACCTGAAACAAAAGACTAGTTTTCGGAAATGTTTTAGGATGTGGATGCGTTTTGTAACAGTTAACAAAAGTTAGGGGCTGTATAAGGACAGTCTTGATTTTGTGACAGTGAAGGACCGTTTCCAGTTTGAGACAGTGAACGGTAAGTTTGGGTTCGGAGCAGATCAAGCTCAACTGACGTAAACCGACGCAAAAGAGATCTCAGCAGACAACTATAATGTAGACGTTAGTAATTAGAGGTTAGTTTCCGGCGATAGTGCGCACATGCACGTGAAGTTACACTGATATTTACAGAATGTGTCGGAGTTTGTGTTTTACCTCGAGTTTTCTTTTGCGTTGTTTATGTTTTATGTATGTGGATCGGTGATCAAGAATGGAAGATTAAAGAGAAGAAAAAACGACGCACAGCATACGGGACGGCGATTTTTGTCGATCGAGGGAGCAAGTGGTTAGAAACCCATAATAAGCAATATATTAAAGGTAAGTAAATACTAAAAGCTTAGCAAAATGTAAACGACTAATTAAGCAAATTTACTTATCTATTTATTTGTTATTTGATCCAATCAGAATATAAGATAAAACACTCTTCTGCCAATATGTGTATGTATGTCACTTGTTTGGAATTTTACGTCAGTAGCGATTAAGTTAGTGTAAATTTTTAGTGCATGGCAGGTTGATCATGATCTGCAATTAAAGTGTTTCCAGTAAAGAATAAAGTAAGGTCGAGGTAGTGGGAATCAAAGTTTTTCAGGCCAGTTCTCCTCCAGAAGCCATGCGTGAAAACCGGTAATTAATGAATGAAACTGATAGTCTCAGCGAAAGTTATCGATGTTTCTGTCTTTCTGCGTCATTGGTTTCCGAAGTAAAGAAAGTTAAGTGTCAAAAGTAAATTATTAGTCTCTCCATAAGTAAATTCTCCTCAAATTAAACTTTGAAGAAAACTCGTCGAACGTCGATTTGTATCATTTTTATTCATTATGCATGAAAAGAAGTGAAATACAGCAATCAATATTAGATAGGAAATATATATATATATATATATATATATATATATAGAGAGAGAGAGAGAGAGAGAGAGAGAGAGAGAAAGAGAGAGAGATTGGATAAATAAAACACAAAAGATGCGTAACAAAAGGAGAACAAAAACACGCGTATAAAGAAAATTTTTAAGGAAAGTATTACAGATAAAGTAAACATCTCGTGTTTAGTTTGAATATATAATAACGCATAATAGTAAGATAGAAAATCTGAAAGAATAGTCTTACTGAAATATGTGTCTGTCGGAGCAAAGTTGCATATTTGATAAAACATTCTATTGGTTCTCTCTATATATTAATTAGGCAAACATATTATACACTGCCTTGCCGTTGTACGAATCATCTTTCAAAAATTCCCGACGTGTATACGACTGCCTCCTCTTTGTTCACGTCTTAGTCTCTTTAACGCGTTAATCTACAGCCCATGTTTTATGTATACACTAGCAGGAAGGCCCGTCACTACCCGGGATTGATTGATGATCAAAGAATGATTCACACTCCTATATTTTTATTGCCATCGAAATCGGTGAACTCGCCCATTTTTCAATGAAATCGCGGTACACCGGTAGGTATCTTCGCATGTCTCGTCGTAGTCACTAAGTCAACAATACATTGTCATATACATTGGGCTCTAAAGAAACTATTGTTGAATTTATAAAATTATTTTTATATATAACTAGCAGGATCCGTTAACCGGCGTTGTCCGGTGGTAGCATGTACCCCTCTACGTGAACATTTTAAATACAGATATTGTTGTTTTTGTCGTTTGTCAACCCCCAACCTCCTCAGGTTAAAAATGGCTTTCGGAATAGAGACCGCATTTTGTGCCTGGGGTAGGGGTTGTCACAAAATTTGCTGGAAGGCTCAGGGTATTTTTCAGAATATGGTTCAGCGTAAAGTTCAAAGCAAGGTATTTAAGTTGGCAAGACTGAATTTGCGATGACAAAAACTATCGAATTCCTGTAGTAACATGTACGTTACCAAATATAAATGTAAAAATTGTAATCAAGCATTAGAAATAGAACGGTGTATTTAAATAACAAATCTGTTTCTTAAACTTTAAATAGGTTAAATTTAATCACGTTATTATTGAAAATGTAATCATGCCAAAAGCTAAAATAATAATTTTATTATTCTGAAAGCATATCTACTTATAAAATTTGGTGCTTATGCATTTTGGTATCGCGCTATTTGTAATTAGTTTTTTTCAGGTTAAATTCAACTTTCACGCAATTTTTTAGTCAATTATAAAGTCGAAGAGTATTTACAAAAGACCTTCTCTTCCCCAATGTAAAAACAATTACCCAAAATTGTATTTTGTATTGTTCAACGCTTTTAATTAAAAATTATAAAATGAAGCACATTTACTCATTGTAAAACCTCATCTGTAATTATTTCTTTTTTTTTCTGGTAAATATGACGAATATTTCTACCCTTGAAAAATCCTTTAAAATTATCACTTTTTAAGATTTTCGGGGTACTGAAAACGAAAATAGCGTATATAAATTCGGCATACGAGTAGTTTCCAAGATATGGATAAATGGTAGTTTCTAAAATGTGGGGGATCACTTTTCTAAAATAATGTAACGCGAAATGAGCACCCACTTTATAACCGCATTTTGGGGGAGGTGAAGGGTGGGGAGGGTCAACGTAAAATGAACGCAGTTTAACGTAAAATGAACACTCCCTTTTTTGTTTGGAGTGGTTGCACGTCAAATCGATTATTAATGCCTGGTACCCCCCTCAAAAAACAAAAGGTAGCCATCAAGTGGATGATCATTTTACGTTTAATTTTTATATACAAGTGATCCCCTATTTTTTTTAATTAACAGTTTTTGATATTTTTAAACTACTCGTTTGATGGAATTCAAAACTTGATTTTTGTTTTCGGCACCCCGGAAAACCTATAAAGTTGTAATTTTTGAGTATAGATCGAAGGTGAAAATAATCCTCATATTTACCGTTTTATTTGTTTAATAACGTGGTTAAATGAAATTAACATTAAATGACATCCTCACATGTGTAATAATAGCGCGATGTAATTTATCCATTTATAGTTTGTGTATATAAACAAACATGCAAACATACAAATCGGATCGGAAACCTGAAAGCCAACGAAACGAAATATTATTCCATGGGTCTCTAGTTCTTTCCGGTATATTTATTAATAAAATAAAATAAAATGTTACTTTAAATTAATTATCAACCACATCTTAACATGTGAAATAATAGCGTGATTTTATTTAAGCCATTTATAGTTTATAAAATAGTTTTAATGTAAACAAACCTAAAAACTTAAAAATCGAATCGGCAACGCGAAAACAACACGCCACGACATATTATTCTAAAGCGTCCCTAATAACCGTTTATCTTTATTTCTAAAATAAAAAAAAAATTCTAAACAAAAATATTCTTTATTTCTAAAATAAATTAATAATTATTTGTCACTGTTAATGATATAAATGTAAATCGCAATGGAAATATAAAACTCCAATTTCTGCTTGGTAAAATAACACGACAAATAATCCATAAACCAAGTAATTAGTTTCCTAGTGATAAGGATAACGAAGATGATACTCTTTAGAATAATAATCTAGTGCGAGTCAAATTGTTCTTAAAGATTATAAAGTTTGTAATCGGGTTATTTGATATGTAATGATTCTATTCAGGGAAGCCATGTTTGTGTTAATCTCTGTAGCGTTCTTTTTTGAATGATGTATCGGTCAATCCGGAATGTCCGAATATGTAGATGTCAACTAATGAGATTGTGAGCAATGGTAGGAGGGATAAATAGTTATTTGCGTAATGGTAAAGCGTTAAGAGTATGAGATGGTTAAGAAATTACTAGTTAGTTAACGACGACTAAGACCAGGAAAGTAGGAAAAAGTATAAATGCACACGGTATAGAATGGGGTCGTAAGAGAACGTAGAACAGAGAGGAAAAATGTTGAGCTATCTCCTCTCTAAAGGTTATGACGATAATGAATATGATGCTCCTAGGAGTAAATGTAATATCTTAATAATACGAAATAATGTGTATGTAATGGTGTTCTACAGATAAATAAGGTAATAGTTAATAGCATTAACATAATAAATTTTTATGTGCAATCTACGATATTTTGGTCCTGGGGGAGAAACTGTGCCTCTTTTATTATATAAAATATGGCTTGAAGTAAGGTTTAAAATAATAAGCCAAGTATCATACTTAAATTGTGCTGTAAACAAAAGCATTTATTTCAAACACAACCTTGTCATATCAAAATGCTATTGTTGATTGATATGCTTGGTGATAAACGTCGGGAAAGCCGTTGTCATGTTAGGCTGTATAAGGTGTTAACTTTTGTCAAATTAGCCTGTTCTTTCTTACATCAGATTATGTCAATTATCGATGCTTATGGAAGACATTCCGGTACAAAACATATCTAACAAAACTGTCAAGTCCTTAATGGACCTGCGTATGAAATTTCATAAAAATCAACTCAGCCGTTGTCGAGTCCATACGGAACAGAATTACGCACACACCCAGATAAAGTTCCTTATATATAATAGTAAAGATATTTCGGTTTTAGTGGAACATGCGTTTTTTCTTAAGAGAGTTTGACTACATTTCATAGCCGTATTATGGATCTCTCTTTGCAAATGTTCGTGTCAGAATCGTTCGCGCTCTCTCTCATATATATATATATATATATATATATATATATACGTGTGTGTGTGTATATTTATAGTATATATTTCAAATTTCATGATGTTGACCATCTTACAATTTATCATTTTATATCAGTTGACACTTTCACTTCTTGACAGTATCTCTTTTGTGGCACAAAATCAATAATTTACTTATTATATCAATCATCGAATCTATTTTACCCTTAACCCGTGAAAATAAATAACAAATAAAATGAAATACGTTTAGACATGATAAAAAAATCAGAAAATTGGAAGAAAAGCTGCAAATACCTAAGAGTTTGCTTAGATTACGCCATTTTTAATATATTTTGAATTATATATATATACTAGCTGTACCCTGCCACGTGTTGCTGTGGCTCAAATTGGCGCAATGGAAAAAGTTCCAAAATGAGAAAAAGCATTTCTTATAGGTTTAAATTTCCATTTTGCATGGGTATAGTTTTTGTTGTTCCATTTTCTTAGCTGATATAGAGATTTTCCGGTTTGGTGACTCTTGAATATGTAACATAAATTGTCCATGTGAAAAAACAGTCAGTGTGTAACTGTAAGGCCCACAATTGTAAAGATTTTTCCCTGTGCTTTGTTGATGGTTATTGCAAATGACAATAAAATTGGAAAGTGCAATTTGCTAAAGTGTAATGATGTATCCGGTGGAATCATAGGAATGCATGGAATGAAGATATATTCATCTGTAAAAGGTCCTGTTAAGATTGTTGTTTCTATGATATTGTTTGTTAATTTTTTTTTACTGCAAGCTATGTGGCATTGCAAAGCTTGGATTGGTTTATATTTCACAACATGATAATTAGTACACAAAATTTCAGTTGCAATGCATGCGGTGGCATCCCTGGCAAATATAACTGTTGGATAATTAACCACTTTATCTGCTTTCACAACAGTGTCGATGGATTTGTATTTGACTACCTCACTTGGAATTTTACATTGAATAATAGCGTTAAGTTCATGCGCATCTTTGTATTGACCTGCAAGAATAGCTCATCTACTCAGTCAAATGGAATTCTTATAATTTGAATATCTGCAAAAAACTTTTAAACTAACTATTCTTTTGATGAAATAAACAGAAATTACAGAAGTTAAAAGTCAAAGAATTTTGCCCTTAACTCTGATCAGCTGGCACTTTTTCGTACCCAATTTCCCACAAGTGATGCAAAAGTTTTGTGCGGATCGAGCAGTCTGCAACTGTACATGCATATTTTGAGTTAAGTTTAATGTCTTCACATGGAACAAAAAAGTAGAGTATTTGAGGCAAGCATTTATTTCATCTGCTGGTGTTGATTGAAGAATAACAGGTAACATTTGTCTGAAATCTCCTGCAAGCAATATTACTGCATTCCCAAATGGTCTGAAATTGCCACGCAAATCTTGCAAGGATCGACCAAGAGCCTCAAGTGATTTTTTGCGTACTATTGTGCATTCATCCTAAACAATAAGTTTGCATTTTTGCAATATTTTTCCCCATATTGGATGTTTTTGAGATGTCGAAGATGAGATTTTTGAAAAATTAAATGTTTTAAAGTAGAATAAATAATTCTTCTACTTGGCAGCAAGGTCGCAGGCATTCCTCATGCAGCAAGGGCTAAGGCTATGCCATTTTGTTACCAAATGGCTGCCAAAATCAATTTAATTAGAAAGGTTTTACCAGTTACTTCTGGTGCTGTTCAAGGTAGCAGTAATTTCCAAATAACTTCTATTCTCACAGTCAGTAAATTAGGTGACTAAAATAGGATTTATCCATGTTTTGACAATGCCTTATTCACTGTAATTAATTTAGGAGACTAAAATAGGATGAGGGATTAGAGATGGACAGATAGAGAGGAAGATATATAGATAGAAAAGAGACAGTGAGAGGAAAATAGAGAAAGAGAAGGAGATAAAGGGATTGATAGATAAACAGAGAGAGAGGGAGAGTTAGAAACAGAGAGGGATTAGACAGAGGAAAGGAGAGAGATAGAGAGAGTTAGAGAGAAAAAGGGGCTCAAAGAGAGATGGAGGGGTGATATAGAGAGAAAGATAGATTGAGAGAGGGAAAGGGAGAGATGGATAAAGAGAGATATTAAGAGAGGAAGAGAGAGGGGGAGAGAAACAGGTGAACTACACTTCACCGTTTCCTCGTTCAGTAGAGAAGAAATCTTTCGAGACTGAGGCAATTTTTATGTTTTGTTATTATCCAGAGTACCACTGTTTTTTTTTGGGGGGGGGGCTACATTTTCCTCGCATTAGAAACCGACCGGGTTATCTGTACTTTCACTTAACAAATTAATAAAAGAAAAACATATTGTAAAATTTGAATTTAACAGGAAAATACTATTTTAAAACGGTTACATAAGTGCATAAGCGCCACTTTAGGTACTCCTTGGGCGTTGAGTTCCATGGCGACCGGCATAATTATTTAATGGTCGCTACCTGAGCCCCCCCCCCCCCACAGTCAAGGCTAATGCATGCGCACGTAACATTTTTTTTATTTATTTGGCTTAGTAACTAAACGATTTATTGATAATTTCGTAACCCTTAAACGCATGTCGGAAGATTTAAATTGGTTCATTATTGTTGTAATGAAGAAAAAAAGTTTAATTCAGCACAAAACCAAAAACACATTAATGATAAATAATTTATTATTCTATTCATTGAAATTTACTAATTTTTAAATAAAAAAGTAAAAAAAAAGTTAATAAAAAAATAGTTGCTTATGTGCGCATAAAAAACTTGTTTTTTTTTTGTTTTGTTTTGTTTTTTAGATTAGGTCCACCTTATAATCACCCCCCAACCTCCTCATCTTAAGAACAGCTTCCGGAATAAACACCACTTTTGGAGGGGGGGGGGCTATTTGCCAAATTTAACTGATATTTGTTGTCAGCATACTCACCCGAAAATACTATTTTAAAAAAAGGGTGTTATCCTTTACGGAAATGGTCCCGACGTCCGCCTAGTTCTGAGTTCGGGGAGAGGCCGTTTGACATAGGCGGTGTCGAGGCAGAAAATTACCCTAACCCTAAAATATGCGATATGTCACAGACAGATGCTTTTACAAATATTGTGAAACAAATCACATAATTTTACAGGATTAACTAACCACGTGGGACTATTCGAATCATGTGGACTGTTTTTTTGTTTTTAAATTCTAATTATTTGAACTGTTTATCTTGTAGAATTCCAATTATTTGAACTGTTGAATTATCAAAAATTTGAACTGTTTATTTTTTAAAATTCTAATTATTTGAACTGTTTAAAATAAAAAAAAATTCTAATTATTGGAACGGGTTTTTTTCTCCTTAAGTTAACAACTGGGCACTTTATTGAAGTCGATAAAAGTCGTCATTTAAAAAGAAATTTAAAATTAAATGTTTGTAAAAGTTAGAAATTATTAATAAATGTTTAGTAACATTTTTCGGTGCTAATGCAGAGAGTGATCCGCGCTATTTATTAAATCGTGTTTTTTTTATTCAGTTGCAAGGTTAAAGTACAGAATAGGTACAAAACACCCTCCCCTCCCCATGTTAAGTATGGCTTTTTAAATAACGTTATTATTTCAGCATGGATCACTCTCTGCATGAGTACCCATTTTTCTTTTAATATTCATAAAAAGTAAAACTTTTTTCAAAATAAATAAATAAATAAATAAATGTTTGTAAATGTGACAAATAATCGTTTAGTTACGGCAACGTCAGTAAATAAAATATGTTACGTGCGGGGTGGGGTGGGAGACTAAGGGAGCGACTATTATTTTTTTCTACTGGTCGCCATTGAACTCAACGCCCAATAAGTACCAAAATGTAATTTTTTTGTCAAATAAATAAATTTCAAGCAATTTTTGTAATAAATAATAGATAGCAACTTCGTTAATTTTACGACTCGCCCCAGCATATTATAAACACCCTAACTTCCCCATGTTAAGACGGTTTTCGGACTGAACAACCTCCCCATATTAAGAACGGCTTTCGAGGTTTATGGAAGGGCGTTTTTTTTTAACATGGGGGGTAGGGTTTTTATAATACGTTGAGGCATGTCGTAAAAATGAAATAGTTTAGAAAAAGTTAAGACAAACTTTTTTATGTAAACAATGCCGTGAAAAGAAACGAAACAATTAAAACGTAATGTTTCATGAGTGAAAAGCCTTAACATAAATAAAATAAAAAAATTGGTAAGTACATAAATGAATTTAAATTTTTAAAATATGTTTTTTTGTGTGTGTGTGCTAATGCAGAGAGTGATCCGCGCTATTTTTTTTAAATCGTTTTCCACGTTTAATTGAAGTTTATGATATGTTTTTATTCACTTGTAAGGTTAAAGTACAGAATAGGTACAAAACACCCTCCCTTCCCCATGTTAAGAATGTTTTTTTAAATAATAACATTATTTCAGCACGGATATCTCTCTGCATGAGTAAGTTTGTTTTTGTTTTACTTATCGAGTTGACAGAAAATGAAATCTTTCGTCGATTCGTGGCTGTGAAATGAATCGAACCGGAAGTTCAGTTTTATCAACAGAACAGATTCGCAGTAACGGTTAAAAAATATATTTATTTTATTTAATATTTTAATTTTAATAATTCGCGAGGTAAATTTATTTTAATAAGATAAAAACATACCTCGACTCTAAAAAGAGGTTGTCTGAAAATTTCAAATAAATTGGTAACGTAGAAATATGGTTTTATTCGTTTAGAACGAACCAACTTTACACTTATATAGCTATATATGTACACTTCAAAATAGATTAAAAATGGCGTAACGTACGCAAACTATAAGGTATTTGCAGATAAGTATACGAGAAGAAGAAAAAGAGAATATGAGGATAAAAATATAAATGTAGTATATATGTAAGCAATAGAGCAAAATAGAAATCACTATTAATAATAATATTAATTAAGGGTAAACAGTAAAAGAAAAAAAGGAAAATATAGTGAAGCAAGATATATAGTAAAGAGAATAAAAATGGAATACCAAAAGCAAAAAAAAAAAATACATATATAAACAAAAAAAATCATATGAAGATAAAATAGTAGGATCAAAAGCTTTTAATAAGTTAGGTTAAAAACTTTTTTAAAAGTTAAAGATAACACAATTTTACAAGTGGAATCTTTACGTTAGGGGTCACTGAAAGCGAATAATAAATATGGCAACTGTTAAAAAATCCAATTATACACCCCCATATATCTATATATATAAATGAAACTCTTGGTATGTTTGTTTTCGATAAACTAAAAAGCTACAGACTCGTTTTTCTTCACATTTTTCGACAGCGTTTTCAGCTAATGCAAGCGTGTTAAAACGAAAAATATTAAAATATAAAACATATTTTTTTCGAAATCGTTTGTTATCTTCAACATCATCCATTTTATAAACCAGCAAACACCGACATAAGAAGAGCGCCAATTGCTGAACCCTTAATCAGAAACGCGAAATTTTTCACTTCGTCCACATGTTAACGATTAAAGACGATAAAGAAGATGTCGACGAATGTTAATGGGGAAAGATTGGCGATTATTATTTCAACAAACAAAAGTTGTTTTTTTTATATTAATAGCCTGGCGTACGTTTTTGATAACTGCATCATGCTTTCTCATAGTTTTGCCCCCCCCCCCATTTTAGCCTTTTTTTTTACAATTTTCAATTTTTCCGTCGATTTTTTTGTACTTAAGTATTTATGTTGCTAAAAAATATCGTTGTTTGCTACATTAGGCAAAAAAAGAAACAAAAAAAAATGCTCGCCAGAATGTGCGTTTTGTGTTGAAACGTATGAAAGTCGACTTTTTTTAGACTTGTCGCTATTTTAAAAATTTACCTATTTATATAAAAGAATCCGAAAGGTGCAAAGTTAAAGCAAAAAGAAAAAAAAATGACGAAAAAGGAGACCGCAAAGACCAAAATACTTAAAAAAAAAAAAAAAGAACAGCAAAATTCGCAAAAATCGGCCTAAATACGTAGAGAGTAAACGTTAACCAGGAAGGACTTTTTCAGGGAATTAATTGTGGAGCAGAAATTGGAAGTAACCAAAGACGTGCAGAACATTATTAAGGCCATCTTTGTTGTAAAAAACATTTTTTAAACAAAATTGGCAGGACACTTTTTGTAAACAGAAGTTGTTTTTATGAATTCTTTTAAAAATTAAAACCATAAATTGTAAGGTGAATATACAGAAAAGTTTTTCCAAGAAAATTTACGATACGTATGCATTTTGATAACGTGCTGAAATGCTGTTATAATTTTTTCCAGCCATTCTTACATGAGAGGGTGTTTTGTAACTAATCTGTTCTTTCAATAAACAATTTATTATAAAACAGATATCGTGAAATTTGAATTTAACTTGGATAAACAGCATAGACGGCAGGATAAACAGCATAGATTGGCAGCAAACGTTTTTTTTGTAAACAGAAAGTGTTCTTACATAAGAAATATTATATTTTATATTAAAATCGTAAATTGTTAGGTGAAAATACAGAAAAGTTATTTCGAAGACAATTTACGGTACATATACATTTTGGTACACTGCTGAATTATTATCGTGATATCTACTGCCATTCTTACTATAGGTAAGGGAGGTTTTTGTAACCATTCTGTGCTTACAACTAAGCATTTATCACAAAATAAGTATCGTTAAATTTAAATTTAGCTTGGAAAACTACTTAAAAATAGTGCGGAACCAAAAATATACAAGCACCAAATTTATAAATCATTTTTTTTCACCAAAAGTTTTAAGAAAATGAACAGAAAAACACCTCCATTTAGGTTTGTATTACAACCCGCTTAGATTCGAAAAAGTTCT